>NC_065922.1:28478859-28822463 GCF_024586455.1 Bactrocera neohumeralis
AAATTCGAATTTGGCTATGGTGGTCCACCATTTCATCCGCATGACGGGCCATTCTTTCCAGGACATCCGGGTGGACCAATGCCATTCAATACACCAGGTAGGTTTTGTAAGTAATTTTTCTTAATTTTATTATCTATTTGTAGTATATTTACATTTCCATATGTATTTGCAAGAGTGCAAAGTTGATCAAGTTGATTTGAGGGCAAGATATATAAAAAGCTAAGAGATCGTATTACATTCCAAGAAAAATAGTAAATATTACAAATCACTAAAGCCATTGGGGAAAATACAACTTTAATTCTATTTCTATAGTTGTTGTACCGTTTATGTTTAACAGACCCTTTAGCCTTTGTAAGATGATTAACCGATCGTCTTATCTTGTTTTTAGTGTAAATTAAGGTACTTTAAGTCTTAAGCTGCAGTAGGTGTTATGAGAATTTTTTTCACTGCAATCCACTCAGAGAAGCTGTCTACCGAGGTTCGACAGCCTTTAAAGGAACTCTGGTATTGGTGTCACTCGGAAAATGTCTGCTAAACTAGAAATGGTTTTGATCCAAAGACCAGACCATAAATGATAGGACCATATTCTCAACATATTCGGACCGAACGATTGGATTTAAACCGATTTACGTGCGAAGATACCGATCATGTTTGCTATAAATATCCGGTTCAACGGTGCGGTTGCGATGGAAATTCCGTAAAGATGTACGGTTTAAGCTCTCCTAGCAACTCCAACAACAACAGGTGCTACTACGGACTGAGTAGGCAATTGAGAAGTAAAGTTTTCTCTCGACGAACAAAGACCAAAGTCTACAATACCCTCATCATTTATGTCCTGCTATATGGCGCAGAGACATGGACGATGACAACATCTGATGAGTCGACGTTACGAGTTTTCGAGAGAAAGATTCTACGGAAGATTTATGGTCCTTTGGGATGAGCTGTACGAGATATACAACGACATAGACATAGTTCAGAAGAATTAAGAGACAGCGACTACGTTAGTTAGATCATGTCGTTCGAATGGATGAAAACACTCCAGCTCTTAGAGTATTCGACGGAGTACCCGCCGTGGGAAGCAGAAGAAGAGGAAGACCTCTACTCCGTTGGAAAGACCAGGTGGAGAATGGCCTGGCTACAGGAAGAACAACTGGCGCGCTGTTGTAAATTTGGCGGTGTCTACGCCAATAGAAGAAGTAACTCCTTATGAAAGAGACTAAATCTTAATCTTGTCTAAATTAACCTGATTCTTCAATAATTTTGGTCTAACTGAAGCTCGGTCTCAAAAATTTTGTCCAGATAGGGCTCGGTAATAGCAATTAGATTCAACTTTGAAAACCAAGAAGTCTATAAGATTCACGATTTCTCAGAAATTTGGTCTGGAGTTCGGTACCAGAATTTAGACTAGGCTGACTAGAAATTAGAATTTCGTTAAATCTTAAATGCACTAAGATGAGCTCACACTACGAAAACTATAGAAACTTTATGTCTCAAGAAGTTTATAAGATCCATTATTGCTAAAAAAAAAATTACGACAAACTTTTAGCTCAAGCTCAAAACTTAATTCTTTAATATACATATTACACAGAAAACTAAATTTACTAACGCCTACTTTTCCCTTCGCTCATTTGCAGGCGGTCCCATGGATCACACCGGCCCCATACCGATGGTGAATGAATTTGGTCTTACGCCCGAATCGCAATTCCTCAGTCAAGCTGGTGGCCCACCGATGAGCATACAATCGGCTGGCGGGCCACCGCCACCACCTGAACACCTACTGGCTGCGCAACAACAAGCACAACAACAACAGCAAGTGCAACAGCAGCAGCAACAACAGCAAGCACAACAATCGAACGGCCCGCGCTCAGCATCACCGGAATTCCTGACAGCGGCGAACTTCAGCGAACCATCGAATATGCAAAACGAAGGACTGGTTTGGTAATATACAAAACAATTGGCCAATCGCCTGCTGCTGCTGAAGACCTTGAGCGCACAACAACAACAACAACAGCAGCAACACCACGCGCACTTGCAATTACAGGCGCCGGCGTCGCAGTCGTCGCCAGCAGCGCTGCTGCCACCACCACCACCACCAACAGGCACCAACACTACAACCACAACAGCGACGCCAGCCGAAACGATGGCGGCGATCTTGCTGGCAAATGAACCGCAAGTGGAACAGCAACAACAACAACATCAACAAGAACAGCCACTGCAGTTGAAGCAAGAAGTGCTGCCGCCGGAGCAATTGGAGCTGCTGGAACAATGGTGATGCACACGCTGGCAACTACTAAACGCGACGCAACAGCAGAAAACAAAACAAAATGGCGGCGCGTATATAAAGGCTTGCTTTCTAGCAAAATTGCTGTAATGTAAACTTTGTTGAATGAATACTTGGATTTGGCAGCAAGAAAATGTATGTTGCACATACATATATAGTATCCATGGTGCAACACAGCAGCGTGCGTGAAAAGCCAGCCGAAAAATGGCCAAAAATAAATTTAATTTATTTTCTAGAAAAAAGCACAAAAATAAAAAGCGCTACCGAAAGTTAATAGTTATACAAAAACAACAACACAACAGCTCTTTACCCCCCCAATCACACACCCACACACACATAAGCATCTAAGCTAAGCCTATTTGTATTTTGTGTATAAAAAAAACAAAAACAAAAACTTTCGATATACCCGAAACATAAATTTGTGGCACTTACAAAACCAAAAACAAAAATCAAACAGCAAATTAAATATATATAAAAATATATTTAAATAAAATTAGTAAATATGTAAAATGCAAGCAAAACCAGAATCCACTTTGAATATGCAACAAAAGAAATTTTTGTTAAAATGTACCACAAAAAAAAAAAAAACAAAAACATAAACAAAACTTCGCCACCAATATGAGTTGTTAGTGCTTTTATATCTTATCACCCTTTAATTTTTGTTGTTTCTCTCCCCACTTTTTCTAAAAATTTGTTGTTAAACAACGCACCCAACTTTGATGTAAAAACTTTAACCCCCTCCCCCTCCTCACAGCTAGTACCAATTTTATATGAATGTTTGTATGTATGTATGTATGCTATTTTTATGCTTTCCACTGCACCCCACTCCATTTATCACACCTTCCTTTTGCGTTTCCGTTGAGTATCTTATTTATCTATGTAGTCGTAAGCTGTATAATTTATTGCTAATAGTGAAACCTATGTAATATTAAATATACAAAAACATACATGTAAAATGCTGATATTAATATAGGAAAAGAATAGAAAGCAGGAAGAATTAAAAAAAAAACAAAAAAAAAAAAGCAAACTAGTGAAAAGAGCAAGGCCCACTATGAAGAAGTATGAAATGGAAAATTTATTATTATGAAAAAAATGTATTGTAAAATGTATAAAGAATTTAGTGTTAGCTTAATGTGTAAGTAATTATAAATAAATAAATATATATACATATATGAATAAATATGATATTATATTTATCAGCAAAACTATTACGGTAATAATATGAAAGTCGTGAATGATAACAAATAACAAGTGAAAACGTAAAACACAAAAAAAATCATATAATTCAAATAAACAAATTGTTAACTAAAATGTGAATATAACGGTTGTTTTTACTTCAAAGAATAAGAAAACAAGTAAATCGAATACAAAGCAAGCTAAATTTTGCTTAAAATAAAAGAGAAAGACAAAAACTTGTATGCAGAGAACCTAAAACCTACGTGGCTAAGGGAAATAAATGGAGAAAGAATATCGCGGTTGTTTTCAGGGGGTATCAGCCAAACTGTTAAATAAAGTAAACTTCGGACATAAAAGTGACTAAACTCTCCTTGAAAAAGACACAGGAAAATAGATCAAAGCAGAATTGAAACAAAATCACAAACAGAACTAGTCCCAGAGGCAGATAGGAAGAGAGATAGGAAAAGTGAGGCAGAAATGCGTAGGTTGCCTTTTAATTTCGAGATCAGAGAACAAAAACAACTTTTAATCATGGAAAATCGCTTTACTATTTATCAAAATATTCTCTATTAAGATCTACATATATATTTTTGCATGCGTTTGAACCAATAGCTTAAGCACTTTGCCACTCTGATTTGAGGTATCTTGAAAACATGCGTTCTGAACGTATCAACCACCTCTTCAGGTGTCGAAAAACGTTGACCTCTTACGTACGCGAATAAAAAGAAGTTATTCAGTCCCAAGTTAGGACTATATGTTGAATGCCTCATCAAATTGATGTTTTGAGTACTCAAAAGTCAAACTGTACTTTGCATTTCAATCGTTGTGTGAAATCTAGCATTGTCGTGGTGAAGAGTGATCCGTCTTCGGTTGTTGGAGTTCCTGATTTCCTGAAAGACAACTGGGAAGCAAATGCTTGTGTACCATTCAGAATGTGCTGCTCTGTATTGTTCTAGTAGTATGGTTACGACATGTTCACTTTTTCTCAACAAGCAGCCAATCATTTCCTTGGAAATGCATCGTTCGCGAACAGTTTTTTTCGGATTCGACTCCTTTTGAAGCACCCATACAGTCAACTCAGGTTTATTTTCGGGATCATACGTATAAATTCACGATTCACACATTCCTGTCACATGTTTCGAAGAACCGTTATCGTATTCGAAATCTCACGATAGGTCAAAGACGATCTTGCAATATCAAGATCAACTGATTTTGGACTTCGATTGGATAAACCATACCATCGATAAACACTGGTCATTGACGGCGCTCATTCGATAAAAATGCAATTAATAGCGTAAAAATGTTCGCGATCTAATTCCATTTTATGGTCGAGATGAATATTTTATGTTACTATAAACCACACAAATAGCGCTTGTACTAGCAGCTGAAACAATAGTGGGGATATATTCTGGTATGACAGAATCAGATGGAAGGGATTTTAATTGATATCAAAAATTTCTAACTAGAAACATTACAATATTCCAGAATTTGTTGCAAACGAAGATGGTCCGCTAAGTACCTATCTTAAAAAGAAAAACGAAAATTTTCAAAAAAATTTGTTCAGTTTTCAATAATTTTCGCGTTTTGTGCATCGAACTTGACACATCAATGCTTTTCAACTCGTTTGAAATATTTTTTCAATAGTGGTCACTGTGGTCAAATATGATAGTTTGGTCTTTTTCCAGTTCAACAATGAAGATCACACATTTAAATCCAACAAAATGGTAAGCAACACCTTTCCGTTCAATAAAATAGTCTTCTTCGAAGCAACTTCATCGGGTGAATACCACTGCACCTGGTGATCCAAGATTAATCGACTGTCACTAAAAAACGCCTTTTGATTTTGCTTAAATTCCATTAAACATTTCTTAGAAGTAGTCTCAAGTGGCTGCGCTTGTCGTCCGGAGTCAATTAACGTGGCACCCATCTTTCTCACAGATTTCTCATGTATTATATTTATAAGACCCTCGTGTACTTCCGATCGGCGGTCAGCCAATATGAGACCTTTTGCCATATTATCCTTGGTGGTGTTCTTTTTCGAAGCCCCTGGTGATGACTCATCTATAACCAACGTCCAGCCAATTTGAAATGTATTTTACATCAAAGGATAATAGTCGTCATATACAGCATTGAAGGGCGTTTTGATTTCATTGCGCGTTTTCTCTTCCGAAAACAAAAATTTAAACACCGTTGTATATTGACTAACACGCTTCAACTCGCGATCGAAAGAAAACTACGGGTAAGACTCGGCTGTCTACTATAATGTACTACACGATTGTACTGCAAAATTGGCACTATCTGGTGGCAAGGATTTTATTTATGCGTAAATATATATACAAATATTTATACAGATAAAATTTAGTCTATCGCGCGAAAATTGGACTTGGCGGCGTTTTAGACTGATTTTGACCATTTCAGATGAAAAGTTATTACGTCTCAGGCGTAACCCTACATACTGTTTGAGAAGAATTCCCTACTCACGAACATTTATGATGATAAAGTGTTTCTAGGAGAGTTAAAGCACTTTGCAGTGAATAATTTATTTTCACTTTACCAAAAATTACCGAATCTAACGCAATAAAATAAAAAATTATATGCATACTAAATTAGAATAAAAGGAAATAAAATATAATTGCCGTAATTTCTAGTTTTAAAAACTTTCGCATTTGGCTCGAGGTATCTTTTATATGGCTAGAATGAAGAACAGAGTTACCATCAAATAATTTTTTCTCATTATCGCAAAATTTCTGCAAGAAGTCAGACTGTGTGTGTTTACAGCAGCTACGAAAGGCAAACTTTTATGGTTATTCGATAAATTTTGACAAGTTTTATAAAAAATTCCAGTGAAGAGTGATGGAAATATTTCACGGAAAATTCTCGAAACCGACCATAAAAAATCTTTGTGGGAATATATTTAAAGGAAAACTCTTGCAACGAATCAAAAAATCGAAGCTAAGAATATTAGTGATAGTGTGCGAATTATTATACTCTGCAAACATCCAATATTTCACAATAATTGCAGAAAGAAGAAGAATTTTGATTCGCTATCAGGTGTAAAAGCATATTCTCATCCAATTTTGCTAAGCATTCATTACCTTTCAGAATGAAATATGAGAAATGATACTTGGGAGGAATCCCACAAGACAATCATTTATTTGGAACAAATATACAACGAGAAAAAGTGAAATTGAAGGTGTGAAAACGATGTGGGAAAAGTTAAACGCCTTCACATGTGGTCTCCAAACCAAGCTTCATTCATACTTGCGGCATCAAAGACAAATGAGAAACGTTTATGGAATAAAATATTGTTTAAAGCGAATGTGTATAAAGCGAAAGATAGAGGAGGACGGATAATTGATGAAATTTGTGCAATGGCAATACAGGATAAAGCAAATCGTTATGGTTTTCTTAAAGGACAAATGTGTCAAAGAAACGAACCATATGATCAAATTTGACTCGGACTAGTCAATTCAAACTATATGCTATATATACAATATTTTTACTATATTTATCATTTCAGAAGTGAGAACGAGGTGGGATGAATGCAATACACCCTAAGCAACACAAAAGGCACACTTCCAAGCGCTTGCCACATATGCAACACCGGAACAAACGCCAATACTGAATATGCTGAACATTCGTATGTGGTCGTGTGCCCAATGCAGCAGCCATTAAATGGCAAACCTGTGCGCTTGCACGCAATTGCTATGCAATGGTCACCTACACACACATACGCACACGGACAAAAGACCACGCCTGACCACAGTTCCAGTTCACGGTCGCTACACTGAGATGTGCATCAAAACGACATGCAACACAAATCGAAACGCTTTCAAATGGCGCTCGCATGTCCACCCGCAATGTCAATGTTGCCACATGGTGCCACAAAAGCACCAGTGTGCATGTGTTGCTGTGACGCGAAGTTCATCTAACATATGTGTACATTTTGGATGCACTTCAAAGGCGAAGCCCCTTCAAATGCTGCTGTTGCATGTTACACCGTTGCAGCGTTGCATGCGACGCTTATGTCTCTATCACAAATAACAAAAGCCGAATGCAGCATGTCCTTGTGCCGGCCGTTATCACCACCGCACCGCTCTCAATGCGCAGCCTGTCAATCTGCTCGAAGCAGCAAAGCAGCCATTCAGCGTCCGTTTCGCAGCCTCATTGTCCACTCGCTGCTCGGACGGACAGACGCACAGGCTGTGGGTCAGGCAGCGTGCAACAAAACCTTTGACTGGATGAAGCGGACCAGCGAGGCACAGCAAACATTGCTTTGCTGCCAACAGGAGGAGTCAATACCCTGGTATGCTTGTATGTGTGTGCGTGTGTGCTTAGAGGCGCTCATGTGTCACTTGTGGATCGGCCGAGTGTTGTTCGCATTCATGTTGGAACTTTCATCAATGTTGTTATTTGTTGTTGGCACTCGTGTTTATGCTCCCTAGTGCTGTTAGCATCTTTGCTATTGTTGTAGTTGAAGATGTTGTTGTTGTTGTTGTCATGTTTCTGATGGCCGCTTTGCTGTTGTGTTGTGGGTCCTTGCGTTGGCTCGTTGGGTCGTCACATTCCATTGTTCCGATTGCACATAATTCGTGTTGTTGAACACGCACTCGAACAACACACATGCAGACATACATTCAGACGCATACGTGAATGCATGTCGACACACACACACTTCCGTGATTTCCATTTAAATCACACCCCTCCAACCCCTATCAGCATTTCGTCCTTCAATCTGAGGATTTTCGGTAAATTTCACAGTGGTGCTCATCAATCATCTCTTCGTTTTGTGAAAATTATCTAACAGAGTAAAAAACCAAGTAGTCTTTAAAAGAATTATATTCGAGGTGTTTGAGTAATTCCAAATATTTTTCGATCTTCTTCTTTTATTTGTGATGTAAAAAGTTTCAAAGTTCCTGAAAGAGGATTCGATGAAAGAACGTTCCACAAATATTTAATTAAGAAATCCGTATTCAAAACAAAATCATACAAGGATATTTTTCTTGATTCGCAAAAGGAATAAAGTTCTTCAAAACTTTTCCAAATAGATTGATATAAGGGCCATCGGATTTCGCCACATGGCGTTATAAAGCTAAGCCTTCGTACAAAAAAGGATTCTTGGACAGTTTTGTTTACAAAATCTCCCGTGTCAGAAAATGTCCTAAGAACCAAGAAGGCAATAGATGTAGTGGCTGCCGGAAAGCGGCTGCATATATACAGGGTTCCAAGCCACAAAAGAATAACGGAAAACGAAATAACTGATGAGATTGCCAAAAGTACCATCCGTCTGGCTACCGAACCAGAACAGAAAATGCGGAAGTCACTTAAAACAATATCTAATGAAATTTCGAAACCCTGTTGACAGACGGATCAGGACGAGATTGAATGCCTTAAGGACACGCAGGATCGCCAAGAACTTGTGCAAGATTCCCAAAGGTTTACAAGTCACAATCAACTGGCATCACATGCGAGCCGGTAAAGGTAACGACGATATACATATACCGAAAGTGTAGGGAAGTACGTTTAAGATAGACGCTAAAATACTCTCTATGATTCGGTCTAGCATTCGAAGGACTGGATGAAGTAGCAACATTAGACATCAAGTCGTTCTTAAACTACGCAAAAACCGTTGACGTCCTGTATTACGAATACTCTTGCTCAAATTAAATGTGTAAATGTACCTCTATCTGGCATTACTAAGGACCAATATGGTATGGCGTGACAGCCGGCCTGTATAATATAACCTAAACTTATGGTCCTGATTCTGGAACAGCCAACCACGCACAATTTGAATTTCTTTCCGGTAATTTTGACGTCAAAAATGCAGCCTCGTCTGGGAGGCCAATTGTCGAAAATATCAATTTTATCAATTTTTTTATATGCTCGGTTGGTAATCATTTACTAAAAGCAGCCTCTCAACAACTCCAATCTCTTAATTGCGACCAGTACAGTCGACAATTGGACCGTCTGTAAGAAGCAATCGCCTAGAAGTGGACAGTTGCGACCAACATGTGAGTAATTGTGTTCCATTAGGACATCGGCAGACCACGCACATCGATAGTGACTGGCAGGAAGCTCCGGCTAGAAGGGAAAATCAATACCCCTTATAGTCTTTATATCATCCAATCACTTGTAGATGTGCCCTCAAATAAGAAAATACTTCAATAATAAAAAAAAAATAATAAAAAAAAAATAAAAAAAAATAATAAAAAAAAAAAATAATAAAAAAAATAATAAAAAAAATAATAAAAAAAATAATAAAAAAAAAAAAAAAAAACGATTCTACATCACTAATAAATATCAAAAATGAACCACTGTGCACTCATATTGCTCCCCGAAAATTTCCAACTTCAACCATTTGTGTCCTTTACAGCCCACAAAATAAGCAGCATTGTTGGTTTTCAACCGAAATGTGGAATTGTCTGCCGCCATCCGGTTGGGCTGCCTGGTTGTCTGTCTGCTAGCCCATCTACCTTCCTTCCTGCTTGTCTATCAGAAGGGTGTTCATGCTTGGCGGTGATGCACAAATGACTGCCAGTCACCGGCGTGTCTAGCATTGCTATGCCCGGACCAGCCCGACCCAGCCCAGCCCTGTCGGCATGCCATAAACTGACTGACTGATGATAATGATGATTCCATGTGTCCACATTTGTGATTGATAAATGTGCATTTTGCACCGTTCGGCGCTCGCCGCTGGCCTCCCGCTGCCTGCCGCCTAACTGTGAGTGAGTGCACAACGCTAAACTAATTCGATGCTAGTCAGTTGCTCTGCCATATGACTATTTGTTCGTTGTTACCGTTGTGTTTGCTATTGCTGTTGTTGCATCCAGGTATGTGTATGTATGTGTAATTGCCTGACGGTGTCTGTCTGCTCACTTGATTGTCTGTTTATCGGCGCTTTTGTCCGTCCATCTGCCGTAATCCTCCGCAGCGTTTGCGTGTTTCGCTGAATGTCTGTGTGTGCGCGTGTGCGTATGTGTGTAATGCGTCGTGGCACAGACTCGTATCACCGGTAGCGGTCATTAAATTTAATGTTTGCCACATACAACCCTACAACAAAACAAATGCAACTCTAACACCAACACAAATCGTACGTGCAACAAATTGCAGCAATAACCTCGCACAGCATAGCCGAGCATAGTAGCGAATGTAACAACAATAAAAACATTGCATTGCCTATTTATTTGCTACAGTTATGAATGGCCATTCGCGCTTTCCAACTGTGTGGTGAACATTACCACGAAATTACTTCAAAGACATCAAATCCATGAAAACTATTAAATCCAGCTGAGCAACAAAATCACTTCTCCTCCCCCGTTTGCGTCGGTCGGTCGTTTGCACTTGCCCTTTGCACGAATGCGGCAACACCGTCCGTCCTGCCGATGTATATTTACAAGTGCGTGTGTGTTTTCATGCTGTGTCCTTTGTCATTGTCAAATTGTAGCTGTTGTCGTTGTTGTAGCTGTCAAAGCTGTCGAATTGGGGCGTTGAACGATCAAAAAGGATTACAAATATAAATATTACATACGATTGTTGTCATCACGTAATGCCAATTGAACATATGCGTGCATGTTTTCATACAGTTACTTATGTCTAATGATAATATGTATGTATTTAATATTTAAGTCGAAATATCGATTTACAATACGACTGAAACTCGCAATTATTTATCTTTAGAATTAGTTCAGCGAATTATGACATGTGGAAAGGGAACGGAATTCAACATGGAGATAAAAACAAAAGAACTGACGTTTCGAGCCAACATTTTGTTCAGCGATGATGTCTATTTCTGGCTCAGTAGGTTTGTAAGCAAACAAAATTGCCGCATTTGCGACGAAAAGCGACCTGAAAAGATTCAAGAGCTGCCATTTCATCCGAAAAAAACAACGGTTTGTTGTAGTTTTGTGAGCCGGTGGAATCATCGGTCATGTTTCCCCACGAATGATACCGGTGAGAACGTGCCCGTCGATGGCGGCCATGATGACCGACTATTTGATGCCTGAATTTAGCTTCAAAGAGACGGCGTCAGTTCCTAGATATCGCAACAATCAATGGATTAATTGAGAGAACACTTCGGTGAGCAGATAATTTCATGCTTTGGGCCGGTCGATTGGCCACCAAGATAGCGCGATATCACACCGTCAGAGTTTTTTCTGGGAGCACGTGGAAAGTCTAAAGTGTATGTAGACAATCCCGCTTCGATTCAGGCCTTGGAGCAAAAGATCAGTTACCAGCCGCGGCCAATATTTAAAAGATATAATCTTCAAAGGATAAATGCTAAAGAATGTTCTTTCGAATGATAATAAACATTCCCAAATAAATTTGAAGTTTCTGTGTTTTTTCTTTAACAAAATAGGGAACCTTTAAATGAATCACCCTTTATATACTATAGTGGCCCGATTTGAACAATCTATTCGGAGATTGTGACGCCGCCAAAAGAAAACGTAGCATACAAGCATATGGTGTTGATCGTTCACTGAATATTGGCGTATACTAAACAGGCAGACTGACACGGCTAGATTTAGTTAGCTCGTAATGTTAATTTTGTCATATAGTTTTAAGGATATACTAGAATACCTTCTGAGTATTACAAATTCTATGGCAATTTTAATATAAGTATGTACACTATTTAGAGTTAAAAAAATACTTTGTAGTAAAAAGAAGCAATATGTTTTAGTTGCTCACAAAAGCAGTTTGTATACATATATTCCTATGTCCTTGCGTTCTACCTTGATCTATGGACCACCCCTCAACTTAACAAGCGCTGGTCAACAACGAAAACTTGTGCGATTCTGGCCCAAAAAATGCATATATGTGACCTGGTCTACGAAAAGGGAGCTAACGTGCGAAAACTAGTTTTCTGGGAAAAGCTGTTAAAAATAATCGTCAGTTTCTCGTTATCTCATTAATTGTTTTCCTTTTTTTTGACACCTAAGCCCCCTTTCCGTAGACCAGGTCACATATTTTGAAGTTAGACCTAACTTTGACATCTATAATTTACATGGCTAGCAGATGGACAATTTCTTGAAACAAGCCAATGATAATAAAAAATACTCAAAAGCGGTAGTTAAGGTTGGTAACATCCGCAAACAAATTTTAATGACCCTAAAACGAAATAGATCAAATGAGCTGACGCTCTGGGGACTATTTTTGCATTTTCTGAGAAAATTTACCATAGTGATTTATATATTTTTTATACCACCAAAATCTCGATCAAAACAATCTGAAAAATTTAACTGAGAATTTTATTGAAGAGTTTTTGAAAATTGAGGTATTTCTGATTTAGGGTCAAATTAAAGTTTTATCCAAAATATGCTAAATAAAAACAAGAAACCCCTTGAGCTTTGGCTGCACATGTACACTTTTTACAGCATAAATAAATATATAAATTAATAAATGGGTATGAAAACAACTTAGTTTTAATCGGTCAGTTTATATGGTAGCTTTATGCTACAGTGGTCAGATCTGAACCATTTCTACATACAAACCAAATTACATGAAGATATCTTGTCAAATGAAAAGACTTTCCATACAAGCAATTGATTTCGATTATTCCGACAAATGAACAGCTTCTGGGTGAGAAAAGGGCGTATAAACATTTTTGGTCAAGATCTCAAAAACTGAGGAACAAGTTCGCAATCAGATGGGCAAAAGGACGGGCAGACAGACGGACATGGCTAAATCGACTCGGCTCGTCACGGTGATAAATAATCATATATTATTCATATAATATTTCCTTTTGGGCGTTTTGGACAGTTTGTCTGGGACATAAGAAGGCAAGTTGACACCCAATTTCTTGAAAGATTTTTTTTTTTTTGTAAAATATAAAACTATAAAAATAAAAAGACCAAAAACTTTGATATTTAAATTTTCTACATGTCACAACCAAAGTTGTAGATTTTTCATTACCTACAACTTTGCCATTTCACTTTTTGCCTTGGGGCATTGTTAAATGCTTCTGACTAGTCCAGACTAATACTACTAAGGCACATGTTAGTTATATCGTTTATGAAAATTTGGGTATATAAAGGCTTTAAAAAAAAAGCTGAGTCGCCGTGTCACAAGTCAATGAAAACGATGATAGTATCACATGAGCTGGATAAGATTTCAAATTGCTTCCACCTCCACGGTATTTGTCGGATCTCCCTCCCAGCAATTTTTGTGATCTCAGGCTTTCAATATTCGCTGTATAAAAATAAGCGACGATTAAGAGCAAAAACAAGTAGAAACTAATGGGACAATTGGATCGAAAAGCTATAAAACCGTTAGAATATTTGCCATTTTCCAAACGAGAGACGAACCTTATACCCCACTTGTTACAGCATGAAAAAACTGGACATAAAAGTAATTTAAACATGAATCTCAAAATTTTTTTCTCACTTTTAAAAGACTACCGTCTGACTAATTATTTCTCAGTCTTATGCCTTCCCTATTACGATTTTCTACCGCACAGGCACACAATTAACGGGATAATAACTCAATTTCATATAATTTGTACAAAATTTTATTCAATTAACAACAACTCTTTTTACTAACCACTTCCTTCAGAAACATAGCCTGAGTAAGGAAAGGATTGAAAATAAAACTAAAAAACATTCCGAGTATTCGTGATAATAATGTGGTGAAACAATAATTTTAATGAGCGTTACAAAAGATAACAACAATAAACAATTACTCGAATGTGTGAGGACAGAGATAAAACAAACAATGAAGTCAAAGCAAACGATTAGAGACACGCCAACAAATAGCAAGCAAGTCAGGACGTGCAACACGCAATGCGAAGGAAGCGGACGACTGGGCAATGATGGGCTGAAACAAACGGAAAGTGACTAAAAAGTGGCACTAGAAGAGTAGTGGCAAAGGTGGCGCGCTGCAGTTGTTCGAATGCAATCAGAAACGCCGCGCTGCTGTGACGCACGGCCGCACGAAGCGTAACACGGACGCTAGTGAAATGAATTAGTTTTGTTTTTTTTTTTGGGACAACGTCGAATGAGTGACACGAAATGATTTGCGCGCTGAGCGCTAGTAACACTAAACTGCGCGCGGCGGCACGCGAAAGTACAAAATGTATACCATATTTAGCGGGCGCGCGAGTCACCGCGTTGGCACAGAGCCTTTAACTGCCGCTGCGGCTACCGTTGACATTGCTGGCGGCATTTCTAGTTTCAGCATTTTTCCATGACGTTGCATGCTCAGGCACTAACACGCAATACTCATCACGGTTGTCGATGTGGCACCTTTCCCCGCCGCGCGGTAGGCGGTCAGCGCTGACCGCGTCACGTAACGGCAGAAGCGCGCGTCACGTGAAGCACAGGTAGAGCGCGCGAACGCAAGCAAGCCGGCATTCCAAAAGCGTATGTGTTAATATTTGATGGTCGTAATATGTGGTAATTATAGGTAGCAAACAACAAAAACAACAACTGCCAAGAATATGTGAAATCGAAAGCGTGCGCTGTCAATATCTGTTTTTAAGTGACCGCGTCAGCGTGCGCGCTCCTGTGCAGCGTGTGTGAAATTACGCGTTTGTATGCGTGTGGGGAATAACCGCAAAACGAACTAACGGACTAAACGCAAACGGATTTGCTCACCACTACTGTCACTGTCACTGTCACTACTGCAGTCGCTGCAAGTTGCATTCCACAACCCCCACTGCGCCGGCTGTCAGCTATCAAGTCTATTGTAGTTGCTTCAGCAGTTCTAGGTATTTGCTAACGACACACATATTTAATGAAATGGAGAAACGTCCAGTTAGCAATTCGGTCTGTTGCACGCGGCATTAACGTTTGTCACTTTGACACCTCGACGCAAGTTTTTGACAGCGCTTTTGCGGAAAATTTGTTACTTTTTATGCGCTTCAACGTTGGCGACCGCAAACACATACATACACACATATCTACAAAATATGTAAACGCTCGCATTATTGCGCGCTTGTTGGGCAAAGTTAGTAATTCGTAAGGGAGCTCTAAGCTGCGGACTTGAGAAGTTGAAGGTGGACGGATTTGACCAATTGGACAAGGAGTAGCATGTAAGATTTTGCGGTTGTTAACTATCTGTCAGTGAAATTGATGGGTCGTTTCCTGGAGTTCGCCACAGTTTACTAGAGGCTATTGACCTAGAGAGCTTGGGTTGGGTTTGGGTATTAAATAAACGTGTTAAAAACGTAGAAAACGCCATTTAATATAAAATTATATATAAAATAAATATTAATAAAACAAAATAAAAAGAAGAAGAAAGAACGTTAACTTTAGCTGCGCTTCACTTCACAGATTCATTTCTTATGGTTTAGAAGGATATATAAGATCTTTTTGAATTCGATCGGTCAGTTTGAACGGCAGAAACAGGATGTTCGGAGCTTTTAGCATTGTCTTCGGCAATATTTTATGCCGAATTCCGAGAAAATGTATATCTCGTCAAATAAAACAGATTTCCATACAAAGCCTTGATTTGGCTCAGCCGTTTAGTATGGCATCTATATGATATAGTGAACCGATATAGGTGTTTCTGACAAATGAGCAGCTTCTTGGGGAGAAAAGGCTGTGTGCAAAATTTCTGAACAATATCTCAAAACTGAGGCACCAGTCCGCATGTGGTTTTCGGAAAAGACAAAAGAACAGCTGGTACGATGAGGAGTGCCGTGTCGCAATGGAGAGAAAACATACTGCCTACCTCACAGTATCGTCCACAACACGTGCGGGATGGGGCAGATACCGAGAGTTGAAGGGGGAAACAAGAGGTAACAGGGGTAATGCTCGAAAATTCTACGAAAAGATGCGGCGATTGACAGAAGGTTTCAAGTCCGGAGCTTACTCTTGTAAAATCCCAAGAAGTGATCTTGTGACTGATGGCCAGAGCATACTAAGATTATGGAGGAACACTTCTCCAGCCTGCTCAATGGTCGTGAAAGCATAACAGCAGGAGATGGTGAATCCGATTCCCCAATAGACGACACTGGAGCGGACGGTCCACTACCCGACCGTGAAGAAGTTTGAGCTATTCAAGTACGGCGACAAAGAACTGATGAGGGGCAGCCACCACCTCCTTTGTAGAATATGGTCGGACGAAAGAATGCCCTATTGCTATGTCCAATCTACAAAAAGGGAGACTCAACAATCTGCGCTAACTATGGTGGGATATGCCTCCTTAGCATCGCATATAAGATTCTATCGAGCATATTGTGTGACAGATTAAAGCCCACCGTCAAAAACCTAATTAGACTTTATAAGTGTGGTTTTGGGCCTGGAAAATCAACAACTGACCAGATATTCACCATGCGCCAAGTCTTGGAAAAGACCTGTTAAAAGAGAATCGACACACATCACCTCTTCATCGATTTCAAAGCTGCTTTTGCCAGCAAGGAAAGGAGATGCCTTAATGCAATATATCGGAATCTGGTATCCCCGCTAAACTAATACGCTGTGTAAATTGACGTTGAGCAATCAATCAGAATCTCTCCGAGCCGTTCGATACCAAACGAGGTTTCAGACAAGGCGACTATCTATCGTGCGTCTTCTTCAATCTATCGCAGGAGAAAATAATTCGAGCTACTTTGGACAGAGTAGGCAATTGAGCAATAAAGTCCTCTCTCGACGAACAAAGACCAAACTCTACTCATTATTCCCGTCCTACTATAAGATGCAGAGGCATGGACTAAGACAACACCTGATGAGTCGACGTTAGGAGTTTTCGAGAGAAAAGTTCTGCGGAAGATTTATGGTCCTTTTCGCATTGGCAACGGCGATTATCGAAATTGAGACTGCGGCTACGCTGGCCAGGTCATGTAATTTGAATGGACAAAAACACTCCAGCTCTGAAAGTATTCGACACAGAACCCGCCGCGAGGCTGAGGAAGACCTCCACTCCGTTGGAAATACCAAGTGGAGAAGGACCTGGCTACACTTGGAATCTCCAATAAACTCGGCTACAACCGCGTAAGAGGTGTCTACGCCAATAAAGAAGAAATCCGCATCTATACAGAAAGACGGGCAGAGAAAGATGGCTAAATCGACAAAACTCGTCACACTTACGTTCCTTTGGCGAGAGAAACCGCAACAAAATCATAATTCAACTAAAGAATTTGGATTTATTTACGTTGAGCCTGATTCGAGGCCAGCAGTCTTGTATGTAAACCCGACATCCGAGGTTTACTCCAGTAACTTTGTGCTTTGTCCGAGTGAGTGTATACAAGTATTTTTAAGACTGACTTTGTTGGGATTGTGGCAAAAAGTATATATTCGGTGCTGATAAAACTAGTATGGCGTTCTTGACAATTCATAGAACAATATTTGTTGTTCCGTTCCTTCGACAGTCGGGTTGATGTAAAAGGAACGGGCTCGGAATTATATTTCTCTCAAATCTCCACTCGAAAATTGTTCACAGTATGAAATCACAGTGGTATAACTCTTCACCTTACCTCACCTCTCTTTAATCAAGGTCTTACTACACAGTATTCGAAGCTGTTGTAGAAGACTTGTACTGCCAGGATCCAATTGACAATATCTACTTTCATTGAGATATTATGACTGTCTAAGGGCGTTACAATCTAAATTCCGTAAGATTCTTTAGTACAAAAAAGGTAGAACAGTAAGTGGTTCTCTGGAGACAACCTTTCTCAACAAGTTTTCTTAGTATATAGTATGTAGAAAAATAACGGAGTATTTATGGTACCTAAGTGGTACCAAAGAGTGTTTGGAGAGTGACTGAAAAGTTAGAGTTATTCCAAAAGTTTTTGTTCAAAAAATAGCCTTGGATAATGTGAGCTATAGCTTGAATGTGGATGGAGAGTGACTGAGTTTACAGTTATTTCAAAAGTTTTTGTACAAAACCTATTCTTCTTCGAGATTTTTTCAGTGCAGCCATAATGTGAACTATAGTTTGCCTGTGGATTCTTACTGAACGCTAATTGTACGGTATCTCCAACGTCGATTGGGTATCAAGCCTTCGAGTATTAATTAATTTTTCTCTCAAGCGAACTTTCATCTTGTTAGTAAACTCTTAATATTTTCAGTAGCAAAAAGTGAAAAGGGGAGAAAATGAGTATCACTATTATTTTCTAAATTTAACTTTCTTTTGCCTAACATCCCACACCAACTGAAGCTTAACCTTAGCAAGAACTGGCAAATCTGGTAAATCATAAATATTTATGGCATTGTAATAGCAATTACTTCAGAAATATACCAGCAAAATCAAAATTAGCGCCAATCAGAAATTTTATTGCCCTCATTTCTGCAGACCAATACTAACCAAATTATTTACGAATTCA
Organism: Bactrocera neohumeralis; assembly: GCF_024586455.1. Lineage (NCBI taxonomy): Eukaryota > Metazoa > Arthropoda > Insecta > Diptera > Tephritidae > Bactrocera > Bactrocera neohumeralis. Next base: position 28,497,576 of record NC_065922.1, read on the forward strand.
TGTACTAATAAAGACTCAAAATTGCGGTCTATTTATATACCTCACACAAATAAATTCAGAAGTATTTTCTGCAAAGTACGCAAATTTCCAAAAATTTCATATTTCATAACACAAATAAAATGTTCGGAATGATAAAGAAAATTACGAACGGAAATTAATTGTATCGAAGACGTAATAAATGTTACAACAACATAAGAATAATAATACACCACCGAAATGAACTGTGATTGTGCGCCTAATAGTATAATATGAAACCCAAAAATTACATGACTACCAAGGGTATGCTACAAAAATATATATGTATATGTATATAACTGTAGTTACTTAATATTGACAATTAATATGAAGCACAGTTATGTGAAGAGAGCGCAGACTAAAATTGTTAGGCAAGAAATTAATGCGGTTTATCGGCAAAAGTAATGGAAAATAAAGACAATGTGAAATAAAGAGAAAACTGAGATAAATAAATGAATAGCAAAACCGGAGGTTTATGGACTCGGATAGCAAGGTAATATATGTATGTATATACAATACATACTAAACATGTAATGTGTTATGTAAAAGCATCATTTTCCAGCGAAAACGTAGATGAAATATATCAATTCAGATGATGGAATGGCAGACGAGTTGCGGCGGAGGAAAAATTATGATGCAAAGCTACAAGGAAAATTCACATTAAATATTGGCGTATTGAACAAAAAGTATTATACTGAAGTAGATACATACATATGTACATATGTATGTACATACATACATAAAGTAATATTTAGCTGGAAATCTACACAATGACACTGCTTTGTTGCCACAACAGCTAAGGAAACTTATGCCAGCCCACAATGAACGCTTTGGCCCACTTATAAATCTATGTACCTTTGTATATATGTATGTTTGTGTTTCCCCCCATTTATGGTACTTTCACAACTCCGATGCGTAACATTAAGGCGTAACGTAATGTAATTTATTAAATTATTTACGCTTGCATACGCTGACTGTCGTTAATATATAATCACACTACTGTATGCTAGCTGTATGCAGACGCGTATGTGTTTTGCTGCAATCAGAAGAAGAGGAAGAAACTCGCGGAAACTAAGAATTTCAACGAAAACTAAGAGCTTTCAAGTGTTTTGTATTTTATGCTTTACACTTTTTTTAATTATATACAGTTCAGCAAACAATACCAATATAAGCTCATAACGAAATTTAAAGATATCTTCATATGTTCTTCAATGAACTGAAAACTTCAGAAGAGCTTATATAAGACTTTCCAAATAAAAAAATTCAATAAATGCGTATTGAAATTGAAGCCTCGATAAGGATGGTTGATTTAAGGTTCTCTTCCGAATTTCCCAGTTTTGAGCCACTTGCTCTATGTAGCCGAGAACACAGATCATAAGAGAATACGTGATGAACTGGATTTTCGTAAAGAACAAAAACTCTTGAAAAATTTGAACGAAACTAAGGTATCGCACCATACTAATATTGGGATTCACGATCGAAATAGTATAAGGAAATCAAATGTCGTGCACTACATGACCCACAGGATTTTAAAAATTAAATTGTGATTACAACTTGAAATATTCTTAATTAAAATAAAAACTGCAAAGTTTTCCATCCCATAATAGAAGTTATAAGTTCCCTTTCGAAATTTCCTGAGGAACTTGCATTATCATTCGGGAACATCCGTTTCGCATTTATTTTTTCAAATTATCGCTTTCAAATGTTGGCTAAACCCAGTCATAATATGGTTCATCCTTTGAGACAATTTTAGATGACTCTTCATAACACATTTCGCCCACTTACTGTAATAACATTGCGCGAGATGTTTTGCTCCAAGACCTGAATCGAAGCAGGATTGTCCGCTCAATGTTCACTCAATGGATCCATTGACTGATACGAAGTGTGGAAAATGGGGTCTTGTTGAAACCAAAATCGCCGAGATTACGACCTTCAATTTCATGCATCCCTTTCAGAAGTTGGTTATAACGGCGCTGATCAAATGATGTCGCATTTATTTTTTCAAATTATCACGGCATCATTTTAGATAATCGTTCGAGCACCGATGAATGAAATCGGCTCTTGAACCTCCTCAGGTTGGTCTTCGTCCTGATAAATTTACTATGTTTACAAAAGTCGCCGATTACGCCAGAAATGGACGTCATCGTTGAACAAAATAAGGAAAACGTCAGATTTCTTGGACTTGTTTACAAAGGCCCATAGAGCGAACGATGTCCGCCTGGGAAGGGTCGAACAGCATCAGCCCTTGAACAAGCTGTATTTTGTACGATTTCAATTTATGATTTTGAGGTATAATGCCCCAAGTCGTTCCATATGTCAGTTCGAGTTGCTGCAAACGTCGCCGAATCGACCACGCGGTATTCGTGTACACTCTCAGATGCGGTTGGTATATTTTATTTACTGCAATAATGAATGCTGGGCTTCAAGATGGATGATGGTGTTGCGAATTGAACGTTCAGTATGCCGATTATGTTAACCATAAGTTGAGCAAAACATGCGAAACACATTATTTACAGAACGTAAGTTTTCGTAATAAAGTTGAACGATTTGTAAACGTTGTTTAGGCGTAAGTCTTTCAATGATGAAATGCCAAACAATACTGAACAAAAATTACATGACAGCTTTACATACTTAGCTCACTCATAATCTTTCAAACAAAAAAAGGGTATTGAAAAAAGTACCTCATCATAATTGAGAATATTTTGAAGTTGATAACGCAAACAGTTTCTGAAATAATATTTATGAGCCTATTTGTCACAATTTTCGAACTTAGTGTACAAGGCTGCCAAAACTCTGTTTTCAGAGTCGGTGAGGAAAATTTATCCGAAACGGCTCAACCAATTGACTTGAAAATTTCACACGACAATTCGTTGATATATCTGTTAGTTAATGATCGAAGGAAGAAGATTTTTGATAATTATTTCGAAATATAAATCTTTTCATAAAAAAGGACTTTTTTGGAAAGCCGCCATTTTGTCAAAAATCAAAATTAACCAGGTCATATGGACAATATTATACTACTACTATCTCCGTCTTTTCACAAAAAATTAATTAATTAGATTACGACACGATTTCGTTACAGCTTTATATTTTGGAATGACAAACCAAAGAGTACAGTTAAAATTTATGTTTAGTCAAAATTCCATTAGGCCGAAGTCTTATATTTACAAAATAGGTGTAAACATAATTTCAACATTCGAGAAGAAATCGTTTAGTTACAGAGTGTATGAAGGTGAATACTGAGATCAAAATAAAAAAAAAAAGAAAACATATGTTGCCCCATAAACGCATTTCTTCGCCACTTGCGAAAGAGATCCCTAGAAGCTTAACCACCTTCGAAGAGAGAGGCATTCAGAAACAAATTCATCATCGAAACATAAAACAATAGGATGAATATAGTAGATTGCTTAGGAACAACCACGATTAATTAGAAATCATAATTCCATCTTCTTGAAAGATCTTGTCACGATGTATTCAATAAGTATACTAACCCTATAAACATTCTAGTTTAGATTAAAACTAAACTATAAAAGCAGAACAGTTTTCATTTTTATTACACTCAATTTTTAAATTTTCAAACTAGTAACCTTGTCTAACTATCCGGTCAATGAACTATCTAATTTACCTGACTCTTGCCGTAGATTTTAAATGGAATCATATTTCCTGTTATTTAATGGCTATAATTTTTTTGCCTCAAGGCTGATTCAACGAACACGCATTTGAGTTTCGAAATCAGAAAAAATTCAAAAGGAGCCAAATCTAGTGAGTGACGTGGCTGAAAGTTGGCAATGATCTGTTTTAAGACTCCTAATCTACGATTTTACTCTTACTCTACACTTGTCGAAGAAACGCTTAGAACATGAAATATTAACCGATATGATCTGGAGCCACCGCGAAAGAGATTGAGATCTAACTAACATATAATTTATCCAAACAGGTTCTACAAGCCTAAGAAAATATATATATCTACGGTTTATAGTATTTATATGCAAAGCTTTTAGTATATCCATCTTAAAATGAAAATGGTTTGAACTAATACATTATGCATATAACAAATATAACCTAAATATAACTGTATATTTCTAAGACCGACTTTGTTGGGGTTGTAGCAAAAAAACAACAAATTAGAAAAATATAAGATCAGTTTAAATTCAGCAAACTAAACAAAATTCGTTAGGATTTAATTCGAAAATTAAGGACGAAATATACATAAAGTATATTTTTTATAGTAAATAATAAGTAAATAAAATAAACTTACATGCAAACACTTTTTAATGAAAAAACAGCGTTAAATTTGCATTCAATTTAGACTCACCTAAAATGAAAAATATATAAAAAATAAAAAAAAATTAGAATTAAAATGTTTTTGAAATCAAAAATTAAAAAAAAAAGAATAAAAATATAAAACAACAGATAATTCAATTGTATGTTACAACAGCTGTATGAAAGTAAGAAATAATTAGCAATATTTCTTGCACTCCGAAAAGCTAACGAGCTCATTCGCGAGTTATTAATAAAGCAAGTAGCCGATCAGATAAACAAATCGCTGTAAGCAAAACACCAAAATCCCAACAAACAATAAAAGGGAGTATGTATGGGTAGTATATGCTGCTGTATATACTTGCCGTTACTCAAAAATTCATTCCAGCAGTTACTTGTCGTAAATTGATTGAATGCTCCATGTCACTACAAGAATTTCGGTGATGAAATCGCAATTATTTTCGGTTACTCAACATTTAATTCGGTTAACCGTTCGCAACGAAGCAATACAAGCAACCGACATACAAATATACAAACACTGGCAAAATGCTTGATGAGCGATGAGTGGCAGCTATCAACATAGCAGTGGCCCGCATAGCAGCAGCCAGAGCCTACCAGCACATGCATTTCCATCTATAAATCGGCCAAAGGCCGCAACGTCTTGCCGGCACCCGGAATGCTGTTGTTGCTGATGCCACTGGCGCAGTGGCTGGCTTACTGCAACATTCTGGCCACACGGCTGCAGTTGATGAAATTAATGTCGTTGCGCATAATTACAAGATAATTTTCTTAAGTTTCCCTTCACCGTTACCTTTCATTGATGCATCGAGAAGTTGGCAGACAGTTTTGATGGCACACTCCATTCGTGGGGCGCTGGTGGTTAAGAAGCGCAGCAGTTTGTTGGAGGCGCTCAATTTTTAAAGGGAAATTCTTGCACATCAGAGACTTATGAGTTTCATCGATGCTTGATGATTTTCAGGGTGTTCAGCATAAATAATTATATTGGATATATTGGAAGTACTTAAGTGTATATGTTTTTATTTCGATGGATTTTTTTCTTGGAAATTGTACTGAAACCTTATTTTTAAAAGGTTCAGTTCAAAGAGATTCCCGAGTTCTTAAAACAGCCCAGAAAATGTTTCTCAAGCAAAAAAGCTGAATATTGGAGAACAAATACGCCACATTACTGCAGTCTAGGTGTATACATGGGTGGTAAATCTATTTACATTATCATAATCAAGAAACCTGTTTTTGGAAGAATTAAACAAATACCATAGAATATCTCCTGGTACTTCCATAAATATGAAATAATGTAAAGGTTAGATTTTCTTCGACGGGGGCTCTAATAGAAGCCACAAACATGAAATATTTTTTTTGGGAGTTTCAGTTGTAGTATGCTGGTGATAATTTCAGTAAGGAACAGTCAATATTACAGGTATCTAATTCAGAAACCCTTTGTTATAATCTTAAAATAATATTGAGACAACAACAACATTAAGCTAATTCTAAAGATGGCCGTCATTAAGTCGGTATTTGAACTCTGACTATATTGCCTCAAATCAAGTTTTGAAGCTTACCGCTTAACCTTCATTTTTTGTAAATTTGGTCCCCAAATAACACTATATTAACCAATAGCGTGTCGTACAGCAATAATACAATAAAAGTCGGACTATGTTGTTTTATTTATGTCGACCTATAATAAATTGGGAAAAAAAGGAAATTGTAAATAAAACGAAGAATCATTATTTATTTTGTCGCCTTCAAAGTAATCCCCACCAGATGTAATACACTTATGCCAATAATTTTTCCAGTCCTCGAAACACATTTCATAAGCACTTTTTGTAAAGGGCTTCAAGCTTCTTCAACGAATTTTTTTTATATCTTCGATTGATGAAAACGGGTTCCATTCCGAAGATTGTTGATATGTTGGCATGTCAATTTCATAAATCCATGTCTCATCGGCAGTTATAATGCTTTCCATGAATGTGGGATCGGAATTCGAACGATCAAGCCTGTCCAAAGAGACTCTTTTTGAAAAAAAATTCAGCTTTATCGGGACGAGTCCACCAAACACGCGTTTCATAACCAAAATATTCAACGAAATGATTCGAACGGACTTGCGAGAGATGTCGAGCTCTCCTGCCATCTCACTAACACTTTCCTGACGATTTTCAAGCACCATATCCTTCACTTTTCTAATATTTTCATTAAAACTAAATCGACGTAAGTCTTCTCCAACATTCGCAACGATTTCGCACACGAAATTTGTCTAGAAATACAAAATTTGACACGAATTCTTTGATCGATATTTTGATCCGTTGTAAGAATCACACCGCAGTCGAGAGCATGCGTAAAGGCATAGAAATTTTCATAAAATTTAGTACATTTATTGCAAAGCGCTTTGAGGAGACGGTATTAAAGATTTATAAACCCTTATAAAGACCCTTATATTACAGCGCCTATTATCATGAATACCGCTGCAATACCTAGTACACCGAATAAAACGTTTTATGTTGTTTTTTACTTGGTATCACACTGCATATATTGGTTGTTATGTGTATTTGAATTAAGAGAAGCCATTGGTCTTGCCTCCATATCTGAAATATAAAGAACTTCATCCGTCTGGTTGGCTTTACGTAGAATATATTGGACCCTATTATATAAGATATTTCGATGACATTTCGTAAACACGTTACTGAATGATCCAATTTAGGTTAAATATACATCGATTTGTTCAAAAACTTGGTGGCTTTTGGAATGTACATAATTTCTGAATGTCATTTGCATAGAAATCTTAATTCATATTAGCAAAAAATTTGGACAATTGACATTTACAAGGTTCGCTTGTGGCAAATTTTATACCAGAAAAACAAGAAAATCATTCGTCACAGGCAGGCACAGATAGTTATAGAACAGGAAGGAGTAGAAACCATTTGGCACCAGGACCGGATTATAAGGTGAAAGCACGAGAAACTTCCAACTAATCTCTCGAAACTTCTGGTAAGTCACTTTCGATGTGTGTGGCCTGACGGAAATGGAACCAAATCGTAGTAGATGAATCCTTGCGAAACTGGCTAAACTAGTTTTCGCCTTTATCGAAGAAAAACTGTAAAATATGGCATCTCCTCACTGTTGTCCAACTTTGAATTGTGCTCGAATAATTATGAGACAACCAATCACAAAACTTTCTGAAGAGTTTTTTAGTAAGACACCTGATTTCTCTAACGCCATATACAGACGAGAGATACAGATTACCTAAGTTCTCTATTGTAAAATAATTGATCTCTGATTACTGGGCCAAATATAAATATTACCAACCTTCGGGTTGATTGCAATACATTTTCGGATTCGTCCGACCAATTCACAAAAATTGATAGACAACATTTTTTAACATAACAAATTGCGAGAATATTTAAAGTTTTCGGGCTGCACCCGAACACATCGCCTCCTTATTTGTTATTTTTGTATTATTATACATGCTGGCGTGATAATCGTAGTTGCTGTTGTCGTTGTTGATGCGCTTCATTTCATTTTCATTTACGTTTTCGTTCTGCCACTGAATTTCATCTTATTTAATGCAAATGATCCATCAACGCCGTCGCCGGCAACAACAGCAAGAGAGATGGCAAGCATCAGCAAAAGTTGAAGACTTCAACATGATTGCCAACTTGCAACAGAAAGTAGTCAATGTGCTGTTGATTGTCATATGAGTGTTTGTTGCTGTTGCAAACACTTGTTGCATGCAGCATTTGCATGTATGTACATACAACAAGGGTTTTACATATGTATATGTATGTATATGTATGTTTGTGTTGCTTCCTCCTGCATCATTTTAAAGATCAATGTTGTTGTTGTTATAGCTTTTTAAATTGCATGCTTATTGACTCTGCTGCTGTTGCACTTGCTCTTGCCACGACTCGGGCATCGATGAAGTCGTGTCGGTGTCGGCACCAACGTCGAAATCAAATTCTCGGCCATATTGACAGTTTTTGTATAAATATTTTGCATTCAAGTGTGTGCTATTATACATACACACATATGTACATATGCATATACATAGGTATGTACTTTGTGATATGTATACAATGTTGATATATTCTGCTGTTCTTGTTATTATTGCAGCGAAGTGTCTGACATGTCTGAGTGTCGCTGACTTGTTTTCGATTGAGGCGACAGCAATTTATTTTATTTTATTTTACATTTTTTGCCACCCAGCAGCTATCCTTGCTTGACATCCTTTGCGTCCGATGAGACCTTCGGCCCTCAGCCTGCTCTTAAGCGTCGCAAAATCTGCCGCCTACACCTCTCTGACACGCCCTTCGGCTGTGTAGGTTTTAAGGATAATCAAATGACTTGCCATGAAATTGCATTGCAAAAATTTCCATCACCGTCGCTGCAACAGCAGCAATAACGGTTAATTTTTTAAGATAGGCAATTTGGTGTTGGTTGTTTAAGAGATTTAAAATTTTTTGGGCAAATTTAATTTGTTTATTTGGAGTTTATGAAAATATATACTATAAGTAACTTTCATAAATTATAACGGATCAAATGCATACATCGAGATGTCTGTGCTGTGTAAGTAATGTAATAAGGATTATGATTTAAGGGCATGCCCTGGTATGTTTGGTCCCGTAATTGGCAAGGTGCCCATGCCCAGCTGGTTGATGTCCTCGTAAAAGTAAAGGCTGACATCACCGCCGTCTAAGAAATGTGATGGACGGAACAAGAACTGAGACGAGTAGGCCCTTGTGACATTTACTACAGCGGCCATATCAAGGAGCGCAAATTTGTTGTGGGAGAAAGTCTCTGTCGTCGAGTCTTGGCATTCACTCCGGTGGATGAACGTCAAGCCACAATCCGCCTCAGAGCAAAATTTTTCAAAATAACACAGTTAACCTCACGCCCCAGCGGGAGAGAAAGACGATATGACCAAAGATGTATTTAATGGACAGCTGGAGCGTGCTTATGACTGCCCCCATCACGATGTAAAAATTGTGCTTAGCGATTTTAACGCCTGAGTGGGCAACAAAGGCATCATTGGTACAACAGTTGGAAAATTCTGCCTTTCCAAATGGGTTGAGGCCCGAAATATGGTTGTCTGTAGTACAAGATTCCGATACAAGAAAATTTATCAAGCTACTTGCATGTCTCCGCATCAAAAAGTTCAAAACCAGATCGATCATATTGACGCGCGTGCGCATCAGGGACCTAACATCGATGACGGTGGAATAGATGTTCCATTGTCCGACTAAAATAAGGTTCGAATAGCAATTACCCGTCTGAAGAACAACAAAGCGGTAGGGGACGATGGATTACCGGCCGAGTAATTCAAATACCACAGCGAAGAACTGACAAAAGTGTTCTGCAATCTTTGCCAATTATCGTGGGATAAAATCATAAATATCGCTTATCGAGCGTAGTGTGTGAAGGACTGATATCCACCGCCAAATAAACTGATTGGACCTGATCAGTGTGGCTTTAGACCTGGAAAATATACTATCGACCAGATTTTCACCATGCGCCAAATCTTGGAAAAGACCCGTGAAAGGAAGATCATAATACACCACCTCTTCGTCGACTTTAAAGCCGCCCACGACAGCACGAAAAGAAACTGCCTCTATCATCGCATTCGCGACTTGGCTTCAACGTCACTGTTGACAATCATAACTTAAATAATTTCGTCTATCTTGGAACTAGCATCAACACCAACAACAGTATCAGCTTTGAAATCCAACGCAGAATCACTCTTGCCAACAGCTGCTACTTTGGATCGAGTAGGCAAATGAAAAATAAAATCCTCTCTCGACGAACAAAAACCAAACTCTACAAATCCCTCATCATCCCCGTCCTGTCCTTGTGCATGTATAATGGCATCATCTCATGAGTCAGCCTTAGGAATGTCCGAGAGAATGGTTTTGATATATGGTCCTTTGCGCATTGTCAACGGCGAGTACCGCAGTGGATAGAGCTAATTTACACAGTTCAGCGAATCAAGCAGCGGCTGCGCGAGCTTATGTTGTCCGGATGAAAGAGAGCACTACAGTTTTGAAGGTTTTCGATGCTATACATGCCGGTAAAAGCAGAGGAAGATCTCCACTCGATTGGAGAGATCAGGTGGAGAAGGACCTGGCTCTACTTGGCATCTTGAATTGGCGCCAAGTATCGAAGAGAGGAAATGACTGGCGCTGTTATTAGCTCTGCTATATGGTTATGTCAGTAAAGAAGAAGAAGAAGTAAACAACACAAATAGTGCACGTGTGTGAAAATATTCTGAGTTTGTTTAACATCAAAAATGTCGAACTTTACGATAACGTTGTGTGTTGCCAGATTTTCGTAAAATAAAAGGTAACCGACGTATATTAAATCTGTTGTAAAACACGAAATAGGCTAAACTCTCTAAATCCTTAAAATCAGCCTTCATTTCTAACCATAGATTGGCGTCAAAACATAATTAATAAGGAATACCATACTATATTAGATTGATTAGGAATATTTGTCAAACAGAGGCACATGTAGTAGAGTTAAAGTAGTTCATTTTCAATTTTAGAGGCAGCCACATTTATAAATGCGCTAATAAATGAGCGGAGAACTGCATTATGTCTTCATATTTTTTCTCAACGAACCAATTGAAAGTGCAAGGAAAGAATCTATTAGAAACATTCCTAATTAAAAGCATGTCTGACCAACTCAATCGCACCCTGTATATGTCTACATTTAAATGGCGAAAATTAAAATGCACACAGCAATTAACAGTGTGAATATAGGCACGATTCTATGCAATATATAAATTTTTTATCACATCTACACTAGTGGGCGCATAAAAACGCAAATATTTGCACAAATTCACTAACAACTTTCGCAAACAATACAGTCAATTGAGCCGCAAGCTTTTTTCACAGTCTAACAAATGTACATACATATATATACGAATACCAACAACAACACATGACAATTTAGTAAATTGCAAAATTGGCATTATTTTTGCTTTTAAGGTTTTTTCCCCCAAATACTTGCGCAAACAATATAATAATATTTTTTATACGAATCCAAAGCATTTTTTAGCACTGGCGAATCCGGGGAATGTTTGAAAGAGTGGCGCGGAAACCACAACAAAATCAAATGCAATTTCGCTTCGCTCTTTACAGTTAGCCTAAACAGATATATTTTTATTATATTTTTAGAATTTTATATCAGCAAATAAAAGCTTCATAATAAAATCGCAACATCGCAGCAACAAATTGTGATTGGACGGGCGAAATAAAATTGCGAATAAAAACCTTTAAACAAATAACAACATTTTATGTCTGCAAACAGCGGCGTAAACAAACAAATATTTATGTAAAAATGCGGCAATTGCGAAAGCGCGATTTATTTATCTATGGAATACTGACAAAATAAATACGACCATTGAGGATAAATACGAAATGCTAATATTGACAATGTTTAAAATGTGTTATATAGTTACACATATGCATATATGTATGTATGTATGTATAAATTTGAACTCGTAGGTAATTGTGTACTACAACTACCTTCACTAGAAAGATTCCAGAATTTTTACATAAAACACAAAACATAAAATCCAAGTTGACCCGAATAAATTTCATCCTCTACAAAGTATTGTCGACTTCAACTCACTTTTGCCAAGAATTGATCTTATCTTAGAACTTTTTTTATAAATAAAGTTCGGTAGCATCGGTATTCGATTTCTCCATTATTTTATATTTTATATCCTATCGAATATAAAATAATGGTAAGAGCGATTTATATTTTCTCCGGTGATGGGATTATCTGTCAGTGAATTTTCCTATTGTAAAATCTACAAATTGTTAACACACAAATTCGGTCTTTAAGACGGAGTTGATTAACTTTGATATCTTGAACGGAATCGAATGAGATGTTAATCTGCTTTTCAACTGACGTAAATTGACGATTTTCGGTCATTTCATACATTTTTGACTTCGATGCCTTGGAAAGGTGTTCGTTAGCCTCAACGGACACAAAATTACTTCTAAAACGTAAAGTATATTAGCTGAAACGTCACAGGCCCGAATTAATGCTTCCCGCCCATCTTACCAAACACATAACAAAATCTGCCTGACTGTCAACCCTAGGCTTCCTCCCTAACGGCTCCCCGAGTAAACTAAAACTCATCAAATAGGATTAGTTCGCCGAAATAAACTACGCCACACCTATATGGTCGTCTGGATGCAGTGAAACGCAGACAAAGAGTTTTCAGACAGATTACAGAATGCCTCTTGATGTTTACGGTCGAACACTTACACAGCGAGGCCCGCATGATGTCTGCTTAAAGCGGAGCTGCCTCTTAAGAACATTAAGAGGTCTTCCTTGACTATGTCGACGACATTGGACCGTACGCCGACTAAGCTTCGTACAAAACTCACTTCAGACACGTATTGACCGCCATTCATAGTGCAGACTTTAAACCTTCAGCCACTCCCTCTCCGTGAATGGCCTACCCGGAGTCAAATCACCACCCATTGTAGACGACGATCTCTATTTATCGCGAGAATCTAGAGGGACCCTTGCGTAGCTTCGTTCTGGATACCACATTAAGACAAAAAAGCATCCGGATAAAAATATTGAACAGAGAATTTGTCTAAAATTTTGTATTTCTAACCAAATTTCGTGTGCGGGGTCGTTGCGAATGTTGTAAAAGACTAAGTTTTATCAAAAACACAAGCCTACGAGTGGTACAAAGCCTTCGAAGACGATAGAGAGATCGTTGAAGACATGGTTCTGGACGACCTTCGACCTCTTCAACTGATGAAAATATTAAAAAGGTGAAGGATATGGTGCTTGTGAAATCGTCAGGCAAGTGTTAGAGAGTTAGCAAGAGAGCTCGACATCTCTCGCGAGTCCGTTCGAATGATTTTGTTGGATATTCAGATTTGACTCTGTGTGATTTTTGCTTGTTCCCCAAACTGAAATTGCCGCTCTGTGGAACCCGTTTTCAGTGTATTGAAGAGATAAAAATTCACAGAAAGCAAAATCCACTGATGGAGCTGAAAACTCTCCCTAAAAGTACTCATTAAAAGTGTTTCGAGGACCGGAAAAGTCGTTGCCATTAAATATTTTGCGTTTTATTTACAATTTTTTTTTGTCACAATGTATTCAATAGGAATAGGAAAAATATGAAATTCTGGAACATATGTCAAATTAGTGTTTAATTATAAAAATAGAGATATACCACACATGCATATTACATCAAATAATATAAAATGGGTTTACGAGCCTAAAAGTTCGCTACACGGCGATAAATGCGCTACTATAATAAGGGTACATTAAGTATATACATTATATAAATGACCACGGTGACGAGCTACATAAGTGGATTTCGAAATGTTCGTGCGTCTGTCTGGTTGTCCGTCCGTCCTTCTGTATATACGCGAACTAATCTCTCCGTTTTTGATATATCGGCCAGAAATATATACACGCACTTTTCTCACCAAGACCATGATAATTTATCAGAACCGAAAATATCGGTCAACTACAGCATCTGGCATATAAACTGTACGATCGAATCAAGTACTTGTTTGGATAATTTTTTTATTTGAAGAAGACTGTTCAACAAATTTGGCGATGAGTATTATCCAAGGCAACGCAACAATTTCCGAACTAATTATTCTGGCATACAAACTGAGCGATCGGCGTAAAGTGCGTGTATGTATAACTCTTTTAATTGTCAAAGTATCTTGATGAAATTGTTGGTTGTCAATTATCTCCCTTCCGCTTTTTTACTCTTTATTCAATGCTTTATAAAAAGTGTCACAGTGATCGGATTTAGTTCAAATATGCACGGTTTCGTTCGATAATGAAAGAAGCCCGCCTCCTTGTTTGCGAAGAACTCGGACAGCCACTTTTCACAAGCCTCTTTTGAGTTCAACTTTACACCGTTCGCTATGGACAGGAACAGGTGGTAATCACTTGGCGCTATCTCCGGGCTATACGGAGATTGCGATAAAACCTTCCAACCGAGCTCCCGTAGCTTCTGGCGAGTCATCAACGAAGTGTGTAGTCTACGTTGTCCTGGTGGAACACTACACCCTTCCTGTTGGCCTATTCTGGACGCTTCTGGTCGATCGCCTGCTTCAAGCGGTCCAGTAGTTCGCAATAGATGGTAGAAATAAGTGTCTGGCCATATGAGAGCAGCTCATAGTGGATGATTCCTTTCCAATCCCGCCAAACACACAGCAAATTCTTCCTAGCCGACAACCCCGGCTTGGCCACTGTTTGGGACGATTCACTGGCCTTCGACCACGACCGGTTTCGCTTGATATTGTCGTATGTGATCCACTTTTCGTCGCCAGTCACCATCCGCTTCAAAAATAGGTCGAGTTCGTACCGTTTCAGCAGCATATCGAAGACGTTGATTCGGTCCGAAAGGTTTTTTTGCGTCAAATCATCAATACCTTTCAAAGAAGTACAAGTATAGTATTGCCAGCTACGAGCTCTGTGGCGCTTTATACTCGTACATAGCCGCGAAATTCAAAAGACAAAAAGGTGGAAGGATATTTGACAACTTTATATTATTGTTCAAGCCTTTATAATTTCTCCACATATTGTTCAAATCGGACCACTATAGTTTTAAGCTGCCTTTCAAACTGGGCGTTTAAAATCAGAATAACGATATTTTTATTATTTTATACTATAAAAAATGCAACTGTGAAGGATATTAAAGCTTCAGTATAGCCGAAGTTAACGTTTTTTTCTTTTTTATTACTATTTTCCACCCGCCGTTATTGTAACAGCTCTTCCGTCCAGCCAGCGGCATTAATTACTGTCAACAAAATTACAAGTGTTATTTCCGTTGAAGGGCGGAATATTGCGATTGCAAAATGAACTGCAAACTGGCTGCAGCAACCGACAAATATTCGACGCCTACAACAATACATATAAGAGGAACCAGACGAATGCAAATATGTATGTCATAACCTTTTTTTGTAAATAGATAGTGTTTGTGACATAGGAAATCGCTTCTGTGAAACAAAAAGTAGTCAGTCATAGTAGTCTTGGCCATAATAATAACAGTCGGTGGGTAATACTGTAATCTCAATTTATACTTTTTTCCAATTTTCTTTTTCAATTACATATTTACTTATAGTACTAGACACAGCTGGTATGTTGCAAGCCATCTTTGTAAAAACTAAGCGAGGGTCAAGAGGCTGTTGGCAAATCGAGTAAATTTATTGACAAATAAACATTTCCGCTGAAAATGACGGTGGAAAAGTATATGAACGGGAGAACATAGAATTTAGGAATTCAGAATCTAGGCTGTCACGGGTGATATAAAATTTCCTAAATTCATAGCTGTCAAATCAGTTGTCAGAATAAAAGTGTTTGAAATTTCTGATCAATATTCTCTGGCAAAACATCGTCGGAACACTTGAACCTGAAAAACGTTTAAAAAACAAAAGACAATTGATCGTAAGCGTACCGTTTTGAAAAATTTTAAGTTTTCCACGTTCAAAATCCACATTAATGAAGATGTTTCGTGAAGAATTATTGAAATAGTAGTAAAGTGATATAACCGGATTAGAAAAACTTCATAAGGGACACTCGGATTACTAAAAAATTGTACTTAATTTGAAAAGCTTGCTGAAAATGTGTGCTCTCTTCAAAAATTTAAATAATTTAGCTCGTTTCTTTAAACGCCATTAAATTAAAAGCAACATGTGAGCACAATGTGGGAGACAGGGAAACAGAGGCAGTTAAATCCAATTCCTATTGTCAGCGTTTGAGCTTTGACGCTTCATGTCGACTACATTTATTGTTGTTGTAATTGGTATGCTTGTTACCACTTTTGCTGCTACCGTTTTTACTATTGTTGTTGCTTTTTTAAATATATTTTTTGCAACACGGCATTTTCATATCTCCAACACCGCTGGGTTCGTATTTATTTGTCGCTTCAAATCTTGTATGTGCAATACAACATAACGACTGAGTGAAGTAAGTAAACATCGGTGATAAAATATATATTCACGTACATTCCCCAACCAATAAACTCACACCCAGAGGGCGTAAATAACGCAGCCCTTGTAACACTTATCCCCACTGCGCGTATTCTGCTTGTTCCAATGAACGGATGAGCATCATAACGGTAATCATATTACCTCGATTCGAAATGAATTCATAACTGAATTTTCATTTTCATCCCTGGCTACACTCGACTTTCCACCGCTCCCAGCTCCAAAGTACTTCCATCATTGAGTGGCTGTTGTAGTTGCTGTTGTTTTGGTTAGCCTATGTGTCGAAAGGATGTTCTGGGACATGCTCGAATGCCATTACAGACAGCAATGCGGCGATATACACACCCACACACACATACACACATATATATATATATATTCAAAGGCACGTAGGCCATAACAAGCTCTTCTTGCTCCAGCTACGTTCTGCTCGTCTTTGCTTCATTTTTGCTTCGCCATAGCTCAGTCATCATAGCCGGGCTTGGCTTGACGTTGACAAGCCTTGCCATTTTGTTCTTATTTATTTATTTCTGATTTTTTTTTTTGTTTTTCGTGTTTGCCGTTCGCAATTGTTGTGAAGCTATCGTCAGTGTGAACTTTTCCGGATGCCCCTACTGGTGTGTGTGTGTGTGTAACAGCTCTGACAATAGTGACAACACCAACAACAATAAAGTTGGCAAAGCTTCGTGTTGTTGGTGTTGTATTCGTGATGTACTTGTTAAGGTTTTTGTTTTTTGAGTTTTCACTTGGAGCATTTAATGGTGAGCAGCGAGCTGGTGAAAGCAATTTATTGCATTCACTTAAATTCGCTTTAATTTATTTTTTTTAATGACATATTTTGGGGTAAAACGGGATAATTTTTACAGTAGCTGAATTTTAAAGCCGCAGGTGTTGATATGAAAACCGATCGAAACTGGGATGTTTATTGATCTGTAGAAAGCTGAACTTAAACCTTATAATCGAGTTTTTTTACATACACACAGGCATTAGCATTAAATATATGTACTCAATAATTTTCGATGCTTTGACATGGTTTTTTCGACTACAGGTCACTTTTGCCACGATATTCGGCCGATTGATCATCTATTTCCGGGTTGTAAGCATAGATCCAAGACTCTTTTTCAGTAAGAATAGGTTTCCTGATATCCTGGTAGTCGAAAAGAATTGTTTCACAGACGTTTAAGAGATGCTGTTTTCTAAAAGATTGTGTGATTTCACTTTTCTTAGGCCCACATAATCTTTCAAAATGGTTTTCACTGATTTTTCCCGATATTCCAACGATGCTAGTAAGATCTCTAATTGTTAATCGTCGATTCTCAACCTCAAATTCCTTTATTTTATGACTTTTTGATTATCAATTGATGTTGATAGCCATCCTGAACGTGGTTCGTCGTCAACGCGCTCTCGACCCTATTTGAATAATTTGTACCAATAAAAAACACTTGCTTGGGACAAACAATTATCACCGAAGCCTTTTTCAACATTCTGAACGCTTCGGCACTAGAAATTTGATTGCGCACACAAAATTAATGGAACTGCTTTGTTGAATAATTTCACTCAGCGTAAAAATCGCCGAATGCACTTTACGTATTTCCGAATGGGTTTTTACGCGAAATTTAAATTAAAAAGTTTTTTTTCTCAGCCTATGAGTGGTACAAAGCCTTCAAAGACAGTCGAGGGATCGTCGAAGACATGCCTCGTTCTGGACGTCTTCGACATCGTCAACTGATGAAAATATTAAAAAAAAAAAGTGAAGAATATAGTGCTTGAAAATCGTCAGGCAAGTGATAGAGAGATGGCAAGAGAGCTCGACATCTCTCGTGAGTCCGTTCGAATGGTTGGATATTTTTCTCTACTCGTACCGATAAAGCTGAATTTTCTTCAAAAAGAGTACCGTAATCAGGTCCCTTGAATATGCTTGGTCTTGCGTATTCCGACCCCACATTCATGGAGAACGTTATAATATGGATAATATATGGATTTATGAGTTTGATCATTCAATCATCGAAATGGAGGGGGAAAAAACAACCCGAGACTAAAAAAACCACGCCAAATTCGTGGTTTGGTGCATTATGAGGGACAGACGGTCAATAAGCAGTTCTATTTGGCCGTAATAAAGTCTTTGCTTGAGAACATCCGTCGAAAACGGCCGGAGTTGTGGAAGAACAATTCATGAATTTTACACGATGATAATGCACCATTGCATCGAGCCACGAATAAAAAGCAATAAATACCGTCGATCAACCGTATTCACTAGGTTTGGAGCCGTGTGATTTCTTCTTGTTCCTCAAACTGAAATTCCCGCTCCGTGGAACCCGTTTTCAGTCAAACAAACAGATGAAACAAAGTTCGCTGAAGGAGATGAAGGCCATTCCAAAAAAAAGCTTATGAAAAGTGTTTTGGGGACTAGAAAAATCGTTGGCATAAGTGTATGATATTGGTGGGAATTACTTTTTAGGCGATAAAATAAATATTGATGAATAATTAAATATTTTGCGTTTTATTTACCATTTCCATGTACTTTTTAGTCGCGATGGATGATATCAATTGTAAGTTAAAGCGATAAGAAGTTTCCTCGGGCCCTACGGTGACTTCCCTCCTTAAGAGTTTTTCAAAAGATCCTCAAACAAACTTAAAGCTTATTGAGTATGAGCTGGGATCGCATATCTCGCACTTAAAGTACGCTATTTCTTTTAAAAGAACTTTTCATTAGATATGATAATAAATTAATAATTTATAGAAATATGGCAGTTTCACACATTTTCAGTAACAGCAAATGAAGGAATCGAGTTTTTTTCTAGGAATTTAAAGAAACATCAACGATCAATTGTTTTCTATTTTTTGTGCTTTGATACAGCCTTGTTTTTTAACGAAGCATCCTAAAAGTCCCTAATGAACTATTAAGAAAGCTACAAAGTATTTGATTACGACTTGTTAATTCGTGTAGGGCTGGTTTAACCATTCTGGAAATAATTAGAAACGTACTGACAAGTCAGGAAGAGGGAGTAGTCACGTAACATCTAAAACTGAGGACAAAGCTATTGTTCTACTTTTCGAGAAGAAACCACTATTCACTCTAAGAGAAGTTAATGACTCAGGTTGGTTACTTCAATGGTTCGAATCATAGGAGCAGACGCTGTACTCAATGGAAACAAGAAAACCATATTGTTACTTTAGATTGGCCAACACAGTCACCAGACGCCAATTCAATGGGCTTTAATTAAAACCAAAATATGAAGAAAACGTTTAACGCCAACAGAAATTTCATTCGGCTACTCCAATATACCTAGAGATCGATTCCCGTGGAATATTCGGAAAATTTAGTAGCAAGTTGCCATCAATTGGCCGTCATATAACAAAACAATGTATTTTCTATAATTACAACATTTTCGCCAATAAACACTTATTTATCTTCATTGGAGTAGAAATTGCTGGCGTACGCCGATGACATCGATATCATTGGCCATAACAACCGCGCCGTTAGTTCTGCTTTCTCCATGTTGGACAAAGAAGTGAAACAAATGGGTCTGGTAGTGAACAAGGACAGGACGAAATATCTCCTGTCAGCAAACAAACAGTCGTCGCTCTCACGACTTGGCTCCCACGACACTGTTGATAATTTCGTCTATTCTAAATAATATTTCTAACCAGCATTAACACCAAAAACTACGTCAGTCCCGACTGAGTAGGCAATTGAGAAGAAAAATGTTCTTTCGACGAAGGACCAAATTCTACAAATCACTCATCATCTCCGTCCTGTTACATGGTGCAGAGGCATGGACGATGACAACATCTGATGAGTCGGTGTTACGAGTTTTCGAGAGAAAGGTTCTGCGGAAGATTTATGGTCCTTTACGCATTGGCAGCGACGAATATCGCAGTCGATGGAACTATGAGCTGTATGAGATATACGATGACATTGACATACTAGTTCAGCAAATTAAGAGACTGCGGCTACGCTGACAAAGTCATGTCGTCCGAATGGTTGTAAACACTCCAGCTCTGAGAGTATTCGACTTAGCACCCGGCGGGGGAAACAGAAGAAAAAGAAGACCTCCACTCCGTTAGAAAGGCCAGGTGGACCAAGCTTTACCTGTGTTCAAATGAGTCTTAAAGTAACTTATTAGCAATTAGAGGTAGAATCCACAATCGATGGATTACTAAAGAACAGCACACTTCGAAAGTATTACAATCAGCAATGTAATAAGGTACTAATTTTATAAGCCTTCACTTTGTCTTGACTGAAAATTTAACCAAAACCACTCAGATAGTTACAGAATCAAACAAGAAGAAGATTAATGTGCTAACTACCTTCAACTCAGAACCCAGAATTCTGAAAAGCCCTGCACTCGCAAATGAGTAACGAGAATAAACTTACAATAAAGATACGTATATGTATACCGTTAGATATGCCTCCAGCAGAATTGACGGCAATCTCACGGCAGTGCTCGCAAGTACTCGAAAGTGTGCTTCTGCAAATATTTAAATTGCATTTCAAAAGGAAACCGTCAAAAAGAAACATTTTTACAAAGGTAAAAGGTAAAGGCAAGGAAACGGGAAAGACGCGGAAAAGAGGAAGGAATAACTTACAAGTAAAGAACAAACAGTAACGCGCTGTCAGCTGGCACAAGAATATCATGAAACCGAAAAAAATATCAAAAAGAAAACTCAAACGAAGGCAGTGCAGAATAAAGGAAATTCTACAGACTCCCTGTGCGCTTCGACGTCTCCGTTCAACGAAGCGTTGTTAAAAAATGTGTTGTGGAAACGAGCGCACCTTAAATCATTTGATGAGCAAACAGATAAATAATGTTCCACAATGAAAGTCGCAAAGGAAGATAAAAACTTGCAGTAATACTGTAGATGAGGAGTGGAAAGGGGGAGCCGACTAATGGGTGGGAAAATAAGAAAGGCTGAAAGAATACACGCGCAAGCAGCCGAGAAAGAAACAGGACGAATGGCAGAGGAAATGAAATGGAGCAAGAAAAATTGCCACGACAACTGGCAACCAGGTAAATACCAACAACAATGAAATGGCTACCAAAGTGGAGACACGAGCCAACAGTGGCGAATAAGGCAGAGCTGCGCGACTTGGTAACGCTCAAGAGCTTTCAGACACGAAGCAAGTGGTGCGCCAAACCGGTATTAGTGTGCAGGTGTGAGTAACGGTATATTTTCCGTGCAGTTTTCGTTGACGAATGTTGTAGCATTTTCATGGCGACAGCAATGGCAACATGGCGGCGGTCGGTGGATCCATATTCTGCAAGGACACTGTTCGGTGGAGCGGTTAGGAGAGCAGCGGGTGCAGGAAAGTTTTGGCAGTTTCTTGTTTGTATATTTCAGTGTAAATGTGCGCGTAGAGGTTCCGGCGGGTGACAGAGTGTATTTGCTTCACTTTTTATCTGTCAACTCTGATCATTTTTTCTCCACACTTTTTTGTCTGTATTTGCCAAGACGAACAAACAGCACTATTGTCCAGGGGCTAGGAATCGGTGTTGGAAGTCAAAGCAAAAGCAAGCAGTTGCGGGTAGTACGAATTGTCGAAACGAAACAAAAACAGTGGCAGTTAAGAGCCACTGACTAGCAACAATGGAGAAAATAAATAACGAGCAGAATAACGTAGCTGGCATAATGAATGGAAACTTTCGAACTGTTGAAATGGAATGGAATGTAATGCTGGATCTGTGAAAATCCTTGTGAAAACTAGAATAATATCTGTATTTGAGATGGCAGCAGGGTTTGTGTGTGTGTGGGTATGAGTAAAAATAGAATTGATCGGCACAGGGTGAAATTGTTGTGTAAGAGATTCACTATTTCCAATTTTTCCTAATATTAGGCAAAATTTTAAAAGCTATAGACGAAATGTAGAAATTAATACTATATATACATACATATGTAAATACAGAAAATGCGGAAGGCAACCGGAAATCTTCTTCCAGAGTGCAATATTTCATTGGCGATTAAGTCACATATTAAGAAAATAATACTGAAATTACTGTGTGACAGGTTAATAACAGGTTAAATCACAGCAAAAAGGTTGGGAACATCCAATCGGCTCATAAAACTTTAAATTATCGTAGTATACTAGACAAACTGGGCGAGCTGAGGTTGTATAGATAATACCAAATTAATTCAATTTGTTGCTAATTTTTCAAAATTCAATTAATGTCACCAAAAAAAAGCTAGATAAGTATTATGGAAGTATAAAATTATAATATCTCTTGAACTATGCAAAAGAAAAGACTTATGGATTTCGATATCTTCAAGGTATCAGTCTATTAATTTCATAAAGTCGATGTTGATTAGCTTAGAGCATACGGTATTGCCTCTATAGTTGTCTTGGATCGGTTGTCAGAGCTTCGCCTTACCAACCGTACTTTCCCTATTTTAGGTTTTAGCTTATGTTGCACTTTAGAGCCTTAACTAAATTGAATTTGTAGAATAGTGAAATTTGTCTCTGACCAATCCTTAACCTTAAAGCGTTTTTCTGGACTCTGCAATTTTCGAAACGAGCAACGATAATACGTAGTAGACGTATACACTTAAAATTCTAACTGCATTTCATAGCAACCTTATCTAGTAAACTAAGTTTTCGGTAAATTTTTTCACAAGTCCACTGTTTACGAAAATTTTAAAATTTAGTCAATTGTTTTATTGGACCAAAATTTACGAAGTACTGAGCATTTTTATACCTATTTTATGAAAGTCTTACAAAAGATGTTTTAGTATCAAATCCTTTCGAAATCTTAAACACGATATCTGTATTTAATTTACGGGGTAACGCCAGACATCTTTTCAAAACTTTTGGCAGATTTGCACTATAAATAACAAATTAGAGGAATTTTTACCCAAAATCGACTTTTTTCAAGAAAAAGAAAAAGTTGATATTTCGAAAGAAAGTAAAAACTTTTTAGTCAAAAAACACTTTTTTTTCAATTTAAAAAAAATTGTAGAGTTTTACTTTTTTTGGAATTTTCTTAGTTTAACTAGAAGATAAATTATTAACAAATATGAATCTCTTTGAATTATTTGTGTCCGATAGAAATTGCGACCGGCATCCTGACCGTCGTTCGACAAATACACGTGCGAGATGCATCGGGCAATTGCTTCCCAAAGGCAGAATATCAAAGATTTCGTATCCAAAAAATTTTCGGATGATGTTACATATGTACAGTTGTACACAAAATAATAGGAGTGCCCATATGAAAAATATATATGGCTGCATAACTTTTTTAAATCACATGTAAATGACGCGAAACAATAACGGTACACATAACGGGATATTAGCCTTAAAATACGAAACAATTTTTTATTAGGATGATCGCTATTCTCATTCTGCCTTGCTAGTTCCCGGAGACACTTGTTATTGCAAAATATCCACAAAATATAGGAGTGTTAGATATTTCGTTTTCATAGTCTTTAACATAAAAAATATTCACAAAACTAGAAAAGTAAGTATAGTTCCATAATTTAGTAGCAGTTTTAATTAGCTATTATTTTTTTTAACCATTGGGCTTTTCTCCGGTGGGTAGAGAAAAAGCGGGAAACGATAAAAAAAATTAAGAAAACTAGGAAAATCTTATAAAGAGATCCAAGAAATCGTAAAATGCTCTCCTCAAATGGTAGCAAATGCCTTAAATTATAGAAACAAAAATGAAACTCGTGGATGAAAGTGCAAAACATCCACTGCAAACGATCGTAATATAGTACATTAAAAAATTAATCCTTTTGCTTCAGCCAGGAGCATGCATGACGAACTAAATTTGTCAGTTAATACTGAAATGGATTGTAGGCGTTTGGAGCAGAATAAATTGTTTACCAGAAGTTCACGAAAAGTACCGCTACTCAAAAAGAAGCACATGGAAATCCGCATATAATTTGCAAAGGAGCATGGCTCCTGGCCCGTGGCTAAATGCCGAAAAATATTGTGGTCAGTCTAATCTAAAGTAGAGTTATTTGGTAGTACAGGGTCTAGGAACTTTGGCCGATGTCCCCCATACTCAGAATATAATCCCCGGTTTACCACAAAAACCGTTAAACATGACGGCGCGAAATCATGGTATGAGGTTGTTTTTCACATAGTGGTATTGGTCCATTTCACTTAATTGAAGGCACTATGGATCGAAGGGCATATGTCAAAATATTAGATGAGGTAATGTTATCACATACTTCATGGAATATGCCATTGATATGGGTATATCAACAGAATAATGACCCTAAACATACTACCAAGTACGCAAAAGAATGGTTTAGGGGCAACGGGGTTGAGGTTATGCAGTGATCTGCTCAGTCTCCTGGTCTCAACCCTATAGAAAACCTGTAGGCAGATATCAAGAAGAAAGCAGCTGAAGAGAAACCAATCAATTCGAGAGATTTATGGCAAGTAGTGAAAGAGGCTTGGAAAGGAATAAAATGTTGTCAGGATCTCATAGACTTCATACCTCGGAGATGTGATGCTGTGTTAAAAAATCGAGGTTATTCAACGAAATATTAATTATTTTAATATTCTGTGAAACTTTGGAAGCCTTATATATTAAAATTATAGAACGGTCTCGTATTATATAAAATACTCCTATTTTTTTGTTGAACTAGTTTTTTAGTTTACTTGATATAAACAGCGATATAACATTTTGTTTATGTTTAATTGAAATATATGAATTCTGAAAATATTAATAGATCTTCAGCAAATTACATTGTGCAAAAATTTTGACAAAAAAAAACATTTTTGTTAATGAAAATTAAAAATTCCTTTTTATCATGTGGTCACTCCCATTTTTTTGTGGGCAACTGTATGTACATATATAACTATGAACTCTAGAAATTTCGCTTTAACCAATTACTTCTTTCCCTCCCAAAAAAAAAATTTCAAAAAAATAAATTTTTTAAAGCCTCTAGCAGACTCCCCCCTTAAGAGGGAAATTTAATAACAAAGGGATGTCAAGTTCGGAGTTTCACCACCAACATTTACGAATATGTTCAAAATATTATTTTTTCGTTAAAAGTGACAACTTTACTAACGTGGTGATATATGCTAATACTACGCATCCATACCAACATATACATTTATACATGTTTATATGTAGCATTGACAAAGAAGTGGACTCATTCATGCAACCGCGACTTGTGGCATGGCAGCATGGTATGCTGCTTTTGGAAACGTAAAAACAAAAACAAAGTATAAAAGAATAAAAAATGCATTCAACAAATATTTGTGGCAAGTACACATGAATGCACAATTACAACTGTACAAACACAAATTGTGTATTCAAGTGCGAAAAAAACACACACATATAGTATATCTGTGGAAGCAATTTTAAATTCCAATTGAGTATTTTAAAAAGTACGTACACTAAAAACGAAAAAAAATAAATGAAATAAGATGTAATAGACCCTCTTTAGATTTTTTCAAATTGTCAAATGATTTTTTAATTGCAGCAATTTCGGGGTGACAACTGAATTTTCACAAATAGATCTATTTGAAGATAAGCTCATAAAATGTATCATTACTTTTTTGTCAAGAAGGTAGTTTTTAAAATCTGTTCGTCTGTTGGCAAAGGTTGGTATACCATATCTCCTAGATTACTGTTTATGAGATGGGGTCGCCTCTTTCGAAAGAGTGTTTTTGTCAATGATAAATCTGACAAAGGATGGGAGGAATTATAGGATGACTTTAAGTAAGCTTTCAGAAATAAGTACACGTTTCAAGTACTACTTACCATCAACCATTGTCTTTTATCTCTTACAAAATTGATGAATTAAAGCAGTTATAGGAACCCAACACACGCCTATTTATATAATATAGGGTGATCCCTATATTAACAGAAATTTCAAATTTAATGGGAATGTTTATTATCATTCGAAAGAACATTCTTTGACATTAATTTTTTAAAGATTATGTGTTTAAATGTTGGCCGTGGCTACGTCTCAGATTGTCCATCCGTTGAGTTCAATATTTGATGACTCGTTCGAGCATTTCGACTGGTAACTGGCGAATGTTCTGCTCCGAAGGCTGAATCGAAGCGGCCCAAAACGTGACATTATCTGTTCATCCAAATGTTTTGGCAATAAATCCATTGATTGATGTGATGTGTGGGGATGTGATGTCTTGTTGAAACCAAATGTCGCAGAGATCACAAGCTTCAACTTCAGGCATCAAATAGTCGGTTATCATAGCGCGTTAACGGTCGTCATTGTGGATTCCAGCATCATTTTTTAAGAAATGTGGACCGATGAATCCACCGACCCATAAACCTCACATAACCGTTGTTTCTTCTGGATGAAATGACAGTTCTTGAATCTCTTCAGGTTGCTTAGGCTTTAAATTTAAAAATCTCGACGTAAAACGCACCAAGTCGTTCCATCCGAGTTGCTGCGAAGGGCGTCGTATCGACTCTCCACGGCCTTGGTGTAAACTCTCAGCTACGGCTGCTATATTTGCTTCACTGCGTGCTGGCCGTGGTCTATTCGGTCGAATATTATTCAATAATGAATGCTGGGTCTCAAGATGCGTGAAGGTGTTGCGAACAGTACGCTCAGTAGACCGATTATGTTGATCATAAGCTGAACGAAGCGTGCGAAACACGTTCTTTACAGAAAGTGAATTTTCGTAATAAAGTTGAAGATTTGTAAACGTTGTTCAGGCGTAAGTCTTTCTATGATGAAATGCCAAACGATACTGAACAAAACTAACATGACATCTAATCAGAGCCTATGAATTTTAGTATCGTTTGAAGTCAGGCAAAATGAGATTTTAAAACTATTGATGATCTCCCCCATTTCAAACAAATACAACTACGATTAACGAATATCAGCAACGGATTTTTGGATGGATCTACGTAATTTTAAAAATATTCCTCTAGAAATTATTGTCAATCCTTTAAAAAACGAAAGAAGAGAGAAAGTGAAACCGTCCAAAATAAGTTTAGAAGCATGAGAGATAGGACAGTTGAAAATGGAAGCACTAACCACTCTACACAGAATAAATTTCTTTCAACAGAGCTTTAAGAAGTTCAAGTAAACAAAGTTCCTCTGAACTCGTCTGTATTCTCTATGCCGTCGCCACGATTGGGAAAGGAAGGTTTTCGAAAGCATTGAGTGAGCTTTTGTTATCGATCAATTCTTGTTGTAGAACCCACCAATAACATATGTATGAAGATGGAGTTTACTGCAAGGTGGTCAGGTTCTTTTCCACTCGGACTTTTTCCACAGAGAAAAACATCTACCTTGAATGTTACTATTAGAAAGTATCGTATTTAACACATAGAGGGATGTTGAAAACCTTTTGTCATCATATCAACTTAATTCGCCGAACATTGACCATCTCCTTAAAGTTCGTGCAACTCACCTCCAAACAGTAAGACAAGTAATATAATACACCGCTGGTGCAATGCCTTGAGGCAACGAAAAGTTAATATACATTGTAAGTAGCTGCAGCAAAGTGGCGAAAAAGTTGCTGTAACATTTCCAACTATAATCAACTTTTTGTGGTAGTCACTGAAAATAGGTAGGAAAGCTAACCCCCCACCAGGGCATGAAAGCAAAAACTTCACTTCTGCAAGCAAACCAATCAAGCTCGTGACAGTTACAAGCACCTAACACATATCTATGGCCATTTATCTATCCATCTATCTGTTACACCTTTACCGCCATCATTTTACTTTTAGCTATCATCCTCATTACGCGCGCTTCTTTCGCCATCCACAAGTTCACCAAGAATGTTTAAGGGCAACTCATTTCGTTAGCATTTTGAAAAATCACCTGCGGCTTTATTTTGCGTTCAAAGAAAGGTAAATAAGAAACGGGCCCGCAGCGCAAAAAAGTAAATCATCAAAATTACACTCCACCAATCCTTTGCTGAGGAGAGTTTTAAGCTTTAGTCAATTACCTAGCAATATCTATAGATATGTATGTATGATGTAGATATGAGGGTGATCTAAGGATATGTTCGACAATCTCACTTTGAAACTTAAATGCAGCAGAAGGGAATAGGTTTCATTGATATAATTTAACTTTTTTTTTTAATTTTTAAAAGATGTCTTGATGTTAAGAGAGAGAGAGAATAGTTATGCTATTTTGAAATGCCATGAAGAAAATAAAACGAATACTTTTTTTTTGCTTTTGGAAAGTCGAGTACCTTCGATCCCACCCTAGTATGTAGCCATCACTCATTGCAGCAACGTCGCCTCGGAACCATCTTCAACTTCAACTTCAGTTTCTATCAAATCTTTACCACCATTACCTGTCGTCAATTATAAATTAGTAAAAGATGGTGGGATGGATCGTGTTACTTATTGTTTGTTACCTGAAGTAACCGCCCACTCGTTAATATTGCCTAGATTTTCTGAAATTTATAATTTCACCTGTTTAACTTCAAGTCTAGAAACGCACGCAGTGAAGAATATTGCGTTTGTAACGAGTGTACACGAAGACCGTGGAAAGCTTATTTGGCGCCGTTCGCAGCAACTCGGACTGACGTTTGAAACGACTTGGTGCATTCTACGACGAGATTTTAAATTAAAGCGTACAAAATACAGCTTGTGTAAGAACTGAATCCGCTCGACCTTCCCAAGCGACATCGCTTCGCTCTATGGGCTCTTGAAAAGTTTTAAGAAGATCCGACATATTTAAGTACAATTTTGTCCAGCGATGATGCCCGTTTCTGGCTAAATAAGTAAATAATAAAAAAGTGACATCACACCGTTCGACTTTTTCCTGTGGGGATATGTAAAGTCTAAAGTCTATGCGGACAATCCCGCTTCGATTCAGGCATTGGAGCAAAACATCACAAGTGTCATTTTTCCAGATACCAGTCGAAATGCTCGAACGAGTCATCGAAAATTGTACTCAACGGAGGGACTAAGCCGAAACCGCGGGCAAAATTTGAAAGAGATAATCATCAAAAAATAAATGATAAAGAGTGTCTTTCGAACATTCCCCATAAATTTGAAGTTTCTGTGTTTTTTCCATAAAAAGTCGGGAACATCTGGACTTTATATATTAATGCAGAAACCAAAATTTATTGGTAGTTGGTTTGGCGTTCCCATTAGACCACTTTCAAACCCCAGGCTGGTTTAGATTTTTTTTGGCACTGCAGTTTGATTTTGAGAGTGAATTTAAAGAAGATAGATTTTGGTTAAGAAAAATGAGAGTCAAATAATTCAACAAGGTAAATGTCACCTGATGAAATCGGACTGATACATTCAAAGCTAAAACCTAATCGTTAAATTTTTTCGCTAGATTGGTACAACCTTTATTAGGGGGTATTCTTGTCTAGGATTTTGAAAAAATCGATTTTTTTAGCATATCTTGAAATTTAGACTTTTAAAAATATGAATCAAGGCTCTGGAAGGATTTTGTAAAATTTTGCGACTTATTTTCGAATATTAGCCGATTTTGTGACGTGGCGTCCGTGTTCACTAGAATTGTCTCCTAAACTTTAAACGCGTTTTTTCTCAAAACTGACTTTTGCGAACGGTACCCACGATTTTTCAGGTTCTACTGGAATTTTTATAGAGTCTTCTTTATAGGCCTATCTATTTTTTGGAACTAGCCCCATCCCCAAATTTTTATTTTTATTATTTTTAAAAAATTCGAAATAGTCAGAAAAAGTGATCCTGGAAAATCATCGTTTTTCAGGCATCGGGAGTTGTGAAAAAATTTTCCACTTTTCTCAATTCCGGATTGCGACATTATTCTAGATTAATAATCCTTTTCTTTTTTTGGTTTCAGATAACTAGGAGGGCGTGAAATCATGGGGTCACGTGCAAATTTTTAGAGACCCCACGTTCATCAAACTCATAATTTTTGAAATTTTTATTATTAATTTTTTTTTCAACTCTCATCTAAAATTAACAAATAACTAATAAAAAAACGCTTTAACGCGCTTTAAAAATTACCTGAAATTCATGCTTCTAGACCAGAATACCCCCTTAAAAAAACGTAGTTGTTTTTTGTCAATCTGAGTGAAGTTTGGAATCAGCATATTATTTTGGAGATAAGGGCGAATGGATTTGAAAGGGGATATTCCCTATTCCTACCTTCACCTAATATTCAACGCGTCCAAGCTCAACAAAACAATTTTTTCACACATGAACTCACAATAAATAAACTGCAGATTTCTTACCATTCGAAAAAGAGATGTAGGCAAATCTTTTGTTACATCATCGTACTATATTTATTGTCAAGATAGTTTTTACTGTAGTAAGTATTCGTATAAGCCTTTTACCTGCAAATAGAAAAATAGACAAATTTAATTATTATTATATAATTACTTATTAGTAATTCAATCAAGATTTCTTAACTAAAACATGATGGCATGGACAGATCTATTTAATAAAAAAGAAACAATCATCATTAGATGATAATAAAAAAATTAAATTTATAATTTAGTTGTAACAGTGCTGTTTTAGAGCATTCATTTCATAATCATTAAAAGAGTCCCGTTTCTTTATACTTTTTATGACTCATATTCGGTTTTCGTGAGAATAGAAAGTTATAGTCCGATTAGCCTGAAAAAAGGTGTCACACCTTGAACGAACTATATGTACATCGTCACCTTAAATGCAAAATAACGTATGATCAAAAAATTCGAAATTGACTGTTTCATTCATTACGATCCACTACTTCAAATTAGATACATATAAGTTCATATCTCCC
Source organism: Bactrocera neohumeralis (assembly GCF_024586455.1). Taxonomy (NCBI): domain Eukaryota; kingdom Metazoa; phylum Arthropoda; class Insecta; order Diptera; family Tephritidae; genus Bactrocera; species Bactrocera neohumeralis. The sequence goes on from NC_065922.1 coordinate 28,528,496, forward strand.
ACATATTAAGGTTCTGCTATCAGATATAATCCAGTTTTAAACAATATTTAAATTTTGTTTCACTCATGTTCCAATTTATTAAGAGTTTCATTCTTTCCCCTGTAAATTTTTGAAAATGATGTTACGATATGGTAGTTTAATTGCGATACGTCCACCTGCCCTTGGTGTACTAGGGTTAACTCCAATAAAGGCACTTAACGCCAACTTGCACATAGTACCTATAGACATCTTTGGAAGGTGTTTGGCTGCGAAAGTTGCTATCACACTCAGAGAATCTGGGTTCTTAAAATAACACGTGTCTGAACACTCGTATGTCCTTACACACTTTGACTTCATGCCGCGGCTTCTTCTCTGGCATTATACCGACGAGGGAGTTGTAGGTGGAAAGAAGCCGTTGGAAGAGAGGGACAGTGAGCTTTCTTACGGATGGGTCAAAGCTTGGGGGGAAGATTTAGATTTAGACTTCCTGACTATTGCAGTGTCTTCCAGGCCAAGGTTGCAACCATTAAGGTAGCAGTAGATTTACTGCTCCGGAGCGCAGCCTTTTTCAGAGAAGTGACTCAGGTAGCACAGCGGCGATACTAGTCTTGAACTCATCAACAGTGCATTCCGGATTGATCAAGGAGTGTGCCTAACTTCACTTTTAAAAGCATCGCGTGTTTTTGTTATATAATGGTATGGGTGCCAGGCCACAGCGGAATCGGAGGAAATTGCAAAGCTGATGAGCTAGCAAGGAAAGGCACCCTAGAACCTACCGATAGCAGAATAGAAGGGGGTCGGTGCTCCAGTATCCTTTTGTATTCTACTATTTTACTTGGCCAGCGCTGGACCATCATCGGTACACCATCGGTGTCCCGAAATTCTTTTTGTCAAGATCGATCGCAAGATATGTAGTGATCTCTTTACCCTCAGTAAGGCTAGCGTCTCTCTAGTTGTGGGGCTTTTAACAGGCCACTGCCATATTGGCGTCCATAATGTTAGGTTGGAAATCTTACCAGACGCCAGCTGTATGGAAGAAGATGAGGTGTAGACACCTCAACACTTCCTTCTTGACTGTCTTGCGTTTGGGAGGTCAAGACTTACACTTGGTTGCGCATACCTTCAGACATCCCACCGAACTGGCGGAAATGGAAATTAAACACTTGTGCAAATTTGTATTGGCTACTAAGCGTTTTGATAATTTATAAGTTCGAACACAGGCGTTCTTTATATGGCTTCACAAAGGACCAACCATGTAACCTAACCTAACCTATAGCTTGGAAGGATAAACAGGCATGCGGAATTCAACTCGTCTTGTCAAAATTATCATTCTCATACATACACATAATTATGTGGCTATCTCTGTTGGTTTTAGGTTTTACAACCTTTAGGTGAACAAAATATATTATATCCTGTGTGACAGGGTATACAAATATTCCCACATCCATTTCTGCCGTAAATCTAAAAAATATAACATATTTCCAATTTTCCTGCCACATGAAGCGTGTAGCCGCAGCAACTTCCTGCCACATGGTGATGCGTACAAGCGTGCATCCTTCCTGCTTAAGCAGCGTCACCACCCACCCACTGGCAGGCAACAAACGGCGCCACCAACCCACCAATTACCAACATAAACGCATACGAAATTGTAACTGTTAACATTTCCGTTTCCTTACAACCACGCACACACACCCACACATGCCACACGCTCAACACAAACACTTCCCCTTGCGAACGCCTTCGCCGCGGCGGACTGCTGTGTTTTGACTGGGTATTTGAATATTTTGTGCAAGTGAAATTGCATTTAGCGCCAAATCAAATCGCTCAATAATCACATTACAAAAGCCAAATGCGTTGCTGTTGTTGTTTTTGTTGTTGCGCTATGCATTCATTCAAAAATTAAAGCCAAGCAGCAGCAACCACGCGCGCAGTTGTGCAGCGAAAAGTGGCAGTTTGCGCTCAAGCGCCCTCGAACACTCACAGCTTTAACGCCTGGGGTCACATAAGCCCATTTTTTTCTGCTTCAGATAAATTTCATTTAATATTTTTTATAATTTATATTTTTTTCTTCCACTTTCCCCCCTTGGTGTTGCCAATGCCATACAGTGTTTCATTTATTTCACGTTGCGTTGAAGTGATTTCCGAAATGTTGCAAACTCCCGCTGGGATCACAAGGATGCGCCTGCTGCCCGCCCGGCTGTCTTCAAATTCAACTTCAGCCAACAGCACACTCGTGCCAAATGCACCCCACGCCCCTCTACGCGCGCTGCGTATTTGTTTTTAAAGCTGATCAGAGACATGTGCAACACTCCGGGCCATATTTGCCAGCATACTCTCCCCGCAAGCACTCGTACAGGGGTCAGCACTTATACAGCGTGCCGGCATGATACTGTTGCCAGAGGGTCGCGATTTGTTTGAGGCTTGGCTGGTGAAACCCTCTATATACTGTCGCTGTTCTTCCCACCCGTAGTCGTTCATATCGGTATTTATATGTTTTGTATTTGTATTTATATTGCATTACTAAGCAAATTGCGGAAAAATTAGCGGCTGATTTTGGGATCATCTAATTACACAGCGCATTGGCCCAGCCAGCCAGCCAACTAGTTGGGTAGCTCGGTCGGTTTGTTCGGTGGTCGGGTGCAGACGCAGTCAGTGGTCTCTGCGTCAACTACACTCTCCACCCCTCACCATCATGTGGTGTTAGCTTACCAGCATTGTCGACTTTTTGCTTTTATTTAGTTTATCTTGTCGATATTTTTATTTCTTTTCGATTTGTTGTTTACATTGCATTGATATCGACGACTTTGACTCTCGGCTAACTTTGTGTGTGTGTGTGTGTGTGTGTACGTCGGTTTTCGCATTTATTTGGCCGTCTGTCGGAAATTGCCTGTTTGAAGCCCGCACGCAGCACACACATTCACAATATCTCTCTCGTCTACCAAGCATTTGTCCGTGCGACCTCCTCCACTGAATCTCATTTATCTATAAATGTATGTATGCGTGTGTGTGTGTGTCCACTAAATTCGATTTGAATTTTTGATTTAATGTTTATTTGTTGTAACTATTGTATTCATTTGCTTGTTTGTTTGTGTGTCTGTTGGCGCATATGTTGTAATTGTTACTGTTGCTCGTTCATCATTAATTTGTTGTTGCTGTGTGTGTGTGTGTGTGTTGTGTGTGTGTGTGTGTGTTGTGTGTGTGTGCAGCAGCCAGGACTTTGGTGTCATTGTCAGCTATCACTGCATCAGCTTAGCCTCTAAACACATCAGCACACATACTTTTATGCCCATCTGTGTTCGCAGTTGACTGGTAATTCGATATTAATCGTAGATATAACGGTGTATTGGTTCACGGGTTTTTCTCCCGTCGCTCCTGTGGCTGCTTCAATTGCATTTGTGTGGATAATTAAAATCGAATTGGCATTTAACCGCGATTGTCACGCGTTTTTTATTATTATTGTTGTTGTAGCTATAGAGCTCTTCAATCTGTCTGCATAGAGCTGTTTAATTTGTTATTGTAATTGGATCATTTAGCGTCTAAAAAGTGATTGATAAATTTCAGGGGGTTAAACAGCGTACACAAATTGTTCAAAGGTATGTCTAGATTTTACATTTTAACAGATTTCAATTAAGTAATTTAAGAGCAGCAGCTCATCTCTTGGTAGCCACCCTTTGTAACGGCTTATAAATAGCACTCATCATTTACAAGGACAGATGTAATGAAATGAACAGTCGGCAATTTTCCCTTGTGCCTCCCAAGTGACTGCCCTTTCCTTAGAAATTATATAAAATTTAAAGTATTGGAAAAAGCTTCACAAGACTAAAGTAAGTTCCTCTCAAAAAAAAATTGTACCACTGGACCTTTGTAATGCTAGATGGAGGTTCAGTGTAATTCGAGCCAAAGTTTTGGACATACAAAACGTTACCACTTTTTGCGAAGATTAAGAGAGACTTGTTATCTAATTTCAATACTGCACTTACTACTTTTGGATATCTAAGACGAGTCCTAGATTCTAGATAAGGCCGGGCAGAAACAGAGCAGGTGTTCCAGCGTTTCACCTATGCCTATTTTCCTGTACTTCCTACATGTGTCATAGATACTATTACTCATCCGGCTTGCATGTGATGCCAGTAATTTGTAACTTGTCACTAAGCCAACATTCGTCCTGCAATATTTTAGTGTGAGCAAATGTGCGAGTGTTGGGACTGCATAAAATATAAGTTCAGTTGGAGGAATACTTAGTACAACCCGTCAAATTAACAATTAAATTCAACGAATTCGATATGGTCTAAATTATATAGATGGATGGATAATAAGACAAGTACTCAAAGACTTTCAGAAAACTATATTGGCCTTATGCAAACACACTCCAAAACTTTAAATGTTTTCCTTATAAATTCTTTCCAAATTTTACTCCTTCTTCCGATTTTAGCCAATCACAAATTTGTTGAGACACTAAGAAGATAAGACTACCGAGATGTTTGCGAGTCTGTCTTGCAAAGGTTGGACAATGAAGGAGAAAGCGCCTGGATGTTTCAACGCCAATGGAGATTCAACTCAGTCGCTTTCCGATGTGGGCGCTCCTTACAGAAAACTCGCCCTTCAAATTTTCCTTCCTAACTTCGACCCATCCGTGAAAAAGCTCACTGCATCTCTTCTCCAGCGACTTCTTCCCATCCACATTTCCTTCATCGGTATGTGGGCAGAGAAAAGACATCTGCGACGCAGTGATCCAAGTTATCGAGAATTCAGTTGAAGGAGGAGAGAATTTAGGCGTGTCCTCGTTCAGATCCTTCACATACCCAGCTTCCCTGAGCCTAGAGCAGGAATACACCTAGCGGCAATATTCATGGGTGCTATGGCATGAAAAGTCAATGAGAGCCGCTTTTTGTTCAAGCATTTTAGGAAGTGGGGAAATTATTCTATCCTCTGACGTGCCCCTATTAAGACTTCGGGATGTGTTTGCACTATCCATTCTGTAGCAAAGAAGACTATATTCTGGTGCTTGAGATCAGATTCCACCTTAAGCTTTTCCAGAACTTTAGCCTTTGTGATTAAGACTTCGGGATGCGTTTGCACTCCGTTCTCCTATATTCTGGTGCTAAAGAACTTTAGTCAATGAAAGACGTGTCTATAGCAAATTCTTTGTGCAGAGGGGCTCACTTCAACCATGACACTACATCGTTCAAAGCAGTGCCGACCCACCTAAGACATATAGGCATGCTAATCTCTTAACAGTTTACACCTCTCATCCTGCTCCTAATGTATAGATCTATGAGCCCAGCCTTTTTAACAGAAACGAGGATAGGTTAATGGGCTTGAACTCCTTTGCACCGACGTGATAGCTCTTTTTGGCCTTCGATATAAATCGATACTTTAATCAGCATCCAGGCCTTCGGAGCATGGCCTAATCTACCACAGTTCGCGTAGTTGGGAGCCACTTTGACCGTCCGCTGCAGTTGCGCCGGTATGATGCCATCAATGCCTGGGGACTTGACGGGTTTGAATGAATTCAGCGCTCAAGTAAGGTGACGTTCATCCAAAAGATCCAGCAAGTTCCTTTCAAAGCTTCCCGAGTGGTAGTTCTTCAGCGGAACAGTTATACGGAAAATGAACAGCCAGGAGTAGTTTCAACGTCTCCTCGCTGCTCGCAGTGCAGTAGAATTTTTGGAAGGGATGGGTCTAATCCGTAAGAACTTATGACTCATTCCACGGAAGGCTCTCTTGGAGGCTATATTGGCTTTCCTCGACTCGGATATATATAAAACCATCGATGCCTCGAAAGCGCCAGTCATCACTAGAGCCACTTCTACGGGCTTATCTTATTACCTTCCTTTTTAGTCGCCGAGGGAAAATTACTAAATCTAGCTTTTAGGATAAGATATATTCTTAAAGTAGTCAGCAGAAGCCAATCATTACCAAGCGAGGCTTCAGACAAAGAGACTCCCTATCGTCACTTTAATTCACGACTTTCGCCATCAAAACTATTGAAATATTCGTATAAGGATCCTGATCAAACATTAAATGTCCTAGCTCTGTCGCAGTGACAAAAAGGCGAAACCTCAGTGCAGTAGACAGTAAATTTAACACACAGCAAGCAAGCGAATGGAAACGGTATATCGTGTCTGTGTGTGTGTGCGTGTGAGTGCCTGCATTTATGGTGCTTCCCTTTTTTTTTTTTGGCTGCTCTTAATGATGATGTTCGATGAGCCGTACAGGTCCTTGGCGAAAATTTCAACCGAAAACAACAGCAGCAACAACAACAAATAGCGCCAGCAGTGACTGGCTAGAGGGCAGCAAAAGCAAATAAAATTGTTTACAACCCCTATGAAGCGAAAGCTGCCAAACCAACAAAGTTTACAAAGCGCAAACTGTAACACATACGAATACAAGTATTTGCACACACACTCACACACATACATATATCTGCACATAAATAAGTGGAAATATATGCATACACAGTCTGTGGCACAAAAGTGAATCGAGTTCAGGCCGCGCATGCCACAGCCACTCGCTGTGCCGATGTGTCTGCCAGCGCCAGCCGGCGAGGAGTAAGCAAACAGACGGACTTACCCGGTGCATGCCTGCGGCACTTGTTTAGACTGCCATGGTCATATGTTCGCGCAAAATGATTACTTCCGATGAGCTGAGCGCGGACGGCATGGCGTTTCCCGTTGCAGCAATGACAGGCCGCGCTACAACAACAGGCGTGTTGAAAACTGGAAACAGTAAATTGCAACAGAAGCAAGTGAGTGAAATAATGACTCAATGGCGGGGCACGATGGAGGAGCGGAGGAGGGTGAAAAGGATTTTAGCAAATAGCAACAGACGACTATAAAATAGGTTTGTCAACATGCAGCGAGAAAGAGTAAAGTGGGTTGGCCTAAAAAAAGTGTCAACAACATGGTACACATGTCGCGAATCCTCGGCGCTGTCGTCATGCCGTTTGAAGAGTGCCTGCCATGCGCTCCGAGCACGGCGGGGTTACCTCTACGCCTGGCAGCGGGAAATCTTTGTGCACATTGACTGGTGAAATTTCAAGCTCGTGACAGTTAATCGTTTGAATAAAAAATCGTAAAAACACACACATGGCGATAAAGTTTCAAAATTCTAAAGCATTGTTAGGTAATATGAACTTTTAGAGTAATACAAAATTGGTTTCAATATTATTATTATTGAATAATGACCGCATTATAAAACTAACTCACATACATATGTATATGTAGATCTTAAATTTTAAATGACTTCGACAGGAAAAAAGTAAATTTTTACTACATTTTTGTGACAAGTACAATAAGTTATTAATAATTTAGGGGAAATTTTGAATAAGGATACTACCGTAAATATCAAGCTCAAAGAGTCTAAACGTAAGCTCGAGTCCAAAATTTAGGTTTATAAACAACTCTCAGTTTAGCTTTTTATATGATAATTTTCTTCAATGGATCTGTGGTTGAACACTTTTCCACTAACTCGAGTTTAACGTTTTGAGTTTATAACAAACTCTATACAATTTAAAGTGTTTAAGAAACTCTGAGTATAATTTTTTATATTAGATGATGATCAATATACAAGTATGTCAAAATTATTATTATGAGTAAAAGCGTAAGCGGAATCAAATTTCTGGTGCCGAAAAGTTTAGAATGTGATGATTGTTTGTCGCGAACAAGTGTTTTTGATTGGTACAAATTATTCAAAGAGAGTCGAGAAGACGTTGACGACGAACCACGTCCCAAGAAAAGTGAAAGCGCGATTGGTTCCGAAATCACTAATTTTTTTAGATAACAGCATTTCTTAAACGTCTGTGAAACAATACTTTCCGACTACCAGGATGTCATGAAGTAGGTACTATTACTGGTGATGAGTCTTGTATCAATGCTTACGACTCGGAAACAGGCGATCAGGCAGAATATCGTGGCAAAGGTGAACCGAAGCCCAAAAAATATGTCACAGTAGGTCAAAATTCAAGTTTTCTTCGATTATCGAGGTGTGGTGCACTCCGAACTCCCTCCGATAGGCCAAAGGGTCAACAACAAATACTATTTTATGCGTCGTTTGGATGAAGCTGTTCATAAAAAAAGACCGGAAGTTTCGAGTTTTTGCCATCGCAACCACAGTATTCGCCTAATTTAGCTCCGTGTGATTTCTAGCTATTCAGCAAACTCAAACGCCCGATCCGAGGAAACCGTTTTGAGTACAGTGAAGACATTAAACACGCATTGAAGGCTATTCCTTAAATTGACTTTAGCAACTGTTTAAAGGATTGGAAAAAACGTTGGCACAAGTGTGTTGGGCCCAAGGGAGGCAAACACACATGTTTTGAAGAATAAATTATGAATTTTAAAATTATGAAAAAAGTCTTTCTATTTTTGCTATAGCTACGTCAAAATAGGTGCATTTCTATTTAAAAAAAAGTGATTGAAATATCCTCTCTATAGCAATTTATTGGGTAGTTAGTATTAATCCTTAATTATTAACTACCTCTTATACAAAACTGATTCAATACCTATGAAGTATTCTATTTGGACGTTTTATTCGAAAGATATCACGAATTTAAAAATGTAAGTATTAGAAAAAAGTTGCGAGGTGAGCGACAAATATATTTAAAAGTTCAATGTTCACATCTCATCGTCTTTATGAGGTTCTCTTCCCTCAAGTAAAATAGCAAACTGCCGAGTGTTGGTGCGTGCAATGATATCACTAATTTACAACAGGCATTTTGGGACCGTGTTGTTAAAGGCTGTTTCTTGATAATTTTAGGTTTCTAAAACACAAAATTTTCTAACATGAAGGATATTTTGTGTTGTAAATTCGTAATAAGTACACTTCAAATACCCCACAGTATTCTCCAAATTTGTTGAGTCGTGTAATCGAGCCACTCATGCCATATATGAAACGAATAAATTAACTTCGGGGATTTCGAGAGGATGCAACTAAACTAAATTTTCTTTCAACTTATAAAAAAGGAAAAAGAAGGAACTTATTTTATCTCTCAAAAAAAAAATCGCAATTTAAAGAAGGAAAACCACAGATGAGTGTTACGCAACTATAATTTGATGTTAAGTTTTCCAATTTTGTGAACGCAACCACCGTAATTTGCTTTGAAGTAGCCTCAGCCTATCAAATACATATATACAGTGCAGAGATAAACATACAATGTATGCGGGCATTTACAAAATTTCGTAACATCTGTTGAATTGGTTACTCTTAACTAGCAATTTGACCTCATGGGAGTTATCTATCTTAGTCATAAACGTTTTCGCAAACTTTACATCAATTTGTATGCAACAATAATTTGCTTTCGCCAGCAGCAGTAAATAAAAAGAAAGATTTATACGTGCACATTCACTCGTGCTTTTGCTGAAAGTGATAGTTAATAAAATGTTGGTGGAACTGTAATTATTGCGATAGTAGAGGGTATGCGCTGGGGTCACATTAACTTCATTTACATACACATAATCCATGACATATTGCAGAGTTTACGATTTTGATGAATGGAAATCAGCAACGCCAGTCCGTTTACTGCGTGATTGCAATTATATGGCTCGTCGGTTTGGGTACCGATTACGCATAAATCGAGAATAGTATGAAAATAAAGTGCTTTCACACCGGCAATGAAACCTTAACAGGTTATATGATCTGGTATCGGAGATTCCGACAAATAAGCTGCTTCTTATAAAGAAAAGAACGTATGCAATAATTAAGATATAAAATTGTAATTTGGCACAGAGCATCACAGTTGCAAGGGGCACCTGTGAGTAAAAAATTTTGAAAAGGTGGGCGTGGCCATATCTCCTAAACCACTTAAGCTACAACAACCAAATTAGCTAAGCTCGAATACTATAAGAACTCATACCGATAGTGTGAAAATGGATGATAACGCCGCTCACTCGCCATATAACGGTACAGTTCAAAACTACTAAAAGCACAATCCATAACTAATTACGCCAGAGACATTACATTTTATACCTCAGAGATGGTATGAGAAGGTTTTATGAGAGCTGGTGAGAAAATTGGATAATGGGCGTGGCATCGCCCACTTTTTGGTGAAATCACATATCTCGGGACCCGACCAACCGATTTCGACTAAATTTAGTACGTATAATTTTTCTAACATTCCTATGCTACAGTGTTGATTTTGAATTACAAGTTCTACTTCTCATATAACACAATTTAAAATTCCATTTGATTCTTTCACTTTTCAGTAATAATACCCTTACAGTAGGGCACCTTTTGACCAAAAATTGTACAAATCCAACCTTAACTGTTCCAAGACCCTAGGTACCGAATATGTGGACCACCGTAACAATGGTTGACTTTTGACCGAAAATATCGGCCAGTATGTGAGACATATAATTGAAATTCAGGGATAATTCTTCTCTGAGAATAGTATGACTGTACGTATATGCCAAAAATTGGTTGAATCGGTCCAATACTTCCCTGAGCCTCCATATACTTAATATAAAGATTTCCAAACTTCGAGCTGACTTTATGCTGAATATATCAGCTACTATTTGAGTTATCTCAATGAAATTGCGTGTTTTAATAATGACAGTGTATCTTTGTGCCAAAAATGGATAAATTAGAGCGAAAACTTGACCTAGCCCCTATATACCAGCATTTTCGAACATCCTACTGACTTTGCTCCTGATGATTGGTGATTGTGTGTGAGGTACCTTAATGACAATAGTTAATGGATAATATCGGGTCGATACTATCCCAACTCCCATATACTACATATAATGACTTTTGTTTTTCTAACAAGTCTTATGCAAAATTTGTCGGCCAGTGTATGAGTTATATAGAGTAAAGATTAGAATCCAATCCTCGGCATGACATTTTACATCTTAAGGTATTTCTCTGGCTTTAATTCTTGCAAGTTGCAAGAGTATAAAATGTTCGGTTGCACCTGAACTTGGTCCTTCCTTACTTTTTCTACCTTACGAATCTTTTACCTCAGATTTTAAATGTTCAAGACAACCAAATTATAAGGGGCACCGCAACTCAGCAAATTTACATATGGAATCTTCAGGCATAGCTCGGTGGGCAATGACGGTTGAGTAAACACTAATTACAATCTCACTATTCAAGTGAGAAAGACGGTTCAAAGTAAACATAGGAAAGGATGCTTGGCGCAAAGGTATGTCTATACAACGATCTTGACAGAAGCATGGCAAAGAAAATCAAACCCCTTGGAACGAGCTACCTGGGTGCAAAACTGCAAAAATCATGTGCAAAACGGTAGATCGGAAGTACACAAAATTCCCATGTACTCGATAGGAGAGACTGTGAGAACATGATGGGAATACTAACTGGTCATTGTCTGGTGGCGACATACACCGGCAGGATGGGGCTGACAGATCGAGAGGACTGCAGGAAATGTCTAGAGCAGGGCACCAGGGAAACAACGGAGCATATCTTGTTCACTTGTCTCGCATTGGTAAGACTACACTTTGAGCATCTGAGGTCCCCACGATATACTGGTATCGATACGGAGGCCGCAGAGTCTGTTAAAATTCGCGTCAAGCGCAAGCATCCTAAAGAATGACTGTTCCTCTTGGACATAGCAACTAAACTCCATCTGATATCGCAAAGTATCAAACTGGTCTGTGCGTGGTTTATTGGCCTACCAGATTAATCTAACCTAACCTTATTACAATCAAAATATCTAAGTGTGCAACAGTTCGAAAAAGAAAAAATTCCGAAGCTACTTTTAGTAACAAATCCTATTAAGATCCTTCACACATTATATGTAAGTAATTAACTCCAGAGAATTAATAAGTACATACTCAATTAACGAAACCAACAGATAAAAAGACCACACGAACCATCACGAACAAACCCATTAGCTCTTTGACTCTTAGCTGTATCGGCTCACCATCAACAATTTTCCCTACCGATCGTGTATTTAATTTTTTCTTGCCGCACTCACATATCTATTGTAGTATGTATATCAAAAAATTAAATCCAACTCATTTGCATAGCGGTGAAAAGTTGAATTTAAATCCGATTACTGTACGCTACTCTACCATGCACCGCTGCCACCTTCGCAATGATTTATATTATCAAGTCATATAAAAAAAATTGCATCAGCCGCATAGGAGGAAACCTTAACTATGCGTAATAAATCAAATCATAAATATTTAGCAATAAGTTGAAATTTAAATAAAATGATCTGATAAGAAGCTAAAGCTTATGCTTCAAACCACAATCAACGCACAGCAAGCGGCATTAAAATACACAACAACAACAGCAATGAGAGCATAGAGCACATTGATGAACTGATATAAATTCAGACACTTGTATATAGATAGCTAGGTGTGAATGTGTGTACATACATATGTACATACATATATGTAGTATGTAAATGGAAAACAGAAGCAGACTTGCGCACATAAATATTCATGTATGTATTTGCCATTGTGTTTGTTCGCACACACACACAGACACACTATCGCATGACATGCTGGATGAGCCGTCGAAAGCACTCAGTCAAACGCCATTTTGCTTTCAGGCAAGAAATGGACTCCTTCCAGGTGAACGCCTCACAGCGTGCGCATATGACAGGCGCATTAAATATGCGTTCGCACTTCAATGACAAGAGTTCTGTATGGCTGTATGCGTATAGAAATATACTATTGACGTATGCGCCTGACTTTAACTGCTTTAAATGCAAAACTTTTTCTTTGGCCAAAAAAATGTAGAAATTATTCATTTCTTCATATGCTTTAATAAATATATTTTTAGAGGCTAGTTCATAGGGGGTATATGCAAAATGTTTACAATTCGGATAAGGCCAAGTATATTTTTTTAGCAGAAGCGCATATACTACATAAACGTTTTCTGAAATCCCCTCACAAGCAAAAAAAAAAACAGTCTAATTTTGTCTAAGAGTTCTAACCTTCAAAATAATCCTATCATAGTCTTCAACAATATAATTTTACATACTAAGAACGTTTTAACATACAACCGCTTTTGTGTTGTTCACAGTAACTTAAAATATTCATCTCGACCGAAAATTGGAATTAGATCACAAATATTTTCGACCAATTATTTTTTACAATTTTTGGCAGTGAAATCCCATCAAGAGCTTGTGTTTATCGATGGTATGGTGAATTTAATCGAGATCGTAAATCACTCCAAGACGGATTTTGGGAAGGTCGTCCAAAATCAGTTGTTGTTCCGGAAACTATTGATGCGGTGCACAAACTAACATAACCAGATCATCCTATGGCCTATCCTGAGCTCATTTTTTTACGTTGGATCCCACACAATTTGTGGAGCCCCGTGTCGATTGGTTGGGAAAAATGCTAAAAAATACGATGGCTCTGCTTCGAAGCATGTCTATGAAATCGTGAGGGATGATGAAACGTGAATTTACGCGTATGAGGTCAGTCGACTGCATTCGGTTTCAAGCTGAACCGAATCCAAAAAATCCGATCATTTACGACGAATTTTTTCAAGTAGACGCCTCATAACTGCAAAGTAGTATTTCCTTATTGATCGTTTGACGCTGAGTTCACATTCACGGTGAACAACACCACGGTCATTAAAGTAAACGATGACCATCACCTTGATTTTTACCGACTTTGACGAGTTGTTTTGTTTTGGCTCATTTTTGGAGTAATATTTGCTAGATTGTTGGAACGTTTCGACGTCATAGGTATGCTTATGAGATTTACTATAAATTTTGATAAAATTATCCAAAAAGTTGACTAATATTGAATTTAGCTTATTAATTATACAAATTAATGGAATATATCAGTTCATAGTGCAAGGCTTGGATGTAAATGAATTCAGCTGAGTTTATCGTACATATGGATCAAGGAGGGGTCCGAAGAGCGAAAACTTATAGGCTCAGCAAAGCATAATATTTAATAATAATTAGTAATGAGAAAATTAAATACTCTGGAGTTTTTAGATTCATAATTTTATGATCAGAAAAACCCAAAATAAGAGAGGCGATAAAAAAAAGGATGGAGCAAACCAAAGTCCTTTTCAAACTAGAATAATTTATAGAATATTTATAGAAATTTAAACTGACAGGCTATTGTCCAATAGTGGAAATGGGTTAATGTGTTCTTACACAATACAAAAGGAAAGAAAAATTGTATAGTCAAACTAAAATTGAGTACCCCATTTCGCCGTATGCGGTTAAAGCTCTTAAGAATTTAAAAATTTGCGTTAATTTTACATCTTTCAAGTTTTTTCAGAAATACTAATATTGTGGATGGGCAGCCAAAAAAGTTAGAAGAAGAGAAACTGGAAACATTTCTCGATGAATATTGTTGCCAAAAAGAAGAAGAGCTCAAAGAGACTTTGGAAGTCACTCAAGCAGCGATTTTTTAAATGAGCTATATATGTACGTACAAAAGCAAGGAAATCTCAAGGGATGCCGTTTTTGCATCGGATTGCGACTGGTGATGAAAAATGGCTGAATTAAAAGAGTCTTAAATTTAAAAAATCATTTGTGAAACGTGATCAATCAGCCAAATCAACGGAAAAAGGAATGTCCGTGACGTCATAATAATTCTGTGTATTTGGTTAGATCAGAAGAACGTGATATATTATAACGTTTTAAAACAGAGTGAAACTATTAATGGAGAACGCTGCCAACATCAGATTATCTAACTGAAGAAGCGATTGCCGAAAAAAGCCGGACTAGAAGCGACCAGAAACGAGTCAAAAATTTCCCATCACGACGACGCTCGGCATGGTGCTGCGAGACAGCTTGAACCAAGACCTTACCAGCTCTAACTACCATTTATTTCAATCAGTACGGGAACGCCCTCACTTGAACGGTTCACATCAGACCAGGGAATTAAAAATTGGATGGATTCATTCTTAGCCACCAAGCCGATGCAGTTCTTTTGGAATGACAGTACTTTGAATAAACTATTGTACACGCTTTTCTTAAACAAACGTTCAACTTTAGACATTGGTCATTATATTATGAAACCATTTCAAATGCAGAAAAACTTTTGGAATGCTTTAAATACTCACAATTGCTCCCCACTTCATGCCCCAACCCAAAAGTAGGTTTTTTGATTTCGTTATTTTTATAACACCAATTGTGTATGCAACCAAATCCAAACAACTTTTATTAGCGAAATAAATAAAAAATGCAAATCACCGAGCGAAAAGTTCTACAAATCAGCCAACCGAACAACGCCAGTGACAGCCAGAGCACCAAGCAACGTATTATCTTTCACGTCAAGCCGTCGCTTATTGAACACCCACACACAGCAGCAGAGCCGCGCAATGAGACGGCAACCAACAGCGCCAAATCGCCACTTCTAATCGCAATACAAAGCTTCAGTATACGCGCCCCTCACGTTCAACGGAAAGTATTACAATAATTATGATAATCTAAGTCATAAAAAGTAAAGAATTACCATACTTTTTGCTACCAATGGCAAAGTTACAAAGTTATTTCAAATTTATGCAAAGTACTCGACGCCATCGACAGCGGCATTCAACGTCAAATTCGAAATCACCCACGTGAGGGATGAAGTTTGAACGCCGCACTTTGACTGCCAGTCGTCTGTTGCCGCGGCGATGCGAACGATACTCGTACATAAATATGTGTAAGTGTGCAGCAGAGCTCTGGGCCCTGACAGGAGGATGACATTTTCGCTATCTTGCTTCAGCATCAACAATGAAAGCAGCAACAACAACAATAGCAACAGCAGCTAAAGCAACAGTCACAAAGCATAATATTTGGGTACAAATGCGTTGAATATTTATCTCTTCAAGCGCACCGAAAACTCCAAACTGCACTGGGAGTGGGTTCGTAGGTAGGTGGGCAATGCTGTTAGGATTTCATCGTACCCACAACGCTCGTATTTCGTTTATACTTTGACTATCGAAAATGTAAAACAACTGACAAGCAGGCCAAGGCAAGCACTGATGTGATGTGATGATGATGATGATGGCGTCGGTCGTTGGACGGGCTTTGATGTAGCCATCAGTTTTGTGTCGTGCGGTTGGCGGAGCCGTGCTAAGCTGTTGCCCAGTGTCTGACATTTCATTGAACTAGAAACTTGGGGAAGATGCGTCTCGCTTACGAATTTCTAAAATATGTATGAGTGTGTGCGTTTATGTGGTATGTAAATTTGTTACTTTGCTTCGGTTGCGTACTGTCATTCACACAGGTTGCCATTTCGCCAAGATTTTTGGAAGTGTGCGTAAACTTGTAACTTAAGTGTTTAAGTATGACTATGTGTGGAGTAATATCTGTGAAGTCGACTAGTGTCCAGGAGTTACACCTAATCGTATTTCATACCAATGAAATATTCCTTAAAAATATTAACCAGTTCCGACTCTAATTACTTATATATAGAAAAAAGGTTCCCACCCATTTGTTTTATTAGATATTTGTCCAGAAGACTATAAGTAATGGTTTATCAATAGGGACGCTACAAAAGTAGACCGATAGGGACAACAAATGACGCCATATTTTTCCCGCTCTTTTGACATTTCTATTCAATAAGGTTTGCCATTTCATCATGGAAAGATGTACGATCCAACAACAAGTCTAAATTATTAAAATTTACTACCGAAATTTGGAGTCAGTGGCCTCAACTTTAAGAGCACTACGTCCAATTTATGGTCGTCATTATCGTCCTGTCAGATCAACAATTGAGCGTCTAGTGTCAGTGAGACAAGGTAGTGCCCGTAGTGTCGAAAATATTGCTGCCGCTAGCGCATCGATTGAGGAAGACCCAAATCAGTCTCTCACACGTCGTTCTCAAGCGTTGGGCATCTCTGTAACGTCGTTGTCACGAATTTTGGGAAAATTTTGGCCTACATCCTTATCAGATCAAATTGACGCAAAACCTGAAACCGCTAGACCATGATTATCAAGGCACGTTATTGTGAACGAGAATCGCTACCGCTCAATGATAACCGAATATTTTTGACCCGAATTGGATGATATGGACTGGGACAATATGTGGTTCCAACAGGACGGCGCCACAAGCCACACAGCGAATGTCACAATCGATTTATTGAAAACCAAGTTTGGTGAATGTGTTATCTCACGAAATCTATGGGGCTACGTCAAGTCCATGGTCTATGCCAACAAGCCAGCGAATTGTACGAATATGTAACGTGAAATTACAGCATTATCGGCCGATTTATGTTTGAAAACCGTCGAAAATTTAGTTCAGCGTCTTGACTTCAGCAAGCATGCCCGTGGTGGCCATGCAACGGAATTCGAGTTCCATACATAACGGCTTGCTACATTGAAGTATCAAGAGTTGATTCATGTTGGGAGCTTATCTTGCCAAATTTAAATTGCAGCAAGAGATGTGTGGCATGGTGAAACATCTTTGTGGAACCAAAAAAAAAAGACTACTTAAGTCGAGTTCTTCAATTTCGGCTCAGTTTTGAATTTAATATTTAATTTTTTTACTAAAGGACCAGCAGGTCGTATGAGTGATATTTGCGCATAAGCGCCAGTATAATTAAATGATATCCAAGTATTTAGCAATACAATCTCTAAAAGAAATTTCCACGAAAAATATTCAGTAGGTACTTCAGATTTAAAGAATTTCGTAGCAGACCAAACCAACAACTAAATAAGTAAACAACACCTAGCACGGTTAGTAACGAGAAAATTTAAGCAAATGATTTTTCAGCTTGTTTACCTTTTCCATTAAGTTTTCGCTACTCGGCTGTTATATTTTTGATCACGCTACCGATTTTTGATGCGCCAACACCGATAGCTGAAGGCAATCGAATTGTTGGTAATAATGACGGCAAAGCAAGCAAAAGGGCAGGGAGGTAGTCAATGGCCCAGCAATAGCACCAGCATAGACGATGAATGCCAATGAGAATGTTTGCTACACTCCCTCCTCTCCCTTGTCGTACTACACGCGTCAACACTCACTTCCATGCGCTTACTGGCTCGCTCGTCGTAAATGTAAGTGGCAACATGAAACCACATAACCAAAGGAGCCCTCAGCTCTGCATAGGCCGCAGAGGTCGTAGCCGACTGCAATTTATGCGAAACGCTGTAGATGAGTTTAATGTTGACGATACGTCGTTGGACGAGATATTCATCGGAATGAAAATGACAGCCTAGAGACACATTCAGCAAAGCGATAAGGAATGACAGGAACAAGCAGTCCGTCTAAAAGCTACACAAATAAATGCTAGAAAATGGAAGGTTGCGTCTATGTAAATGAAAGGTAAGAAAAATGGTGGTAAGAAATGAAACCTATGAAAGTTTAAGGTGCGTTTAAAGAATGGCAAGCAGTCTTATGAGAAAGGTAGTTGGTACGTTAGGACTAGCAAAAATTTAGATCGAAGCATGTGTTCACAAAGCGAGGTTGATAGAAATATTTCATATTTTGTGAAGCTTGTTTATATAAGAGGACATAGTTTTTAGAACTTAGCGAAGAATGTGATGTGATCCCTCCTTTTCTTGATATTTCCTTTATTACTTATTATCACTTTCGACAGTATTTTCGTAGAACTACAAGAAATACACCACACCCTGTATTTAAATCAAAGTGAGATTTTCTCCTAAATATTTTTTTATAAATCAACAGTTGCTTTGAATGTTTCCAAGGAATATGTAAACGAAATTTTATCTACACAAATACTACATAGTACATACGCATAGTGAATAAGAGATATTTTTATCTGCTTATTTGTACAATTCAGGCGTAAATTCTTATTTTCTGCAACAATGCATCACGTGGCTGTTTTCAGTTGCGATTACGGGAGAAATGTTGTTCTCGTACATAATTACTACTCTATAGGTTCAGTGTACTGAAAGTACACAACCAAAGATAGAGTGGACTAACCGGGCACAATAGACCTAAGGTCGTGCTGTATTCCTCGTCTATCTAACTGTATCGAGATCTTTAATACATTGGCCTAAATGAAATTCATCGACATAATCTCCTTTTATAGAATGACATTCGTGACGTTCATTGTTGCCGATTCGATAGTGTGAAACTGTGGGGTCTTCAAATAAAGCCTTAATTGTCATTTTGATTTCCTCCTTTGAGTGAAATCTTTTTTTCCAGTGAGCCCTTTTAAATTTAACTATTTTTTCATTTCGCTACACTGCTCTTCATTCTAAAAATACAAAATAGAAGTGTTATCGTCACTTTAAGATGAATAACTTGAGAAACATTGACAGTCTTCATAAGGCTAGGGTGTAATGCTAGCGCTCTAAGGCAAGAGAGTTTCTATTTGGGGCGTTATCTCTCAACCAGGGCAAAAACTTTTGAGCCAACCTAGTATTTCTTCCGCCTATATTATAGTATATGAATAGTACATGAATTCAATTTAACTACCAGGAATTAAAATCCAAAGCAACCAAGAAATTTTCTCGAGATCGTTTAGATGAAGAATACATATAATTCAAAATGGTTAAGTAAAAATACGAGATGGTTTTCGGATTAACATTTTTTTGAAAACCTCTGATCACCGTTAGACATCGCAGTCAGGTCGGAAAATCGCTACATTGTTTTATGAAATAAATTTCAAGTTGTACTATATCAGGGTACTTAATTGGAAAAGGTCAGTTTGTATGGCAGTTGTATGCTGTGTGGCAGTGGAATAATGTGTTCGAAAATTGTGGCATTGTATTAGATAATAATCCGGACCAAATCTCGTGATGATTACCTTTCAAAAAAAAGTTTTTCATATTGAGGAGAAAAAGACGTGTGCCAAATTTCAGACTGATATCCTTCGCCTATCTTAAAACCAGCATTAACACCAACAACAAACTCAGCCTCGAAATCCAACGCAGAAAAACTCTTGCCAACAGTTGCTACTTCGGACTGAATAGGCAATTGAGGAGTAAAGTCCTCTCTCCAAATCGGTAAGACCAATTCCTCCCCGTCCTGCTTTTGCAGAGGACAGGACATGTCGTTCGAAAAAGTGCGCCAATAAGATTATGATCCCGAAAAAATAACATTCGATAGAACGATGAACTGTATAGGGCTTCCTTCTGCGTGTTAGGGGCTGGTGTTCAGTTACTCTATAATAAACTATATTGAACTTTTCCAGCCGGGAACAGAATCCAGGAAGAATCCAATCCGTTGCAAAGACTAAGTGCAGAAGGACCTGTCTACACTTGGAATCTCCAATTGGCGCCAACCAACGAAAAGGAAGAACGACTGGCGCGCTGTTATAAACTTGGTTATAACCGCGTAAGCGGTATCTGCGCCAATAAAGAATAAGATCCCAAAAACTGAGGGATTAGTTCGCGTGTATATAGACATACGGACATGGTTAACGCGACTCAACATTTATATGTCTAACTGTATAGGGCTTCCTTCTGCGTGTTAAAATTAATATACCTTATATATACATACATATATAATCGGGGTATAGAAATTTTAAAAACGTCCAATAAATTAATATATCTCTATAAAAAACTATATTGCTATAAATACCAACTTGTCACCCTGTATAGCATTTGAATATGCTCCACTATTATTTATTCCAATAAACATCAGAATCCAAAGCATATCCTACTGACAGAGCAAAGCCCTACCGGCAGAGAAAAGATTCTCCGATTCTCAACACACAAAAAAAACCAAAAATAATGCAAGTAACACATAAGAAAAAATAAAATAATAATCAAAGTACAACAAACAGAAGGCATATACTACAAGCTTACAAACCGTGGGCCATACAACTAAGTGTCACTAAGCTAGTGGCAGCGCAGAGCCACGAGCGGTGGCAAGGAGGTGCATATCAGAATGGCAAACAAGCTTTATATTTGCTATCATTGGAAAACTGAGCCAATGTCAGTGGCAGCAACGGACGCAAGGACTTATATTTTATATAGCGGCGGATATGTATAGTACAAGTGGATATGTAAATGCGTTTGTGTTGAAGCTTGTGATGTGATGGCAACGTTGACAGCGAGCAGCAGGCAACCGTAGAATATAAAATAGGTGGCAACAACAACGATTGAACGGCCAAACGAATCAGACATTCAACCAACCAAGCGCCCAACCAACCAAAAGACCAAAGAATGACACAAAAACAACAAAAGCAAAAACAACCAGTACAAGTATGGATACGTGAGTATGTGTGCGGTATACGTGTTGGGGAAGAAACGAAACGTTTGTACAAATACGAGTCGAAACGCTACAGTCACGTACCGGCCAAACAAACAATGATTTTCTAGCAAAGCTGTGCCATAACCAAACCAACAACAGAGATACGAGTACTAGTAGCTGCCAGTACGAGTGTAGAAGAATGTGCTGTGCTGTGTTCGAGTGCGACTTGGGAGCCATCAACAGTCAGCAGGCACGCAGGCCACTACTGCCACTTTGGCAAGTTATAGTCATTGTTGCACGTTCGTGCTGACTCGCTAGTAGAGGTTTTTATGCGATGACGACGACGACGAGCAGCTTAAGAGCTACTTTGAACTGTGGCCATTTTGATTGTGGGTGGAATAGGTGATGTAGTTTTATGGCATCGACTTTTTTGTTTTTTGGTTTTATATTTTCGTTTATTTTTTGTTTGTTTCTCTGCGCGGCAACAAAAACGGCAGGTCTGTGATATTTTATAGTAATAGTGATGGCTGGTGGTGAACGGTGAATGGCTGACAGTGAAGGCTACAGTCACAAACACATACTGAAATATATACATATTTATATACATTGATACATACAAAAGTATTGGTTATATTTTCGTATATATGTACTTGTATGTATATGTTGAAAAATATTATTATTGCTGTCGTTATTGGAAAATATACAAATTCATAGCGCAATTTGTAATCCCCAATCGGTGCACCAAAGGCTGCCTACAAATGCCAACAGAGGTGTTGGCTGCGCTCATCTTTATATTCTATGGCAGCAGTTGCACAAATATGAAGCTTTTTCAACTTCTGGTGAATTTTTTTTTCATCCGTTATACATTTTTTATTTGGCAAGCTTATCTACCTTCGATTGATGTTCATAAAAATATTCGCCGCCCTGCGCACACCCGCTCTATATCAATCGTAGTCGAATCGTCAAAGGAAATATATGCACTTACCCATATATAAATAACTTATCTGGTGCAGCTTTTCATTGTGCAAGCAATGGCAATCGATACAACTAATTCACATTCAGCCGTGAGCTTACAGCGTTGCCAGACAATTTCGTGGAGGAAGGCATGGGGGACAGTGGGGCTTCGGTGAAGATTAACTGAATTAAATCGTAAATAAGGAGTTTTTTGACAAATATTCACAAACACCAAGAAGAGGGTCGAAAATCAGTATATTAGGAATATAAGCTTTGGGCCAAGGTCTAGACTAATTTCATTCAATTTCTGCAGTTTTTCCACTTTAATTTTTTATAAAAAAACACCCTGCAGTCACCTGTTTGGAGCGGAGCCGCCTCCAAGCACTGACCGCCATTAACTGTGAAGCCATCAACACCTCCGTCGACTTGGAGTCAAACCACCACCCAGTACAGACGAATAGCTCGAGTTGCCGCGAGAAACGAGAGTGACTCTTGCGTAGCTTCGTTCTGGAGCAGATTAAACTCCTACCTATCCAGAATAGACCCTGACATATCAAACATATGTACAGCGTGCAATGAGTCCCCACATGACACTAGCCACCTCCTTGAATGCCTTGCTAACCCTACACATCTGACACCCTTCTCTCTTTGGTCCGACCCCGTCGAAACAGCACGTTCCCTGGCCTACCGTTTGATGACAACTTATCCAATCCTTACCATCCTAACTGGGATTAGATACGTGATTTCCTTTCCAAAACATCTAATTCAATCCGGTCGGGATACAGCCATTTTAAGATTTTTTATCAACGGTCACGCGCCTTAACCCACGTGGTCGAAAAAGCTAAAAGTCCGATTCTGAAATTTAGACAATAGCTCCCTACGAGAACGTACTGTCCAAAAAACAATATTTCTTCTACAAGTGGTGCGATGGGGCTATGATACCGCCTTCGTATTTCCTAATTTACCCAAAGCCCCTGGAGGTGATTACGAAACGGTTTTCCCTCTATAATTGAGGCTTCTTGATTTAAAAAAAACTGACAGAAATATGTATACAAAATCCATCCTTCAAAGACGCATTGGAGGTTTTTACCTTTTTAAGTCTAAGCAGGCCATATTAAGTTTGCCACGAAGTTTGTAGCACCCAGAAGGAAATGTGGGAGACCCTATAAAATATATGTATATAAGCATGATAAATGGCCGGTGCAGCCGAATTTAACTTTCTTTTTTGTTTAATAATAGAAACATTTCTTCTCACATGTCTTCCGCATTCATATCTTACTTTGAATGTAAGCCTTAATTATAAACCTAACTTTAATTAGTATGACTATTGCGTTTACATATTTAACAGGAGTAACAAAAATTCTACCCAAATTATGAATCCTAAGCACAAATGAAAAAACTAGAACTTTCCAGTTTTTACTCCACGCCTTCACAAGTTGAAATCACTGTAAAGCTCACCTAACCACCCACACAGTAACTTCCGAATCAACCAAGCGTATTTCCAAAACCAGTCAACCCAGTGGAAGCAACAGCGGCAAAACCAACCAAATGAACGATAAGGCACAACACGCTTACAGAGAAGCAGGGAGAACTGTGCAACAGTGGTGGCAAGGATGTGGAATACAAGGTGGCCTATTCCCAAGTGTATCGAATGGATGAAAAAGTATGAGGGGCGGGTGGTGAGGTTGGATTTAGTAATAGTAGTAGCGACATAACTAAAACACAAACCGAAACCAAAACCAACAGTAACACTAACAGTAAAAGCAACCTCAATACCTACGCCAACACATTGAGCATCGACTCATGCGGAATCGTAATCTGGCATTAGATTACTGATCCATGTCAAATCTTTGGCTTAGGTTTTATGTCCCTTTTGCAACAGAGCGCTTTTCAAGTGGGTGAGTGTGTGTGTGTTTGTGTATTCGTGTGTGCTTATTCGTCTGTTTTCAGTTGACGTTGATGTATGGTTGTTGTTGCTCAAGTAAAATATACAAACTTGCAATAATACACACATAAACACACGATAAGGATACACGCTCATAGCTGCGAGTGTTTTGATTGATAGCAGTCGAAGTTGGTCACATCTCACAATGACAAGTTAAAGTTGAACTTAAAGTTAAAGTTGCAAATTTTATCCGCAAAAATTGACTAGAAGAATTTTAGGGAATGACAAAGTGTGGGGAAAATGTATTTGTGAATTTATTGTCGAAATCAGGTGGCACAATCTGTAATATTGCAACATCGAGAATGATTTTCGCAAGACAAGTTGATTTAATGCAGAATTACTACTTACACAGCAAAAATAAAACCAAATGGAAAGCAATAAAGAGTAATGATATTTAGGGAGGAGGAGATTCGAATACAAAACGTAACATCGGTCAGTATACATATACATACAGTGTGCGACAAAACATATGCACGAACTCATGGATAATTCAATATTTGGTTAATAATAAAGCAAACTCATTTGGATTTAAATCATTTTAATTTATTTATAAAATTAATTATCTAAATTTATTCAACAAAACAAAAACAATCGAAATTATTAGTAAAAAATTAAAAAAATTCATTTTTTATGATAAATAAAACTTTTTGTATGCGACAAAACAAATGCACATCATCAGTTAATTTAATAAAAATATTTTAATTACTAATATTTTGTGGCGTAGCCCTTATTTTTTAAAACTTCTTCACATCTGCGTGACATGGACTCTATTAGGTTCAATAAAATATCTCCGGATATTCCATTCCATGCTATTTCCACTTGTCGAAAAAGTTCGTCTGTATTTCTGCAGTTATCGCGATTAACCTTACGATCTACAATATCCCATAGATTTTCTATGGGATTGAGATTTGGTGATTGCGCTGGCCACTTTAAAACGTTAATCTTGTTGTGCACAAACCATTCTTTCACACATTTAGATGTGTGTTTTGGATCGTTATCATGTTGATACCTCCTTTTAAGTGGCATTTCTTCCTCTGCGTGTGGCAACATTATATTTTCCAAGATATCTTTATACATGAAACGATCCATTATACCATTAATTTTCTGAAGTGGTCCTATCCCAAACCCCGAAAAGCAGCCCCAAACCAAAACGTTTCCTCCTCCGTGTTTTATCGTTCCTTTAGTATAGCGGGGATTAAGGCGTTCACCTTTAGGTCTGCGTACTAGTCTGAATCCATCAGAACTTCTTAGATTGAATTTCGATTCATCTGAAAAGAGAACGGTTCTCCATTGGGTTGTACTCCAGTTAAGGTGCTCCTTCGCGAATTCGATCCTAGCTCGCCTATTTTTAACAGAAATAAAAGGTTTTTTTGCACTTCGGTATGTTTTTAATCCACCTTCTACAGCTCGTCTTTGAATGGATCTTACGGAAAGATTTAGCTGGAGTTGGTTTCGTACAGATCTTGCCGATGTGAAAGGATCCTTTTTTATTAACCGGATTATTGAATTATCGTCCCGTTTACTTGTTTTCCGTGGCCGACCACCTTTATTTATGGGAGCTAACGAACCTGAAGAACGAAAACGGCTTATAATACGCGAAATAACACTGTGATTTATTCCAAATTTCTTTGCGATTGATGTGACTGATTCACCATTATTGTAATCACTTACAATTTTTTGTTTTAATTGCACC
Source organism: Bactrocera neohumeralis (assembly GCF_024586455.1). Lineage (NCBI taxonomy): Eukaryota > Metazoa > Arthropoda > Insecta > Diptera > Tephritidae > Bactrocera > Bactrocera neohumeralis. The sequence continues at coordinate 28,554,099 of NC_065922.1, forward strand.
GAGTACTTATTGTTACCCATTTTTCGTGAAATAACGACGAGAAATGACCGATGTCGCAAATAAAGAAGCTACTACTAAAAACACGTGCAAACTTTTCAATAATTATTTATATGTTGTTCAGAAGATTGTTTTTGTTGTCTAACGGTACCAATTGTTGGTGGTATATAAAAATTTTCGAAGAATTTAAATACCAATTACTTCGTGCATTTGTTTTGTCGCGGCCAAACAACTACGCTGTTAAGTAACAAAAATTTTTTCCTGAATAATGTTTATTATTTTTTCGATTTATGTTTTGTATTAACATAAGAGGACTATTATTATTTTAAATTAATTACAATATTTTAAAATTTTATAAATTTTTCCGAGTTACTGAGCTTTATTATAGTAAGTACAAGTTCGTGCATATGTTTTGTCGCACACTGTATGTATATACAAGGAGCGTTCCAAAGTAAACACGACTTCAAAAAAACATAACAAATGTTTTTTTCGTCAAAATCAATTTACTTTATTCAAAATAGTCTCCTTCTGCTTCAATACAGCTTTTTGCACGGTCCAAAAGCATGTCGAACGAGTGTTTTAGCTCGTTGGTCGGTATACATAAAGCTTTTCCTTTCCTGGGCAAATGGATTTTTCCGAAAAGGAAGAAGTCGCACGGTGCCATATCAGGTGAATACGGGGAGTGGTTAACGGTTAAAATGTGATTTTTGGTCAAACAATCGGTCACAAGGGTCCTTCGAATGTTTGATTCTGAGCAATTTTTGGTCGTCAGTCAATTTGTGCGAAACAAACCGTGCACACACCTTTCGTAAACCCAAATGTTCGGTCAAAATGCGATAAATCGATGTCTTAGAGATGCTCAATTCCATTTCAGTGTGATTTCGGCTGATTTTGATGAATTCACGCACAGTTTCGATGGAATTTCCGGTGATCACGGATTTTGATTGATCATCATTTATGTCCTCACGACCACTTTGAAAACGTTGAAACCAATCGTGCACTCTGCTAGGGGATTGGCAATCATCGCCATAAACTTGTTTCTTCAATTGAAACGTTTCGGTAAAAGTTCTACCAATTTTAAAACAAAATTTAATGTTGGCTCTTTGTTCGAAGCTCATTTTCGCGCGGATAGCACAAACATACGGACACTTAAAACGCAATAACTTAACTTCCAATCGATGAAATGTCATGAAATTCTCACTGGACAATTGATAAGGATAGCAGATTCTAACGCACCAGTCGACATATAGATGGCGCCACCAGCAGGCGCTAGAAAAATCCTGTTTACTTTGGAACGCACCCACCGGTGGGTCTCGCTGTCCTCAACGTGTTAAGTTTCTCTGAAGAAAAAAGGGCGACAACATTTTCTAAGAATTTGGAAGAATATAATCTACTATGTGATCAAAAATGACCGGGACAGTTCCATTTAAACCGCGCATGCAAACCAAACCGATAAAAATATTTTCCTGGATTGGTAGAACCGTTTTTACGTGAAGTTTGAACTCCATATATCAATTAACAGTTATTGTTTTACGACGTGAAAAATTTGTCTGACGATTTTAAAATGGAAAAAACTTTAACAATGATTTTGTATCACGGCTACGGAATCGTTACAAATAATGCAGAAGTGTTTTAGAGCGTCTACGTGTGACAACGTAGCTGAGGACCGTACATGCATCAAACGCATCATTTTTGGTTACGATACGTGGGTTTTTGAATATGGAAAAAAAACTTTTTTAACTTGATGTAATTATGAAATATTAACAAATTAAAGTTTAGTGATTTGAAGTGTATACATCAGCGATGGATTACTTGCCGGTTATAATCAGGTAGTTGCATACGCCTTTAAATATTCAAAAGGATCCACGATCACAATCTTATATTTATCGATATTAAAACAAATATCACTCCAACACAATCTCTTCCTCGATTTTTCATATATTTTAGAAAATGCATATGGTACCTAAAGGCTGATTGGGTCAAATGAGCTATATACATATGTACCAGAAACAATATTAAATCATTTATAAGAAGTTTGGCTAAATGTACGATAAATGAAGGATTCGATAAAAAAAAGTTAGGAAAGCTTTTCTATAATATATAGAGGTAATATTAATATAATTTTTTTGTAATTCCTTAAATTTAGGATTATTTATCCATAAATGTCTAATAATTTAAGATAAATCATAGCATTCCCGTTAAGTTGCCGTTACATGATTATAATCTACAAATTTAACATCAAATCCATATTGTTGCATGTACAAGTACATACATACATACATATGTGCGTCAGTATGAGATATGCAGATGACAAATGTGGAAATGTCAACGCAACTTATCCGTCGGCAATTTGATAAGTTTAACCATAGCAGGTGTTAAATCATAACGGCATAGCAGCAACACATAAAACTAATATATTTATACCGTACACGGAGTTTCACAATGTTACTTCAAGTAAAAATTTTTGAGCATTAAAAATTCTGTAACAAAACTCAAGGCTATACAAAAAACATCGGAGTAAAGCGATCCTAAAACAAGAAAAAATACCCATGAAGGAACTGGCTGACGAGCTCAACCGCTCCGCAGCATCCACTAAAGTGGTAGGACCTGAACCCTTCAACGCGGTGGGTCCCCATACCATAAAGGAGCTGCTCCGCAAGGAAGAAGGACTAGACCTAAAGAGATATAGGCAACAGCTCCAAGGCATGCGCCATGCCAAGTTGCTAATGTGGCGTTATAACCTCAGCAGGTTTAAATACGTCATCAACCTCCCTAGGGACAAATTCAGGCATTCACGCACTCTACACCGAGTAGTGCAAGCTGAAGAAGCACATGGGCGCATCTTCTTGCACAAATTGCCAGTTCTGCAACAGGGAGCCTGAAACTCCAGAACACCTGCTAATTGACTACATATCAGTCTGCAAACGGAGGATAAAGGGCCTTGGATCCATGTTTCCAAATAGGGATCACATCTCCTCGCTAGCATCTAGCAATATATTGGACTATATCAATATGCTGGGGCTAGGTGAGTCTTTGTCATTTAAGAGAGGACACAATGGATCTAAGGTCGCGGTGCATTCATCGTCTATCTATCTAATCTACCTTCGGTTGCTCCAAATACTCTGCACTACTGCAATACTCTTTACAAATACAAAAGGTTCCTTACAAGTTCTTCATTTTGGTCGGTCAGTTTGTTTGGCATGGTATGTTAAAGTGACTTGATCTAAAAAATTTGTTCTTCCTTGGGCAACAGCCGAAGTAAAATTTGGTGAAGATATTTTATCAAATGCATAGCATATAGCATAGGTACAGTAGTCAGATATCAGCTGTTCCGGCGAATGAGTAGCTTCATGGAGATTGGACTGGTTCGCTTACACGCATTCAAACGCACTGAATCGACTCAGTCGGGTTCTCAAAAATATGTGAGACAAATTTTCTACTTTTACAACAACAAAGCATTAACCTGCAATACTCCCCAAACTAATCGAGCCATGTTTTTGTTGTTGTAACAGAAATAAACGCGCAACTGTTCCCATTCATAATTACATCCGTAAAAACTTTGCCCCAATGAAGATCACCATGAAGTTCAGCCACTAGACATAACCTTTATGTCTACAAAAAAACAAACATAACAAAAACAACACAACAAAAACAAAATGTATTTCTAGGAAGTGTGAACATCATTTTTCATAAATTTAACAGCAACAATAACAACACAAATGACAGCCCTGTCGTGCAATAACAACAAACTGCAATCGTCTCTATGGACTGACGGACGCATATGTTCACAAGGCATCAGTCCCGCGTCGTCCCCACAGCAGGCGGGCGTACAAACCGTTGCAAAAATTCAAGCAACACACAACACAGTAGAGAAGGGAAGACAGCAAAGCAATAGTCTCCTGAGGCTTTTTTGTAAGAGCCAACAAATAACAACAACTGCCAGCTTGCAAGCTTCCCCTTTTCGAAAAGGAATAGAACGAAAGCAGATCTGTATTTAAACCCAACAAGCAAACGTACATAACTGTGTTTTTGGCGGCGGTACAATAACAAACCAATTACAGTTAGATTGGCCGCATATTAAAAATCGAATGAGAAACGCATCTGTCGCGTAGGCCAACAAAGGTTGAATAGTTCATAGGAGAAGAAGCAAATGTGTGCATACTTTATGTAGACACTGTAGCAATAGCTGCCCTTGCATCATTGCAATTGTTTGTAGGCTTTGTGCTGGTGTTTTGCGGCTGTGACAATAGTAATTTTTTTCAGATGCCTTTTTTGCAATTTTTACTGAATGAGAAACCCGCAATGAACGGATGAATGAATGAATGGGGCGTAGAAACACTGGTAACGGGACAACGATAAAAAATTGACTGCCGAAATTAGCGGTAGATTTTTTTAATGAATGAAAAGGTGTTGCACTGAATTTGAATTGAAGACTTAAACAAGTTAAAATCGATCGATCGATGGATTAAGAAGTTATATCTACTTGAGAGTCGGTCTCGCGCTTTCTTTTATTTCTTAAGAGATTTTTTATTCAATAAATAAATAACACTTTCAGAATTTAATATACACAATTTGATAATCGGCGATTCATTTTAATTGGATTCTCTTGATCTCAGAGCCGACGTCTACGAAAAATAGTTTCTGCCCGCGAGCAAGATTTTTCTGCTTAAAGTTGTCCCAAATCGAAAAATATATATTATTACTCGTATTATAGAAGAGTACAGAGAATGATTGAAGCACTAGTCAATTGATTATTGACCAAATGGTGGCTTCTCAAAACAAAAAACTTGAAAAATATATCGAAGTAGATCTAGTAAAATTAGTAAAATGTTCAAGTCGATGAGTCCAGCCGATCCTGAAAAATTTACTTCACCGACAGATTTTCGATAAAAACACGTAGAAAGTTTTGGGCGTCGATTATCAACTTCAAGTTTTCGGAAAATATTCTCAAATATATGTATGGATATAAAATATAACCCCTTATGAAATAAATTCGACACAAAGTCGAGTTACAAAAAATGATATCAATGACTTCAAAGAAAACAATATTCTAAACATAAGCACGCAAAAACTGCAAATTTTTGCAAAATTTTTTCTCATTGTATATGTATGTATGTATAGTACATACATATATATGTATCGATATAAAATTTAGCCCTTTATGAAAAAAATTCGATACTGAAGAGCAAATTGCAAAAAAGGGTCTGTATCAATGACTTCAATATTTCGAAAACTCAAAGAACAACTAGATCTCAGCTTAAGGTTCCATCGGCTGAGGGCTCTTTTCTGTCGTCTAAGTGAGAAATATAGGCATCTACTAGTAAACCCACAGATCCCAGCTCATCCCAATGATGGAAACCGATGCGAAGTTCTCCCACAATGGTGTAGTTCGAAGAATTAGAGGTTTGTGAAAAATTACTTTGTTTTTGGATCTCAATGGTATGTTGAGAATAATTAGTATGTAGTAATATTTTTTAATGAGAAAAAACTACTGAGCTCATCTATTCAGTTATCAAATATTTAGAGTTAAAAAAAATTATACTTCCTTGGAAAGTTAAGTATAAAAAAATACCGTTCAATATAGACTTTATATGTGAATATGTAAAATAACTTCTGAGTCCCGCAATAAGGTATTTTAAAACCTGGTCCTGTCCTGGTGACAGAAAGCTCAATACTGGACAGGAATTTTCTAGATATTGCTCTTCTTCTCGATTGTCTTTTGCGAAGTTTACTAACCCTGGGCGGGCTTTGCTATTTTGCCCCTGTTTGCAAAACACGATGATTGTTAGTCAATCGACAAACAAAGCACCTCCAGAGTTAAAACCCATCAGTCATTTGAATATTGTCGAAATTGGGCGTCGAAAAGCCAATTTATTACCAGTACTTCCTCCGCTTTATTTTTTAATGCAGAATGCAGGCACCGAACAATTGCAGAACTTGAGATTCTACATACATTTGAACGAAATGACTTAACTTATATAACTACTCAAACCGTCATATTCCACATACTTTGCTGAAATTTTAGCATGTGATCTAATTTCACTCGAAGTGGTCCATTTAGACTACACGCGCAAACCGGATCGATGAAATTTTTTTCCAACAATCTAACGAATGGCGATCCGAATCTGAGGAAACCGAAAAAACCAAAATTCGCTGAAGTTAGTGGAGGCCAAAGCTTTTAACAGGTGTATGAAATAATAGTATATTAAGCACGCTTGTATTTAATTAAAATGAGCCTGCCTGCCTTGAAGGCGATAATAAAGTTTTTTTAATAAAGTACGTGAAAATATAGTTCTTTTTGTCAGTCCGGGTCAAATTTGGTCAGATTTAATCTCTCGAGTGTACTAATAACTTCTATTCGTTCACTCAATTCTCTAGTTAACTAAAGACTTATTAGTTCTGCCCGCTGAGAGAGGACTTTGTTAGTTTTTGGCTTCTTGATTGAACATATTTATTAATTAATAATGCATTCACCCAGAAATGCCATTTTAAATTTCCTTATTCCATTTTTTGATTTCTTCTAATTGAACCTGAATTACTTCAAAAAAGTTGAATAAAAAAAATTATAGTAGAAATTTCCAAAAGTTCCCACTGTAGTGCAGCCAGCCCTAGCAGTCACCTCGTAAACGCAGCAGGGACTCGGGGGTGTATACCCGCTGTGCGCCGTGTGTGACAAACGAGTGAACAATAGAATGTATCGAAGTTGTCACAAAACACAGAGTTAAGAAAGGCGGTGACATGAGGGGGGTTCTGGGAGGGCTGACCTGCACACAAAATATGATTATGAAATGATTACTGCAATAATAATTAGATATTGCCTCGTGTATGGTAACTATATTATTGCTGGTGTTTTGTTGTTATTCACTTCGTTACAAATACAAATACACGCATTTCATATTTGTTCGCAGATGTTTTGTCGCGAGTCGGTACTCATGCGTGTGTGTGCGTGCGCCAAAGGGGCGACAATATTTCTTATGGCCTGTTGACACCGTTATACTTAAAACGCCATGAAGATAGTTAATTATGAAAAAATACCGCAAGCAAGCAACAGCAAAGGACCAATAAAGGTGCGAAAGCGCAAATACAGCAACAAACACAATTCATATGCACAAACACACAAATATTAGCATAAACTTGCTTTTAGCAGTATTTACCCTTCAAGCTCATTAGCTTTTGTGGCATATTTTGTGGCTAAATAAGTTGGCAGCTTTTGTTGCTTTTTTCTCAACACATTCGCCAGCTTCGAACTTCGGGGAGGAGTTGTTGTTGAAAATTCTCTTAGGGTAAAGTTAAAGTGTGCATTATTAATACGCAACCGCCAGTGCCATCATTGAGCTTGGCTTATATAATAACTTTCTTAGTTTCTTTAATAGCTCGTGTTTGACACCATTACGTGGAGTTGCCTAATTTGGGGTTAACGAAGACACATAAAGTGGCAGCTATACTTTGTTTGCGGGCAATCGTAGCATATACCTAATAATTAGGTTTAGTAGGCGGGGAAGGGGCGTAGAGTAACCTAAACCGACATAAAAAGCTCACGCGTAAAATGGGAGCGCTTTAAGGAAGGAGTGGTTGTTGCTGATATTTTCTTCAAGATCATAAATTTGGTTATCACGTAAAATATTTAAGCAGGTATTTTTATACTGTTATGTAGATGAATTCGTTGTAGATGACTAAACGCTTTAGAAATAGTTGTAAGCAAACTTTTCAGCAGCGCAATGAAAGCCGGAAAATGACCGGAGGCGGATTAATTCTGTGTAGAGACGATGAGCATTTTATTCAGGTAAATGTGCAATTAAATACATTATTTTTATAAGGTTGGCAAATACTTTCCATTTGGATAGTAATATTACTACGACCATGAATTATAGAGGCAGATTAAATATATGGATAGTCGAAAAAGTCTTTTCGTATTTTGTCAACAAATCTCGTTACAGTCGTATATCTTCAGCGCTTCCGTTCTGGAAATTTCGATTTACACTGATGGAATAATGTCTCTAGCCGAAAAATGGCAAAAAATGGTCGGCCAAAATGGTACATATTTGTTTATATATTTACTTATTAGGATTAATATAAAGGAAAATAAGTTGAAGTTTGATTAGAAATACGAAAAGACTTTTTCGACTAAATTTTGTTCAGCCATGAAGCTCTCTTTTGATTGAATCGATCGTTAATAAACAAAATTGTCGCATTTGGAGTGATGATAATTCATCAGCCATTGTTGGGACGCCGTTACATCCTCAAAAAGTCACTTTTTGTTTTGCTCTTGGTCTTGGCAGAGAGAATTATTGGTCCTAAAATGAAGCCGGTCATAATGTTACAGTGAATGAGGGTGTTCCCCCATTATAAAGCCATGATTAATGACTTTGTTGTTGTTGATATAGACACCCTTTGGTTCCAAGAAAACGGCGCTACGTGCCATACAGCTAACAAAGCAATCAATTCACTGAAAGAAACTTTTGATTTGCGCATTATCCCGTGTCGTGGGCTTGTAGCCTGCCCTCTAAAGTCGTGCGATTCAACACCACTGGATTATCTTTTATGTGATGTTAGAAGAAATATTCGGCGTGTTATCGCCGATTTTAGCCTCTCGACTAGAATTTATTCAAACCACCTGCAAAAACTGTAGTAAATCAAGCATAAGCGAATTATGACATTTTAGCCACTTCAAATTTAACCCGGACTGCCACGAGAATTCATTTTTTAATAATTGGCTCAGCTCAATAAATGGAATTCATCCAAGTACTTGGCCTTTGTGATAAAGGGGAAGGCACAATAGACGTTTGGACGCGGCGTAAGCCTAAATTAAATTCTGTTATTTTCTACAACCCCAGATATGTACTTTTTCAATACTGTGCTGCTATGGAACAATTGAAACTAAAACTGAAAAAATTTATTTTTCGAAGCACAGAAGGCGATCTCAGGAAGAAATATTAGTATTAAAACCGGGACATAACAGGTGATGCAAGTAGAAGCACTTTTATCAGTAGTTTTTTTTTTGCCAGATCACGCGGGAGTCGTGTCAAGCTGTGATGGTATTTAAAACCAAGAAGATCCGTCGTTTTCTAGCCAAATTTTGTTCAGCGTTGATGCCAATTTCTGGCTCAATGGGTTAAAAACAAGTTAAGTTGCCGCATTTGGGAGGAAGAAGAAGCTGCCATTTCTTTCAGAAAAAACAACGGTTTGGTGTGGTTTGTAGGCCGGTGGAATCATCGGTACATAACTCTACAAAAATGGTGCCGGTGAGAACGTTACCGTCAATTGCGACCGTTATTTGATGCCTGAAATTGAAGCTCGTGATCTCGGCGACATTTGGTTTCAACAAGACGGACGGCGTCACTTCCCACAAATCGCATCAACCAATGGATTAATTGAGAGAACACTTCGATGAGCAGATAATTTCACGTTTTGGGCCGGTCGGTTGGCCACCAAGATCGAGTGATATCACACCGATAGATTTTTTCCTGTGAGGATATGTAAAGTTTAAAGTCTAGACGGATAATCCCGCTTCACCGGCCCTGAGCAAAACAACACGCGTTCATTCGCCAGTTACCAGTGGAAATGCTGAAATAAGTCATCGAAATTGGATTGCAGCGTCAAAATGGATCACCCTTTATTTGAAAAGCTGATACTTCTGTGTTTAGGGTTTGAGGAGATTGATGATTCCATAAATCAATCTCATCAAATACAAACAAGATCACGACAAGACTTTTTCAAATACATTAAGATTATCCTCACTGGGACTATTAATTGGAGGGTGATGAAGAGGTTTGACACATTTTTTCAAGACTTAACTTATTTTCCATCCCTGCTCCATTAATATTTATTACTCGTGGTAATAAAAATATGAAAACTGAATCAAAGTACTCTTTAAGAAATTCTGCTGTATTACGAGAAATTCGAAACTTAACTCTTTACGACCTTAAAACTCAACACTCATAACCATACACTTTTTTCTTGACAATAACCGAAACGACCTTGCCTTCTGCTTACATATTCGCTTCATATCCATGCAGATGTTTTAACATACGACCAAGTGAGGCAACAAATTGCTAAGCAATAACAATTTATTACAACATTGTGCACAACCTGTCACTTTTATTTACAAATGCACCAGCACATAAGTATGTTTGTATGTATAGAGGGAATATCAGTTAGGTAACCCTTCAAGTTTTTTATGAAAGAACTTGAACTTTGAATCAAATAAAAATTATGAACCATGAAAACCAAAATGAGGAAAAATGTGTAGCTGCATGTAATATAGGGGAAAACAAGCAAGAAAAACTTGAAAACGAAAACCCCCTCCAAAAAAAAAACAAAAAAAAACAGTATAAAATAAAGGCAGAATGTAATGGTTTGGTAATGGCACCAGCGATGGTCATAAAATATATACACAAGTACACCATTGGGTCACATCTGATACAGATTTGCGACCGACGAAGTACAAACACGAAAACTGACAGGCTCGCAAGGACGAAGGGACAATTTGGTAGCACTGGGCGGATATATGTAGCAACAATTCAAAGGATTGACAGGCAACCTGACAGGCAGACGCACGATGCTATGCATCAGACCAACCTTATATTTATTTATATTTCACTCACATGCATACGAGGATGTCGGCAAAATCGTACGAGATGCGCTTGCCAAATTCGTAATCGCAGCTCATCGTTGCCAAATGATAAATTGTGCATTTGAGAGTTTTAAGGTTAATTTAGGGGTTGTCAGCCACCACATAACCGGCTATCAACAACAACAAGAACTACTATAACAACTGCTGTAAAACACTTGAAGAGTTAACTTGTATAAATACAGGAGTACCAATTTAACTACATATGCCACACGCACGTAATTGGAGTAGAGACAGGGTGGTTCTGTAATGAGTTTTATTAAAAACAAAAAATAAAAAAACAAGAAAAAGCATTAAATTCGGTTAGACTGAAACTATAAAACAATTCAAAAAATGGCTTACTATATAAAAACTTGATTCTAATCGGTCAGTTTGGATGAAAGCTATATGCTAAAGTGGTCCGATATGTTTGGAGATTGTAGGCTTGAATGAAAAAAACAAAAATCCCTACCAAATTTTGTGAATATATATTTTCAAATAAAAGAGTGTTCTAAAAAAGAACAAAATTTTGATCGTTCAGTTGGTATGGCTATATGCTATAGAGGTCCAATCTGAATAATTTGTTTACAGAGTGTAGATTTCTTTGGAGCAATAGTCTGTGACAAATTTCGTGAAGATAAATAGAATAAAGGAGATTTTTCTCAAAAGAACATGATTTTGATAAAGGCAGCTAAATGCTTGACGAGAAAAGCACGAATGAAAAATTTCAGACCGATATCTTAAAAACTGAGAGACTAGTTTGCGTATATGCAGACAGACGAACGTGGCTAAATCGACTTGCTCTTACTCTGATCATTATCATTATATATGTATGTATTTTAAAGATTATGGAACCATTTAAGTACTGCGTATGAAATGATTTAATTATTGTTAACCAGTTTAAAAGCCAGGTACAGCTGTCCTTAGTTTTTTTTGCTGAATGACTTAACATAAGTTGACAAATAGGGAATCCAACATTTCCACGTTAATTGACAAATATTATACTAACTTATAGAGGTTTTATTGTCTGGGAGATTAACCTTAATGCTGTTATGTCTGAATTTGGTATCCCGAAAAACTAATACGGCTATATAAACTGACGTTGAGATACCAAACAAGGTTTCAGACAAGGCGACTCTCTTTCGTGCTACTTCTTCAATCTAGTCTTGGAGAAAATAATTCGAGCCGCAGAGCAAAATAGAGAAGGTACCATCTTCTATAAGAATGTACAGTTACTGGCATACGCCGAAGATATTGATATCATTGGCCTCAACAAACGCGCCGTTAATTCTGCTTTCTACAGTATAGATAAGGAAGCGAAGCAACTGGGTCTGGTAGAGAACGAAGGCAGCACGAATTATTTCCTGTCATCAAACAAACAGTCATCGCACTCGCGACTTGGCTCCTACTTCACTGGTGACGGTCATAACTTCGAAGTCGTAGATAATTTCGTATATCTTGGAACCAGTATTAACGCCAAACAACAATGTCAGTTTCGAAATCCAACGCAGAAGAATTCTTGCGGACGGGCTACTTCGGACTATAGTGCATGAACCACCCTATATTTACATACATATATGTATAAATAAGCTGCATGAGGGGGTTGTACAATATAAACGGTAGCGCACATGAAAAATGTTCTTGATAACACACAAATGAAATGCAGTGGAACCCTTTTTTTGACTTGAAGCTCTCTGTTGTGGCAGTGCCAACCCTAAAGAATATGTCCTTGCTTGTTGGCAATTTATTGTGCACACGTATGACATATTCACCGTTTGGTGACGTTTCCTTCACGCGCCCAAAAGCATTTATTGTCGCAGTCAAAACGTGTTGTTAAACAACAATTTGAATGCAGATTGTCAGTTTAAGTGGTACCTCATTGAGGTACCATCAGCGAACAAGCATAGAAAATACAAAAAAAAATAACCGTGGAAATGTAAATGAATGTAAGCTTGAAGGGACCTCCGCAGTTAAGGTAGTGTGAATTTTCAAACCGTTCCAATTTGCATTACAAAGCCAATATTTTGTGACATGTTTTGACACGCTACATAAGAGAAAAGCGGTTTATTTACTTAGAAATTCGGTAAGGGGAATATAGGAATAACTTGCGTATTTTATAATTAGGAGTTTGGAGAAAAATATATATAGAGATAGAAATATAATGTCCAGTCTTATAACCATCTTAAAAAACTGGTGTAAGATTATACAACGTTTGATTTAGCATTATCTTAAAAAAAATTCCCGGTTATGATCATAAAATATCTTCCTTTTTCTCTTTTCATCAAAGTGGCTCATAGAACGTTCAAAAAAAAAAATGTACGATGGAACTGTGATTTAATTTTCCATACAAACGGTTAAGATGGCCTTTTGTACCTCCAGACTTTTTTACGGCTCATCGGAGCGCCGTTCGCAAGATTGTTGAACATTTTCGACATTATTATTTAAAAATCCACGTCTCGCGACCAGTAATGATGCATTTGATGAATTAGTATGGGGTCCTCAGATACGTTACAAAGCCTATCCTTTGCGACCTCTACTCGACTTCGTCCTTGCCAAAAAGACTCTAGTCTTAACACTAACCAAAATATGTTGGGCCGATTCATACGAGTTTTTGAGATCGTCTGCTGTTTCTCTGATGTCAATTCGACACTTTTCAAGCACTGCTTCTTTAACTTTTTCGATGTTATCGTCAGCGGAGATGCAGGCACGACTCATAAGAGGCAAGTTTTCGATGACTTCACGGGCTTCACTAAATGCTTTGAGCCACTCAAGTACTTGTGTTCGCGATACAGTAGACTCCACAAAAAAATTCTACAGTATGTTTAACAGGTTGCAGTTTTATTTAGAACTCGTAAGCCGTAACTACTGTGTAGCCGCACGTTGAATCCAAAACTCAACAGCATCAACCACAAAAAATTTCATCTATAAATCTCATATGTCGTACTTGATCCACGTAGCGCACGAGTGCAGTAGTTTAACCGATTTACCCTCTCTTTTTTTAATTGCTAGTTGTTTCGCATGATTTAAAGTTTCAGTTTACCGCTAACAATTGTTCTAGGTGGCACCACCAACTTAACATCGACTTAATCAACCCCGATTATGGACACGGTACACGGTACACGATCAAACGGCGACGAGCCACAACCGTAACAAGTCCGATTAGGGTTGTTATTATTATCGTGTTGTTATTATTATGATAGCTTGTTTTTTAAGGCGTAAGCGAATATGTTTGTGGTTATATGTGTGTACGGGTGGCTGTGTGTTGAAGCGTTCATTTTGATATGCTTTGGCGGAAATGTCAACACAACAATCTATTTTATGCATATTTTCTAGCGAAATGGTGTCATATGCTTTTATCACTTTTATACGATTACACGCGCACACACACACATTGCCACACCACACCTGTGGGTAAAGGGAATTGTCACGCGAAACGTGATTGCCACATGCTAAGCAGTGTGAGAATTGTGGAGATTGGCGAGTTGATTGCGGTCTGTTATGGGGTATTGAATTGCAAACTGATGCAATGGGTTTGCGGAATACGAGATGGAGATGCAAAGCTGTGTGTGCATGTGTGTGATTTTAAGTACCAACGTACGTGTGTTTTCATTATTGTAATTCGAGAGTCAATTCCAATTGTCGCGCGTAATGAACTTTGGAACATGAAAAATCGCAAAAAAAAATATTTGTATTCGTATATGCTTACAAGGGTACACAGAAAGATCAAGTGTGGATAAAATATTAGTTTTGCTTCAAATGAGAAATAAAAGTAATAATCTGATAGTCAAAAAAATATGAAGAGACCTTTAATGAGAACGTTCTGCGGTTCAGTTGTCCAGGATAGCATTCGATTTATGAAAATTAGAGGTGCAGAAAACATGCTGCTCCGATAAATAACCGTAAAAGCTTCCTGGAAGATGAAGAGAGATGACCACTAATACATAAAAGAATAACACTATCACCTTGTAGCTACTATTAGAGTGTTGGAATGATACCACATGATCAAAACTTGTAACTGGAGAACAGTAACCAAGAGCTGATTGAACTGCACTTTAGAAAACTATAACAGAAAAAACCAAAATGGCCCTCAGAATAGGCAAAACAGGATTCACATTTTTTTATCTACATACCTAAATAATATAAAAAATATCTAAATTAATCAAGTGAGGAAAGTTCTCTGAGTGCCGTTCACTTGGCAGTGGCCGGAAACGATTCTTTTACATATGGCTCAAACAGCTCACGACTTCCGATTATTATTCCAATTATTCTCTGGGTAGCCAAAGAACATACGTTTGAAGGCGAACCATCCCTCCCCAGAGTTGTGCGCTGGGTTTGGGACCCGCCACGTATAAAAAGAAACAACAGCCTCAAACGAGAGACACCCTTTTCTATCGAGCGTACTGTGTGAAAGATTAAAGCCCACCGTCAACAAACTGATTGGACCTTATTAGTGTGGCTTTAAGCCTGGAAAATCAACAACTGACTAGATATTAAACATGCGCAAAAAAAAGCCAAATCTTGAAAAAGACCCGAGCTGGAGAAAATAGCTCGAACTACAGAGTTTAAACGAGAAGGTACAATCTTCTATAATAGTGTACAGATGCTGCCGCACGCGGCTGACATTGATATCATTGGTCTCAATATCCGCGCCGTTAGTTCTGTTTTCTCCAGACTGGAAAAGGAAGGGAAGCAAATGGGTCTGGTAGTGCCCGAGGACAAGACGAAATATCTTCTGTCATCAAGCTGTCATAAATTTGAAGTCGTAGATAATTTCGTCTATCTTGGAACTTGTATTAACACCAACAAAAATATCAGCCTCGAAATCCAACAGAGAATATCTCTTGCCAACAGGGCTACTTCGGACTAAGTAGGCAATTGAGAAGTAAAATCCTCTCGCGACGAACAAAAACCAAACTCTATAAGACACACATTATTCCCGTCCTGCTATATGTTGCATAGACATGGACGATGACAACATCTGATGAACCGACGTAACGAGTTATCGAGAGGGAAGGTTCTGCGGAAGATGTATGGTCCTTTGCGCATTTGCAACGGCAAATACTGCAGTCGATGGAACGATGAGTTCTATAACGACATTGATATAGGTCAGCGAATTAAGAGACAGCGGCTATGCTGGCTAGGTCATGTCATCTCAATGGATGAAAACACTCCAGCTCTGAAAGTATTCAACGCAGTACCCGCCGAAGGAAACAGAGAAACGATAAGACCTCCACTTCGTTCGAAAACCATGTGGAGAAGAACCTAGCTACACTTGGAATCTCCAATTGACGCCAAGCAGCGAAAAGGATCACAAACACACGCAGTACAACGCATTCAGTGAAGGTCGTAAATTGATCGCAAACTTTCATCATGCAGTCATGAGTAGTCCATCCACATCTGTTAATGACGATAACAACGAAAAAGTTAAAGAAACCGTGCTTGAAAGTCGTCATGTTAGCATCGAAAAGATAGCAAAGGACATCAATAACTCTTTTGAATCGACTAAACACAGCTTGGTTAATGGTTTTAGATATGAAGCGTGACAATGCCAACCTCCAGCCAAGAAACCTGAATTTTTTGCACAAACAACGTCGAGTATGGGTCGCTTATTTTAAAGGTCCGTGTCAAATTTGATCAATTGGTAAAAACTCAAAGAATCTGATATGATGAATAGTATAATATACATACATATGGGTCTACATATAAATTAACTTCCCAATATAATAAGACTCATCAGCTGTGCCGAATCGGCTTAAAATTAGAAGGAAGGAAGAAATTTTAATCAAATTTAGCAACAAATTCGGAAAACCGAGAATAAAACACTGTAAATTACAGATGAGACAGATCGCAAATATTCGTCACTTTTTTAGATACAAACACGTCATACAATAGAGGAAACTTGAAACTTGCTACTAGCTGAATATACAGTACCAATTATCAAGATATCCTGATTATCAAGTATATAGTGACATTCTGCATTTGTTGTTCTATTTGGCTCGTTTTCGCATTTATAGATTTTAGTGTTTTTCATAATTTTTTTTTTGGAATGATTTTGCCAACCAAATTTCGCTGTTCAACGAAATACACGGCGATGTAATCAACGTTTGTGTGGAAAGCAAATTTATTAGTTGCTTTTATTTCGCACTTTTGTTGCTGATTAGCCGCGTAATCACATAATTTCTATGCATGCGAATTAGGCGCAAACAACACGAATGCCACACCCACTCACACGCCGCTGACACTTGCAGTTTTTCTTCATGCATACACATTGCTGTCAGTTCGCGCACGGAAAACTATGATTTAGTAGGTAAGTAATATGTGTGTGTGTGCGTAGGCTAATAAATGTTTGAAAAAGAGTTGGGCGGAAGTATACGCCCACTTCCGTTTTGTGTCGAGCCAGTGAGCGTGTGCGTGCACGTTGCACGAAGCTGCAACGCAATGGCATTTTCGTTTCACGCACAGCTCAAATGACAGTAAAGACAGGCAAGGCATGCTTGCAACCTCTAAAAGGTGGAACTCGTACGCAAAACATGCTGGCAAAAGGTAATGCAATGTCAACGCTTTTCCTGTTTTTCCCGCTTGTCATTGCTTGGCAGTGAGGCGGGTGATCGCTTAGCCTGTGTAAGCACGTAGCAACCGCGCTGCACTGTAGCATGTTGCACGTGTTGCATGCTGGCAAGCCATGAGTCACGTGCTGGACACGTGTCAAACGATAAGAGTGGTGCAACATCGTCGCTGTGCACTGTGCGCCAAAGCGGTGGCATGTGAAACAGTACTCCAACATGCTATAGAGATTAGCGACATGTCATCTGCATCAATGCCTTGACATGAAGAGGCGGCCTGCTATGACGATGCGGAAATAGCAAGCTTGCTGGCGACACCCGTTCACCGCATTTGTTATCAAAATTTCGCAATCACAGACAAGCACTCGCTGCTCTGAAACACTCCCTGTGGACGCGCAATCTACGTTTGCCTCACAATTTGGGCAAAGCACTTTCACTGCAATAACAACTTAATTCATTGTAACTGTAAACCCACAACAAGAGCGTAGCTAGAACAATCACCAGCCTAAAGGCGACTGCCACGCGTCACTCACTTGCAGTTATGTTGCGGACAACGGCAAAGTGCCCTCGCACCTTCAGTTCATCACTCAATCAGTTGCCCTGATTTATGCTTTTGTTAAATAATAAGCGGCGCACTCGGCACTCAATTACATAAATATTGATTACAGACGTTCTTCTTCTGTTATCCAATTCTCTACTCTCCTATTTGCTTTGAAAGCCAATAATTATGGCATTAGGTACGTAGACACATGAATTGGAAACATTATATTTACTTGAGGTAGAGCGATCATAAGCGGGTTAAAGAAACATGAAATCAAGAATTAATATAGAGAGACAGTTTAATGATAGCTTATGAATCATACTCAAAGTCTGTTCTTGAAATAGTAAGTATATGTATAAATTAGAACATGATATTTGGACCCCCGCTGCATTTGGCTTTAAGAGGCACATCTGACGCCCTCAAATAGGCGATTTTTGGGAATAAAATTTTAAGAATACATATTTTAAGAATGCACAGTAAACTTTTTTTCGACGGCGGTAAAAAGAAAGGTCTTGGACAAAACTAAAGCACCCCCTACTGTGTTTTTTAATGTCTAAATTTTTGAAAAATATAACAGGACTAGTTGGACAATTATTATAGGTTACAATAATGTATATATATTAATTTATAAAAAATAAAACATTAGTTATATATTCTTTAAGGATACAAAATTTTATACGAAAAACTTTTCAAAAGTATAAATCTGAGTGGACAAAACCAAAGCACCCCCTAATATTTGTTAGGCAAAATTGTACCACGCTATTGTAAAAGTACGTTATTCGTTGAAGACGTTAACAATAAACCGTTACAAGTATTATTGAGACATTTTGTCAAGAGATTTTTGACGTCGTCACTGTTCAGTTGAGATTTAGAGTTTAAGAGTCAAAATTGGCGGAAAATACTTATTCAGCCGACTTTACAAGTAAAAAAATAAGTGATTGGCAAAAAGGTTTATTTCAACATAGAATTAGTTAAAAAAAATCAATGGTGATCCCGATTAATAAATAAATTTCAGCAAACTAGCAATGTACTTTCTCGGCACAGCTGAGGAAGACAGCAAAAAACTATATAAAGAAACGATTCATTGATCAAAAAGGTTACCCAAATTGATCCCGCAGTCTTTTCCAATCTAATACAGAAACACTTTTGTTTACTAATTAATGCACGAACAATTAGAAGACGAGCTTTTGAGGGCGGGTAGTTCTTTTGGCGTCCCGCTACAAAGTCCTTTACTTCAGCAAAAAATTGAAAGGCCAAACTCATATTTGCGACAGCTCATCTCGATTGGAGCATTCAGAAATTTAATACCATTTTATTCTCAGACGAATCGAAATACAATATTAAAAAATCGAATGGCATAAGATGTCTGAGAAGGCCGAAAGGACAAGGACTCAAACCTAAGTATTATATTGCGACCATTAAATATAGCGGTGGTAATGTTATGGTCTGAATCTTTTTCTCTGGGCACGGGCATATAATAAATGGAATAAGGGACCGGTTTGTTTACACCGACATTTAAAAAAACGGGACGCTACCTTATGCTGAAAAGGATATGCCACTGTAATGGTGGTTCCAGCAGGACAATGATCCTAAGCATAACTCTAGGCAGTAAAACGAAGGATCAACCTTTCGAACCTGAAAAAATTGCTTGGAATGGCGTACCACATGATATATAGTAAATGATTTAATTTCTTATATGCCTAAAATATGCGTTTTAGATACCCAAAACAAAGGATTTGCTACTATTTTTTAATTTTCAGGTATTATTTTCAAACCGATGAAAGGGGTGCTTTAGTTTTATCCAGTTAATGGCACAATTCCGATTTCTTTGGCGCCGCGATTTGAAGGTACCGTTGGAAAGAGGAAGTCCTCCTGATTAAAAAATATGGTTATAGGTACCGCAAACGCTTAGTTTAGGAGATATTCGACCTTAAAGTTCAAAAATTCCCAAAATTCGAGCATTTCAACAAGCTATTTTACCGCATTAAACACACTTTACTCACATTTTTCACTTCAAATTAATTAATTTAAACTATAAACTTTTAAATAAATCCACATTTTACACTTTTAACAGTTTTTTTACCGAAGAAATCTTTATTTTAAAAATAACATTTTACACTCGTAGTGAACATCATGTGTGTGCTAAAATTACGACGAAATGGAGCGCTGCCATGTGATAATAAGGAAATTCGCTGAAATGCCTTTTTTCCCAAAAATTCCTCTATCCATTCATATGGATATGTTCTTTATTTAATTTAATAAACAAATATGTAATATTATATACTAATATTATATAATAATATTATATAATAATATTTAACCATTTTGTAATGAAAACTCAAACTTTGTTTGAATATTAGTGCAAGATAACCAAAAAATATAACCACTTTATAACGAAACTCAATATACTTTTTTTTTTAACGCAGAAAGGAGTACTATGCGAAAGTACTTCAGTGACCCCGGGTATTCGCTCGACCAGGGTTATTTTTTTAAAGCGGCGGCCGAAGGCCGCCAACGCAGAAAGGAGTATTACGCGAAAGTACTTCAGTCACCCCGGGTATTCGCTCGACCAGGGTTATTTTTTTAAAGCGCGGCCGAAGGCCGCCAACGCAGAAAGGAGTACTACGCGAAAGTACTTCAGTCACCCCGGGTATTCGCTCGACCAGGGTTATTTTTTTAAAGCGCGGCCGAAGGCCGCCAACGCAGAAAGGAGTATTACGCGAAAGTACTTCAGTCACCCCGGGTATTCGCTCGACCAGGGTTATTTTTTTAAAGCGCGGCCGAAGGCCGCCAACGCAGAAAGGAGTACTACGCGAAAGTACTTCAGTCACCCCGGGTATTCGCTCGACCAGGGTTATTTTTTTAAAGCGCGGCCGAAGGCCGCCAACGCAGAAAGGAGTACTACGCGAAAGTACTTCAGTCACCCCGATATGATATAAATTTTACAATATTATTATAGATTTTTACTTATTTATTTTTATTAAACATAAATCGCATATTATACATATACATACATATGTATAGTATATATGTATACATATGTATACATATATGCATATGTATATAAACAAAGAAAAATCGTTAAGAATCCTACAAATTTGGTGTTTGAGATGTGGCAACGCTCGTTTTCCTCATAATTGTAAACAATCTAGCCTTTGCAACGATGAGTGTTCTAAGTGATTTTTTTTTAAATTAATAAATATAGGTAAAATATTACAAAATAAAAGTGAAATGTGAACTTATTTCAATCTTTAAAGTGTATATTTAAATATAACAAGAGAAAAATGTGAAAAAATTTAGAGAAACATAGAGAAATAACATGTTTTCTTAGTGCAAATTTTTGAATTTTTAAACGTGAATATTTCAAAAAATATTAGTTATTTTTACATTATTTTCGGATATTCCTCCTCTGGAGAAGCTACCCTATCCGCACATACCCCATTTATATGGAAATTCGT
Organism: Bactrocera neohumeralis; assembly: GCF_024586455.1. Classification (NCBI taxonomy): domain Eukaryota; kingdom Metazoa; phylum Arthropoda; class Insecta; order Diptera; family Tephritidae; genus Bactrocera; species Bactrocera neohumeralis. The sequence continues at coordinate 28,575,267 of NC_065922.1, forward strand.
TTTTTTTACCCCGCCGCCAAAGTAATCGGAATCGTGCCCAGTTAATTTTTAAACCATAAATGTTTTTGTTGATTTATGTAACTTATTTAATTTTGCATAATGAAAATGAAAAGCTTTATTTGAATAAAAAATAATAAGCAACCCATTGAAAAACGTCAAAATTTTACATTTATTTATTTTTATTGTATGAAAATAGCTACATACATACATACATACATAAGTTCGAGCTGAACCATAGTAGGGGGTGCTTTAGTTTTGTCCAATACTGTACATTTTTAAAATATATTCTCTGAACATTTGATTAAAAAAAATTTAATCCCCAAACTCTAAACACGCTTTTCTCAAAACGCTGTCCTCAGAGTCGGCAGAGATATTTTCCTCTCCGCCAGACAATTTTTATCGGTAGTACTCGTCGATTGTTAACGTATATTCAATTCTTTAAATACACTTTTTTATACATACATACATATGTATGTATGTACATATGTATATTCAAAACAATGGCGCTTAGGAAAAAAATCCCAAAATGCGCGTTCTGCTGATTTGCAAGAGGATATAAGCCACCACTTTACCGACATTCTCATTTTGAATGCACTACAATGTCGACACTTCGCAACTACGGATATCAAGAAACGGGAAGAATGTTGGTATGCAATGTGGTAAGCATTTCCGGCAAATATTTAATGGATACGGCAAAAAATAGTTTCCGGTTTTAAGCTACTACAATTTTTTTTAACCATCAAATGTGTGTATATAAGCAAATTGGTAAAAGTAGATGTATTTTTCATTATATGAATATTATATGTACATACATAATTATATCAAATGTAAAAATAAACATACCTTTAATTGCTGCTACATAATTTAAATCCAATCTGCGACGCTTCGTCATTTATACTCGAATTTACCACTTTACACAATTAAACACACATAAGAAAATTACGGCCACTCAATTTTCACATATTTTGTAAGACATTAGAAAAATGATACATTTTCATATATAAAAGTACGTACTGGTTTGTGCGAAAACTATTACATACTTATTATCTATACATTATTTTACAGTACTCACATATGTATGTATGTGTATCCATGCTTAGATATGTTCGTTTTCTAAATGCAAACACAAAGAACACTTTATTTTTCCGTTAATTGTATACACAAACCCATACAAATTTTCAAACGAACAACGAACCGGGAAAATCTTTTACAATTTTTTAACATTTGACGTTTTCTTGCACATCATCATTCACAAACGGAGTAACAAAAATGCATTCAACTTTACAGTTATATTTCATTGCACTTCTCTATTTCTCCTTTCATATGTGCATTCATGAATGGCAACGTATGCAATGCTCATTTTAATTTTGCCATTTAAATCTGTTATTTTCAACAAATAAATCAATCATCCGCAGTTTTACACGTATATTTCATAATTAACACTTTGTAAATTGACGATTAAACCCGATATTTTAGTAATTTCTGAAGCTTCGGTGGTGGTATCGGATCTTCAAAGTTTATTGAGTGGCTCACTATTATCTTCATTTTACACCAAAACACTTTCGATCGAGAGATTATTTCACTACTACTATTTAAACTTTTACTTTAACGTCACATTTAGCACTATTTTAATAATTTTTACACCCGTACCGCACTATATTTTTAATTAAACGCTACAAAATTCAAACGAACAACGAACCGAGAATATATTTTACATTTTTTTTTAATATTTGACGTTTTCTTGCTCTTCATCATTCACAAACATATGAACAAAAATGGATGCAACTTTACAGTTATATTTCCTTGCACTTCTCTTTTTCTCCTTTCATATGTGCATTTATGAATGCGAGCGTATGCAAATGCTTACTTTAATTTTCCATTTAAATCTGTTATTTTTAACAAATAAATGCAATCATCCGCAGTTTCACAAGTATATTTCATAATTAACACTTTGTAAATTGACGATAAAACCCGATATTTTAGTAATTTTTGCAGCTACGGCGGTTGCGTCGGATCTTCAAAGTATATTGAGTGGCCCACTATTATCTGCATTTTTACACCAAAACACTTTCGAGCGAGAGAATATTTCATTACTACTATTTGCACTTTAACTTTAATACCACATTAAGCACTAATTTAATAACTTTAAACCCACTACCGTACTATTTTCTTTAATTAAACGCGACGAAATATTTTAACGCGTCGATTTTTTCACACCAAAAGAAAAACTGTCAATTCAAACGGTAAAAATGCGCCAAGAATGCATTTGCTCTCTACTACATTTACTAGTTTGACATTTGTATGACATTTCTATTTTTCTCTTGCACATGTGTTTACGTATTTAAGCAGTGCTTGGTTGTGTTTCTAGTAATTAATTTCTATTTTCTATTTTCAATTTAATAAATCACAATGTCGTCTTGGAAAAAAGCTTCCAAGAGCAATCAAAAGGTGCATAGGGAGCGTCACCAACCAGAGGCACGCAAACATCTTGGTTTGCTTGAAAAGAAAAAGGATTACAAGAAACGAGCGAACAATGAGCATTACAAGGAACGCACATTGAAATTGCTGCACAAACGCGCGCTGAATAAAAATCCCGATGAATTCTACCATCATATGATTAATTCAAAGCTTGAAGAAGGTGTACATCATGAAAAGGAACAAGAACCGGATGAGCATAGCAAGGTGCAGAAAGCATTGATGGAGACACAAGACACACAATATGTGACTATGAAACGTACCATGGAAACGAAAAAAATTCAGCGACTCCAATCACAGCTGCATATGATTGATTTTGCTAATACCGTGACAAATGCGCATACCTTCTTCGAGGAGAACAAGGAGGGCGAGGTTGTCGCAAAGGATTTGAGCAAAATGGAATTAGCACAACGTCTTGAGACACATCCAAGTTTACTAGAACGTAAAACGAATCGTCCACGCATACAGGACTTGGACAAAATGAAATTACCGGAGCTAACGCCACAGGTTAGTAAACGAAAACTGCGCATATGACCAACAATTTTATCATTGAAAGTATTTCACAGGAAATACGAAAAGCCAATGCATTGAAGAAGCAAGCATACCAGGAGCTCACCAAACGTATTGAACGAGAAAAGGAATTGGCGGTAGCACAGCAGAAGCTGCAACTAAAGCGTGTACTGAAACAGCCACGCTTACTGAAACCTAAAAAAGTAAGGAAAGGTACTAAGGATGCGCCACCAGTATATTGCTTTAAATACGAACGCAAAAAGTAAATTAGAAGCTAATATTAGTTACTGCAGAGTTCATAATGTTATGTATAAAAAAAATAAATATATTTTGTACTAAATAAAAACATGTTTGTATACTTGCGGCGCATGAATGGAAATCAGCTGTTTCGTGTATGTGCGGAGGTGCTGCCGTATAATTGTTAGGTATATGCATATTTGAAAGCGATATCTGGTAACTTTTTGACGCTGATCAAAACAACGATTGAGGTAAACACACGAATCAAAACAAACTACGTAGACTGTCAAAATTCAACACATTGCACGTGTGTTCGTTGTCTTTGCTTATATTGTTCAAAAGTGTATATTTTTTTAAATATATTTTATTGAATTTTAAAACTTAATTAAACTTGGAAAAATGGTTAAAAAGAAGATTGACAATCGCATACGCGTGATGATCGAAAATGGCGTAAAGTTGGGTCATCGTACAATGTTTATTATAATCGGCGATAAAGGACGTGATCAGGTGCCGATACTGTACGATATTTTGACGAAATCCACAGTGAAAGCGCGGCCCACAGTGCTATGGTGCTATAAAAATAAAGACGAGGCTATATCGAAGTAAGTTTCTGAATAATACATTTATATTTTCAAGGCAATCTTCATAATTGTCTATTTAGCCATGGACGTAAGCGCGCTAAAAAAATTGCGGCCGGTAAAATTGATGTTAACGATGCGGATATGTTTGACACCTTCCGTGTGTCCACAACAATACATGGACGCTACTACTCGGAGACACATGCAGTGCTGGGTCGCACTTATGGCGTATGTGTGTTACAGGATTTTGAAGCGCTTACACCCAATTTACTAGCACGCACAGTGGAGACAGTTGAAGGCGGTGGTTTGATAATACTGTTACTAAAAACATTGCAATCGCTTAAGCAGTTGTACACAATGAGCATGGATGTGCATAAACGTTTTCGTACCGAAGCACATCAAACTGTCACATGCCGTTTCAATGAACGCTTGATACTCTCGTTGGCTGATTGTAAACGCTGTCTGGTTGTAAACGATGACTTGACTGTGCTACCGTTGAGTTCGAAAACAATCAACGTGGATCCTGTTAATGTAATTTTACCAATATTGTCATTGATTATTTCCTGTTAAAAACTTAACATAACTTAATTGTAGCCTGCTGAAGTTGGCAAATCTGAAAATACTGAAATGTTGCAAGACTTGAAGGAAAGTTTACGTGATACCCCACCCGCTGGACCGCTAGTGAATCAATGTCGTACATATGACCAAGCCCGTGCCGTAGCACAGTTCATCGAAGCATTAGCCGAGAAGCAATTAAAGTAAGTTAAAAAACATAAATTCCTTTGGTAATATATTCATATACATTCCTCAGGCCACCCACAACGCTGACTGCCGCAAGAGGTCGTGGTAAGTCCGCTGCTATGGGTCTATCTATTGCCGCGGCAATAGCATTTGGTTATGTTAACGTCTACGTCACTTCACCACATCCGGAGAATTTGATAACACTATTTGAGTTTGTGCTAAAAGGCTTTGATGCGCTAGAATATCAAGAGCACGCAGATTACACCATTATACGCTCCACAAATCCGGATTACAAGAAAGCGATTATTCGCATCAATATTACCCGTTCCAATCGTCAAACTATACAATATATTGCACCCACCGACACACATCTCTTAAACGCCGCCGATCTATTGCTGATTGACGAAGCTGCAGCCATACCACTGCCTTTGGTAAAAAAGATGATGGGTCCCTATTTGATATTCATGGCATCAACCATTAACGGTTATGAGGGCACGGGACGTTCCCTTAGCTTAAAATTGATGTCACAGTTGCAAAAGGATAATAATGCGCCACCACCAGTAAGTATAACCTAAAAAAACGATTCTAGCGCCAAAATAATATTTGTATGCCTTTTTAGATTAAACTCGATGAATCTATTCGTTATAGCGAGGGCGATGATATCGAGGCATGGTTGATAAATTTGTTATGTCTAGATGCCACGACGGTGCCCAACATCAGTTCGGGTTGTCCAACACCGGATGTGTGCGATCTCTATTATATCGATCGTGATGCACTGTTCTCTTATCATAAAGCAGCCGAATCTTTTCTGCATCGTCTTGTCTCCATATATGTAGCTTCACATTATAAGAACAGTCCTAATGATCTACAAATGATGAGTGATGCGCCGGCGCATCAACTTTTCTGTCTACTCGGACCTATTCAGCGCAAGGATCAGCTACCTGAGATACTAGTTGTTGTGCAAGTTGCATTGGAGGGTGAGATTTCATCACAAACAATAACAGATTCCTTGGGGCGTGGTAAGAAGGCTAGCGGCGATCTGATACCATGGAACGTTTCGGAACAATTTGGTGATCGGGATTTCCCCAAATTATCCGGCGTGCGTGTGGTCCGAATTGCCACACATCCCAACTATCAAAGGGTAGGCAGTTCAATATTTTAGTAGACACTATGTACATTAATAGTTTTTTGTTTTATATTCAGATGGGCTATGGCAAACGTGCAATAAAACTGTTGCGCGATTATTATCAGGGTAAATTTACCGATTTGAGTGAAAATCCACAGGATGGGGAAAATGCTAATGGTGAGTTAGATTTTGAAAAATAACCAATTCAATTCATTTTTCTATATCAATATATAGGCATTGAAGAAGTGGAAGAAGAGCAACTGGGTTTGTTGAAAGAGCAAATTCGGCCACGTCGTAAAATCCCCACCTTGTTGAAACGCTTAAGTGAACGCGTGCCGGAACATATCGACTACTTGGGCACGTCTTATGGTTTAACACAAGAGCTACTCAAATTTTGGAAAAATTTGGGTTTCGTGCCAGTATATGTTAGGTAGCGCTGCACAAAAATACTTTCATATATTCATTTACAAATATATATATTTTTTCGAATACAGTCAAAAGGCAAATGATTTGACTGGTGAGCACTCTTGTATTATGCTGCACACATTAGATAAATCTGGGGCAACACAAGAAAAGAAATGCGCCGAATGGTTGAGTTTGTACTTCAATGACTTTAGACGACGCATAACCAAACTTTTGAGCAAAACATTTCGTGAATTCACCACCAGTCTAGCATTATCCATCATAGATAACAAGTGGGCGAAAATGGATCATAAAGGTAATTGTAAAAAATGGAACTTATAAATTGGCCTGCTCCTACACACACAAATTTATATTTAACAGCGCTCGATAAGCACACGCTGGATGTTTACTTCCTGCCGCATGATATTGAACGATTGGAAGCGTACTCGCGCAATCAAATCGAATATCGTTTGATACTGGATTTGGTGAGCGATATAAGTACCTTGTACTTCCAAGGAAAAATGCAAGAGCTGCAAATAGACACTTTACAAAAGGTAAATACTATTTTTGCTGAGAATATACAAAAACAAAAGCATTGCGTTAATTCGCGTTAATTTGAACAGGCTATCCTACTCGCAATTGGCGTACAGGGCAAAACAGTGGACACTATAGCTGCAGAGCTGAATATGCCCGGCAACCAGATTTTGGCCAAATTCTATGATATGCTCAAAAAAACTTCCAAATATCTGCTTGCAGTTATCGAAGGTCACATCGAGAGCAATATGAAGAGTGAGACACAGCTGAACCGTGGCGAAGATTTTGTACCAGTTTCGTTGTCGCTCAACGACGAATTGGAAGAGACGGCACAACAGTTATCGAAGAAACAAAAGGAGGAACTTAGAAAGCTGAAAATGGAGAGCTTAAAGGAATTCGCCATTAAGGGCACCGATGAGGACTGGTCGAAGGCCTTGACAAATAATGATGGCAAAACGAAGCTGATATCCGTTAAAAGGTACACATTTTACATACTTATAAAGTACTTGTATACTAATTACACATTGTTTGTTCAATACAGTGGAATCAAGCGTTTGGAAGACCCCATAGAGAAAGGCGAGCCTAAAGAGCAACCGAAAAAGAAGAAAATCAAATTTAGTAAAAAGACTAAAGCCTCTATGAAGTCCCTAATTTAATAGTTTTTTGTTTTTAACATGGTAGTAACGATTTTTACTACAAAAACTTAAGAATAAAAAAAATTATATACCTTAACCTTCGTCGTTTGTTTAATTCCGCTTTATTTATAGAATATATTTTCATTGACTATTTGCTTGAAAATTTAATGTGACACCGTGCAAGCTATTTAGCGGTCCAAGCAGTTTCTTTAGTAACAGGGCAGAACTAGAAAAAGAATAACATTACAAGTTGTGTTTAAACGAAATGTGTTCCCATATAGGCGTATTTCATACCCGCAATCAACTGCCATCACATTTGTATAACAAAACTTTTTTAAGCATTTAATATCCTAAATTCTAAGCACCCTGCTTCTCGATCTGCTTTTGGCGTTCGCGCAATCTTCGCTCGCGTTCAAACTCCTTCATACGCAACACGTAGTCCTCGTATTCGCATGTTAAATAGTCATGTTTCTCATGATGACATTTGTATACAAAGGGGAAGGTATCAGCACGGCATGCACGGTATTTAAGCAGCTTGTGTGCACAGTAGTCACGATCTTCTAGTGGTAATTTAGCAGATTCCATCTCTTCGACAGTCGCTATCATGACACGCTCCTTGCGTGATTCGAAACCCAACATTGGATCGAATGTGGGCACACAATCAGGGCCAGGCGTTACATCTGGCTTAATGGCACGTGCATAAGCATTACCCATACTGTCGTCGTTTTGTACGTTTCGCTATTAGATGTATAAAATTAATATTTTTGACAAAACTGAAATTTGTATAAACAAATTACGTAAATATAATTGCTCGCCGATTTCTTTCTTGCTGGCTGCTTGCAGAAAACGTCAAATTTGACAAGCAATGGATACTTAAATGTAATAGATTGGTGGCGATGTCAACCCAAAGGAATATTTTATGTCCGAAATAAAAATATGGCAGCGCATTAAACATGACATGGTGGCGCCAATATTTTGACAATCTTCAAAATTAAAACCAACAGAAGCTTCAGCAACGAATTCAGTTAAACATATATTTCAACTAATAATATTATTGTATTACAAACAAAATAATGAATACACCAAGGCGGGAGACACGTAGTATGCATTTGCAAAATGTACAAAAGTTTAGTACACCATTGCGCATACCACCATCACCATTTATGAAAAATCTTGGATACGGAACTGGAGTAAATGTTTATAAATTGGAACGTTCACCTAAATGTGGAAAAGTGCTTTCACCTTGGGCTGTGAAGCGAATTTCTCAAAGAACACGTAACAATGAACACGCTTCTCTCTTTAATTCACGAATTCATGAAGAAGCGAATATTTTAAGGTATTTATTTTGATTGCTCATGAAATTTGATTAAAAACAATTGGAATTTTTGCAGGAAGCTATCTCATCCTAATATTGTTGGTTTTCGTGGTATAATTAAAAACTCAGATGGTGTTGAAACATTAGCACTCGAATGCTGTAAAACCTCATTAGGTACTTTGTTAGAAGATCGCAATGAGGACAATGAGGGGGCATTACCAGCAAAGTATACACTCAAAATGATTAATGATATAATAAGTGCGTTGGATTATTTACATACAGAAGTTAAATTATTACACGGTGACTTGAAATCGTTTAACGTATTGGTGAAAGGTGATTTCGAAATATGTAAATTATGCGATTTTGGTGTAAGCTTGCCAATGGACGAAAAAGGATTGATTGACTTCACCAAAAATCCGAAATTACGATATGTTGGTAAGCATAAAGTAATTTGCTACTGTACAATTGTTCAATAATTGGAGTAATTACAGGTACAAATCTTTGGTCTGCACCCGAAATAATCGATGAAGTGGAAGTCATCGATTGCAAAGCAGATATTTTTAGTTTCGGTTTAATAATATATGAAACCATTTCGTTAGTGCCACCACATACACTATTTATGGGAGAGACCAGCGACCGTGAAAACTCTAATTCATCAAACTTGGCTGACAACAGTAGTGCAGAATTAGAAGTGTCCGAAATTTGCGAATATGCTTGTGGTACACGGCCACCACTACCCCAAGCATTCCAATTAACGGATGAATACAATATAATTATGGAGATATTTTATTGTTGTACAAACGAAAGTGCCGAAGATAGACCAACAGCGAAAACAATATGGACAATGTTGCAAAAGGATAATGTTACCGACAAAGATAACCAAACGATGCAATAATTGAGTAGAGAATTGACTAATTAAAAAATAAATCAGAATTATTAATGTCAGATAATACAAAGAAGAATGACTAAATAAGAAATTAATGTTCAAAAAAAAAAAAAAAAATTTTATTTTATGTTGCTAAGGATGCATACTTTATTTTTTCAGTTTTCAATAAATTAAATCTCATTTCAGATAAAAAAATTTGTGTGCGTAGCATTGGAATATTTTGTCAAGCTCATAAAGAAAGGAAAACAAGAAGGAAAATACCTTTCACAGGTTCAAGGTTTCTACAACTTGAGCTTGATGGGTCAGTTTGTCTGGCAGCTATATGCTAAGTGGTCCGAACTGAAGAATTTTTCCGGAGATGTTATTGCTTTAGAGAATAATGATTTACAATTTTTGTGAAGACACCTTGTTAAATAAAAAGATTTTCTATACAAGAAATTTGTTTTGGTCGGTTAGTCTGTATGTAAGCTACGTACATACGAGGTGTGTTCAAAAAGTATCGCGACAGTTTGCTGACAGTTTGCTGACAGTTTTCTTCGATTGCAGGGGCGTGGTGCATCATGAGTTCTTGCCACAGGGAAGAACGGTCAATAAGGAATATTACCTGCAAGTTATGCGCAATTTGCGCGAAGCAATTCGTCAGAAACGCCCGGATTTGTGGAAGAACAAAAATTGGCTTTTGCGCCACGATAACGCCCCTGCTCACACATCGTTGCTTGTGCGCGACTTTTTGGACAAAACCAACACACTAATGATGCCGCAGCCACCGTATTCCCCAGATCTGGCGCCCTGTGACTTTTTCTTGTTCCCTAAACTGAAGAGACGCATGAAAGGACGACGTTACGCTTCTCTTGACGAGATAAAGACAGCATCGAAGGAGGAGCTGAAGAAGATAAAAAAAATGATTTCTGGAAGTGCTTCGAAAATTGGAAAAACCGTTGGCACAAGTGTATAATATCTCATGGGGATTACTTTGAAGGGGACAAAATAGATATTCATGAATAAATAAATAATTTTTGAAAAAACACAAAATTCGCGATACTTTTTGAACACACCTCGTATATGCTATAGTGGTCCGATATCTGTGGTTACGACAAATGAGCAGCTTCTAGAGAAGAGAAGGGGACTTATTTTGTCAATAAAACTGAGGAAAGCGAATGCTGTTGAGCATTTAATACCCTACGCTGCACTGGCTGAAATTTCTTCTCCATACAATGAGCAAAATAGTGAAATATTAAATCATTACGGACAAGTTATCCGACACTTGGGTTTAGACACGTTTACCTACAAGATAGGTAGAGATGGTAAGGTAAAGTTCTTGTCAAGGTTAGTGAAGCTACAGAAAAGTAGTCAGAGCACTTACTGACGTTAAAGTAGACATATATCAGCAGGACCGTGCCTCTACATTTAGATTGAGCTTGTAAAGCAAGGACATATAGTTCGTCATCTCAACCTATGCTGAAAATTGTATTTCGAAAGCAAAAACAAATTCAAAGCTGACGGGGATTATAATGCCAAAAATATCTGTTATCTCATCGCTGCAAAGGCAGAAAATTTTTTACCTGCATTTGGAACAAAGCATTAACATGTCATTAAGCTGTCGAGCTAACTTATTCATCATTTTACCTCACGAAAAGTCCAGGCTTTCTGAATTTGCAATCTCGAAAGTGTTTAACTAAAGACACCTACGCACTCACACAGTTCAGCTCAATTACATGTATCTCTGGTTCAATGAAGTAGTGACAAAACAAAGAGTGAAGAAATCTCTTTCAACAAAACACTACTAAAACGGGCTAAAATGGAACTGATATCTATTTACTGACAAAGCAATTCCCACGACAGCCGGTTCTACGCACCGGAATTGACCCGGATTTTATCCGGCTAAGGCCTGTTTTTTCGGCGATCTAACCCCGTTTGGATCGGTAAGTGTTACTGGCAAAGCAGGAGATCCAGCAGCATTCTTTGGCTCATAAACAAATGAAAAGGCAGATCTCCAGATGTCAATTAATTATGAATAGAGAAGTCTCTGGTGCAGAACCAATACAGAAAAAGCTGACGACTTAACCACGGAACTCCAAAACTCCTCTGCTTTTAACGAGTATAGTGACAGTTTTAGCATTGCAGAAGTCAGCAAATTTATAGACGTTGCTTGTGAGATCGTCGCTGCAATAGATGTTGTAGAAGTGAAGGAGGAGATCAAAGCATTGGCTAAAAAAAGATAAAGATCACTCGGTTATGACAGAATTAATGCACTAGCCTTTAAATCACCACCAGGAAACGTAATCAGCATGGCTGTCAAGCTCTTTAAAGGTGTGCTCAGACTCTGCTCTTTTCTTCATTTAGTCAATTCATATCGATCGAAAATATTTGAAAGAACTGCCGGAGCCGACTGCTCTAGACCTTTGGCACACCGAATGGTACATTGGCATTAATACCGAAAACTCCATAAAAGAGAGTGCACGAAAATATCCACAATTGGCCTTACAATTGACAAGTGGAATATATGGAGAGACCATGTGAAAATCAAAAGAACCCTCTGCTCAGGATAAGGTTTGCTCAGCTCTGGCTCATAAAGTCAAGATCCCACGTCAGTCTCAAGAGCAATCTACACAGATATAATGCAATACTCAGACTGATCAGGTCATATGGAATTGAAATCAGGTGCAATTGAGCGGATTAAAATTTTAAAGTTATTCAAGTCTTACAAAAAAAGTTTGTCCCCACTATAGTGGATGCAGCTTTTTATGTTAGAAACGACGTCTTCTATCGAGACCTAAATATGCCCACTGTAAGAAACTATGGCTGAATTTAATAGATATTACCTTTCTCGATTGACGATCCATGATAATGTACTTGCGATCCAAGCACTGGACAGCAGTCTACAATGTAGAAGAAGAAGTTATTGTCATTTTAATAACATTTATCATTTAAATAAAGACAGATTCTAAATAAAACGTAATATTATACAAAAACAAGAAAAAACGTTAACATCGGTTGCATCGAAGCTACAAGTATAAGGCAACTATGCATGTATGTATATGTTGCAGCGTTCCGGTATCGGCAGTTTCAGATTGGTACTTCAAAAACTGAGGGTTCAGTTCACGTGTATACAGAGTGCCACGACTACGCATATATATGTATGTCCAATTTAAGGAGCCTCCATTTTTTTTTGAATGTAACACACTTCGTGGCAAATTTAATATACTTCGTTCAGGATATAAAAAACAAGAATTTGTATATGTTTATAAACGGCAGTGGGGTAACAGGTACGCACTAATCAATAAATTGTATCTTCTAAATCACAAGTTAACTGGCGCTAACAACCTACTGACAACGGTAGCAAAACGCCCATTTACTACGCCCAACGACAGAAAAATGCTTGCTTATAAAATATAAAAGGGCACAATTTTCAAGTATTCAGCATAAAGGCACCAGAATCGGAGAAGTTTTAGTCGATAAATAATAGAAAAATATACCGGATCTTTAAAACTTGTTAAAGCATAATGCTAAAATTTAGCACCGTATTTTGTCTTGCTTTCAAGGAGACAATAATGGAATATTTGAAAAATACCAGCCTTAGTGGATTTCACTTGTTACACTATATAAGTAGCAAAAAATATCAACGGTAAATTAGATAAATCATTATTGAAAAGTGAATTCAAAAAGTTAACAGTTTGATAAAAATGTTTCTCTCACACGATTTAGAATTTTTTGGTCTTTCTTTCTGTTGACTGGTATTATCAGCGCAACGTATGTAACGTTGCTAAACGTAGAAAACATATTGGAGAACCCGATTGTGACCACCTTGGAATCTAATCATCATAGAATTGAGAAAGTGCCATATGCGGCAGTGGCCATTTGCAGTGTCAACAAATTTAGTCGAAACGCTCTAAACGCTTTTGTAGAAGAAATGTAAGTTGAGCACTTTGAACGTTGAAACCCTGATACTTAACACTTAAATATATTTATTTAAGGGTCAACAAATCCGGTTCGCAATTCTCACATCAACAGCTGTTGCAGAAAATGAAATTATTCGGCGGCTTATTTGATACTGGTTCTGTGGATTTCGAAGAAGCTGCGGCCTTTCAAAGGGATTTTTTGGACAAATATAACATCAGCATTCAGGGAACTTTACAAAGGGCATGTATATTTTTAACAATCGGTTAATATGCTTATTTTGCTTTATAATCATAATTAAACTGCAGCTAGCGCCTCGATGTGAGGATCTGATAATAAAGTGTCGTTGGGCAGGAAAACTTCGAGAATGCAGTGAACTTTTCCAAAATAGTTTAACAGCGAATGGATACTGCTGCATATACAATCAAATTGACGATGTAAGGGATATAAGGTAAGCAAACATAATAGAATATTTTCTAAATAGCTTTCCAGCAATAAATTTAGTTTGTAGGTTAATTTTTTAAATTACAACTATTTTCTTTTCTTTTGTCGGCAAAGCAAACTCAAGTACGTAGAAGGTGTCGGTATTCTAAGCGGACTCACTTTACTTTTAAATACGTCCAAAGCCGATTTCTTTTTAACGGATCGCAGCTTTGCCGGTTTGACAGCGCAAATATTCAGTTCTGGCCAATTTCCCGACAATTCAATTGGCGGTCCTCTTCAGGAAATCTTTATACCACAGTCTAGTGCTATTGATGTACAATTGAGTGTGACGGTACAAACAGCGACAAGTGAAATGAGCATCTACAATATTGAGCAAAGAAAGTGTTATCTCTTTGGCGAAAATGTCGCCGGAGGTGATGATCAATACAGTACAGACAAATGTTTGTCACTCTGTAAAGTTGATGGCATATTACGCTTTTGTGATTGTGTGCCGTATTACATACCTTTGATTCTTAATGAAAACAATGTTACACACTGTACACTGGCACATTTGGAATGTTTGCATCGGAATCGAGGTTCGCGATAATAAGTTTAATGATTTAGAAATTTTTCAAATATACATACATACATACATATATACATACAAATGTGCTATTCTTTACAGTTACCTTAAATACGTTCAGTCTCATCGATAGTGGCAAACATGGCGCTCTGACAAATCGTTCACTTCAATGTTCACAATGTTTGCCATTGTGTAATTTTTATGATTACAGCACGCGACATCAAACGACATTATTAAAGAAAGCGTATCTACTAACAGTAAATCAAGAATTTCTCAAATTAATTGGTAGGCAAGAAAGTGACGGCAAATCTAATTACACGTATGAGTCGTTGTGAGTGGACTTGATGAAATTATGTTGTATATACATACATACATACATATGTACACTAGGATGTCCGCTATTTCCTAAGTTGATTTTTTTTTACAAACGGGCTTTAAAGCTTAATAATTTTTTTCATAAAAATATGCCTTTAAAAGTTATGGCCAGTTAAATTAATGCATCAAATGTAGTTCATACAGGACACCATGTCGTATGAGCAACACAGAATGTATGCATAATGACTTGTATGAGGGCTCAGTACATTTGATGTAAATTTTAAAGATATGTATAAAAATAAATATTTTTATGAAGAAAAGCAATGAAATCTTTTTTGTAGTGCGAAAAATTTTGTATTCGAATTTAATTTTTTTAAATTTTAGATTTACTAACTTATTTAAAATATCACAAAATCCCAAATGATATGCATGGGACAAGAAATATGATTCAAGTTTTTGATATGATTTAGGATTTGATTTTTTTAGTACGAAAACTGAAACCTTAACGGCCGTTTACAAAAAGAAAATCAACTTGGGATATAACGAACACCCTAAGCATATAGTTTTGAACATTTTTCATAATTATTTATTCTGTTTAGAGTCACTTTGATAAAACAGACGGATGATCTGAGTATTGTGAGAATCTATTTTGATTCTACGTACGCTATACTATTCGCAAAACGCTCACTCTACAATTGGTTGGAAATATTATGTGAGTAATAAGTAATAACGATGGCGATTTTTTATAAATCCACTTTGTTTTCTTAAATGTAGATGCTTTTAATTTTTTTTAAGTTTAATAAACTTTCTTTAATGTATTTTTCTTTGTAGCAAATATTGGCGGAGTCATTGGCATTTTTGTTGGCTGCTCACTCATTAGTGTATTTGAGGTTATCTACTTTTTCATCGTAAGATTGACACATAATATTCGAAAATATTACTAAATTATAAAAAAGATGTTAATAGATAATCAACTGAACGCCTAGAAGCTTTAAGTGTAATCATTTTTATACTCTTGCAACATGTGGCTAGAGAGTGCAATAATTTTGTTACCCTAACGGTTGTTTATATCACCCAAACATAATTGAGTTAGATATAGGATCATGTATATAAATGATTAGGATGAAGAGACGAGTTGAAATCCGGGTGATTGTTTGTATGCTCGTGCAAGCTGTAACTTTAGTAAAACTTGAGATATCCTGATCAAACTTGGTATGCGCGTTCTTTGGCAAAAAAGTAAGGACGAGATCGTATGTGAAATCACTGGACATACTGGGCCCATTTCAATCAAAATCGGTTTATATCTTTATCTTGGTGGTTCTACGTAACATTGTGAAAATGAGCGCAATCGGACTATAACCACGCCTACTTTCCATATAGTACAATTTTAAATTCTATTTGATTCTTTCAGTTCCCAGTACACAAATTAAGCACCAATGAATACATTCGGGTAAAACTTTGCACAAATAGTGTCTTTGGGGTACCCCATCTCGTTATTAAAAATTGTCAAAATCCATAACTGCTCAAGCCCCCATATACCGAATGTGTGTGCCCCAGTGCGTATGGCTCTATTTTTGCCGAAAATATCGGTCAATATATAATATTGAAATTCGGGGGAAAATGTTTTTTTTTTTGTTAATAGTTTATCATTGTGTCAAAAATGGGTTGAATCGGGTTAATAGTAAGGAAGTGTAAATCTAAATAAAGAATTTCAAACTTCCAGTTCCATTTATAATACATATGTACTATGTCGGCTTATATTTTTCTAAAAACAGTTATCTTTGTGCTTAAATAGATATAATCGGGTGAAAAATTGTCTTGGCCCATTAAACTGACAAACCTTTTGCACCTTATAGTATTTGACCGGCTTTGATCCTTGCAAGTTGCAAGAGTATAAAATGTTAGGTTACACACGAACTTAGCCCTTTTTTACTTGTTTATAAACGTATTTACAATTTATTAATAAAACACTGAAGTCTAGTCAATATTGGATGCCATCACGGGGCTTTATTAAACAAAAATACAATTCCACTTGCCGCTTAATGCAATTTGTAGAACTATATTATATATTTGTGTATTTATTTATGTATAAAATGTGTATGTACTTATTTTAAGAAATATTTATTTTACCATTATTCGACTCTGACAATTATTAAGCTCAAAATTTTAAATAAATATTTGTTGTGTGTTTTGAAGATTGCATAATTGGTTTTATCTTTACTTTTTATCGATATATGTATGTAGGTAAACTGCTCTTTTCTATATTATTTTTTCTTGCTGGTGTTTAGTTTTGTTTTTGTTTTTGCTGTAAAAAACATCAAATATGAAGGCATAAATTGACAAGTCTTTTGAGTGGTTTGCTATTTGCTCTAAAATATTTGACAACTTTTTTATTCAATAGTTTGGGTAAGTTAAAAGTTGTATTTGTATGTATCTAACTACTAGTGGACGAGCATAAAATAGGACTGAACTGTCTTAGTTGTTATATACTGGTATGTATGTGTATATATAGGACGTATAGTATTGTATAAGTACTTTAGTTTGCTAATAGACTATAAGACACATGCAAATTGATGTTTTACTCTTAGCTGTTTTTTGTTTTGAATATTCTAGTTGCTAATTATGTTAGCTAATTTGAAGGCCATTGAGATTTAATATTAAAAAAAAATTGTTTTGATGTATACATACAAATAAATTTAAATAATTTTTAAAACTTTGGGGAAAAAATTTTGTATATATAAGAATATTGATTCAGATTTGCGAAATACCCTTAAAAAAAAATCCGCATACAAAAAACTGACTGAACTGAAGTATGTATACCAGTGTCGGTTTTGTGACTATTTCACGCTATAGTATATTTGACTGTTGAAATGTAAAGAGCGAATTAGCTTCAAATTAGTAGTGACGGTAAATTTATTTGGTTTTCTCTTTTGCTTTCCTCAAATTAGTCACTTTATATGTATTTGGGTCAAGGCTTAAAACATAATTCAATTATATAAGGTTGCGTTACTTGAGAGCTTACTTCTAACGAAAATAATTCTTAATCCATACCAAAAAATATCTTTTAGGTTTTTCTGATGAATATTTTGTTTATGGATTATGTGTGATTTACAATTTATTACTCAAAAAACACATTTCCACTGGCTAGAATATATGAAAAATATATTTTTGTATGATAAAAACAAAGCAAAACAGCTGATTTTGACATTATAAAATAATTTTGTGGGCTAAAGACACACCCTTATATAATTGAATCATGGCTTTTAATAAATTTATCTTTTCAACTAATTTTTATTTTTTTTTTTTTTTGTTTTTGAAATTTCATGGAACACATTATACAGTTACACAATTGGAATTTCGTGTAAATCATCCACGCTCACATACAGTGCAAACAAAAAGTTTTGCATCAATTATGTTACATAAAAACCACAGAATTCGTTTTTTTCTTTTTTGGAATGTGTAGCTGCGTTGCAACTGTAAATTAACACTGTTGGGTTATATACGAGCATTTAATTTTTACCAAACACATTGTACGTTTAACAGACAAGTTTACACTAGATTTAACTGTAAGTGAATGTGTATATGAAAATAAGCAGGACAACTACTATAAAAAAAACATGATTAAAAATATTAACAATGCATACGCAGATATGTAAATATGTGTATATGTACCTAATAATACAGTATGTTTAGTTAAAATGCGTTGACGTATATAATTTGCAAACATTAATGAAAACAATACGACGAAAACGTCAAACGCATTGATAACATTACACTTTACACATTAATTTATAATTAAATAGTACTATTTAAGTATATAATAGAAATAAAATGAAAAGTGAAGCATGAAAATTTGTGTGTATATATGTGTTGTCTTTTTGTTATGCCTAAGATTGCTTATATTGTTATAGACCCGGAAACTCTTTGCAAAATATAATCATTTTGCATGTACTATATACTTCGCATTTCCGCTTTGTTCGACCTGAAAGTTCCGTTTGTCCTTTGCCATAACATCTTTGTCTTTTTGCGTCATTGTTTTTCTTTTTTTGTTTTAATTACTATATCGCTCTTATTCGATTCATAGATGTAGCACACCGTCTTTGGATTCACTGCCGCCGACAATTGTTGAGGCTGTTGATGCCGTCTGGTGATGTTGTGACGTAATTATCAGTGCCGGTGATGGCACCGTTGATTGTTGTGGCTGTGGAGCCACATTGTTGTGATCATCGAGTGTTATGCCGGTCAGATCGACGACTTCATCTTGCTCATCTTGTTCATTTTCATCCGATGTATTGGTTTGATTGGTATGATGTGAACCGCTCGATAATTGACTGTTGCGCGAGAAAGAGCCGCGTCGTGGTGAGGTAAGAGTACGTTGATTTGCCGGCTTCACCGTTATTATTAGATTAGAGCTATTTGCCACCATCATATCGGTGACCTAAATAAAATGTTGTTTTAAATGTATTGTCAATTGAAATTATGGCATACCTGATCCAGGGTTTTACCAGCCACTTCAATACCATTTACTTCTATAACCTCGTCGTTGACTGCTAAAAGTCCAGTGCTCTCAGCAAGCCCACCAGGTACGAGGCGCGATATAAAAATACCAGGTTGTTTCTCTAAACCGTTTGCGGTTACGCGCACAGACGTACCATCTCTATGGAAAAAATACACATTCAAAGCGTTTAAGAATGCTTATTAAGTCGAAACACGATAATTGGACTTATTTCAAGAAATAAAATAAATTGTGCACTGTACAATAATGAAGATTGTCTAGACAATTGTTAAAATTTAATATTTGCAAAAATTTTTTTTTTTTTCAAATTATCGAGTTCTGATTATGTACACACCCAATTTCATCACATCTTAATCCAAAATTACATACGAGCTGTTTATGTAGTTTAAGATTTTACCTTATATAAAATCCCAAAGGCTTATCGCTACCATATTTAAGTAGACGGACACGTCGATGCGTCTCTGGCACAATATCCACATCAATTATAGCCGATACTTGTCGGAAATCATGCGGTATTGATATTGTTGGTAGTTTTGTCTTGACAGGAGTCTGTCCCAGTATGCTGCTGATTAGATTATTGCGCGGTTTCATTGTGCCAAAACCGGGAAACTCTTCCAAATCATCTAGTTTAAAATAAAATGTTTAATAAATATATATAAAGCAAATAACTTGGGTTACTTACCTTTGCGTTGAACGATGATGCGCAACAAAGGTTTGGCAATTTTCAACGCTCTACCAAAGTTGTCATCATTATTAATTGGCAACAGATCATTATCACGTGGGTCAATGTATAAAATAATAAATTGTATTGTGTGTAGTCTATGCAATTTCTCAATAAGGGTAGAGAAATCTTCAAAATTTTGCAATTCGCCATGCCGTTTAAAGCTCCAGCGGCGGAATTCGGCATCAAACTAGTAATATATATACAAGTATGTATTTTTATGAGATTACGTTTTGCTGAAAAGCATTTTCATAGAATTTTCTTACAAGTTAGAAAAAGCGACAAAATGCGTACACAAAACACAGTAGCTGTACAGCCCTTTAAGGAAAACGTGGAATGCGCACAATGAATAAATTAATTAGTAATGTAAATTATCGAAACACTCCCTCTTCGCACGCAGTTATACGCCTAATATGTAATACAAGGTAATGGATTCTATACACTCGGTACCAGTGCAGTAATGAAACCCGCTGTACTCAAACGAGGTCACGTTTCACATGACATTGTGAACGCAATTGCCATAGGAACTAAGCCTATAAACACTTTTATGCTTTACTGCCTAAATAATAAATTTTAAAATTAAATTAAAGATCTATCTCAATAAGGGAGTGGACGCCTGTTGCGTTTTTATAATGAAATCTTTGATGATAGCAAACGTTCAGCACATTTACAGATAAGTATGTAATGTCAAGATTAACTGCGGCATGTTGCAGCATACCTAGCAGAGCTCGGTTAGATAGTAGACATTTATGGGATTAGCGACGGTAGCGGCATGGAAGTTGGCAATGGGTCTATTATGAATCACCTACGATACCTTGTTTGCTCAAGCGATGTCAATAACCACATATGTATCTCTATTTTTATATAATAGGAACTCCCAAATTAAGAAAATATCTAATTTATATTCTATACTGAATATTTCCAATTTTCAATGACTATGGATAGCAATTATTTTCTTTTCGTGCATTTCACTGGTTCACCTTTGATTTCACTTCGATTAGATTTGTTTCTCCGGTCACCATTGAATTTGTTTTATTTTTCGACATTTTGATTTATAGCATTAAAATGCCAACACACCAATCAAAAACTTCTGTAAAATTTCCTTATTTATTGTTGTTCACTCAATTTTATTTTACAAAACTAACAGAAAATCTAAAATTGGTTAAAAATTATAAAAGAAAGAACGAAAAGCAAAGTAATTGAACAACAAAAAATAAAAAGATTGCAGTGATGCACATACACACATACTTAAGCGCAAATAAAAATATTTTGTACAAGATTTTTCAGTCGCTATTGTGAATGAATTGTAGAGAAAAGTAAAGATTGCACACTTTCCCCACTAAAGACCGTTTTATGCATTTTCAACTTTTCAAAACATAGCTTTTTTAAGTAACAACAGAAAATTGTTAATAATAAAAATTATTAAAAGTGATAATTGAAACTAAACGGATAAATTTTTAAGGCAGAGGGATTTTTTGGGGACCTAGTAGTTTTATGAACGCGCAACACTGTCACTTCTATATACACAAACACAATCATAAAACGCTGCCGCTAGTAAAAGGGAACGTCAAAATAAGGATTTTTAGTTTTCGTATTAGCAACGTTTTCCACAATTTGTTTAATAAATTATAATTAAACTTTTATAAAAATGGATGTGCGTCCAAATCAAACAATTTATATTAACAATCTAAATGAAAAGATTAAGAAGGAAGAACTGAAAAAATCACTGTACGCCATTTTTTCACAATTTGGACAAATACTAGATATAGTGGCGCTAAAAACGCTAAAAATGCGTGGTCAGGCGTTTGTAATTTTTAAAGAAATCGGAAGTGCGTCGAATGCACTACGAACAATGCAGGGATTTCCATTTTATGACAAACCAATGCGCATCGCTTATTCCAAGACAGACAGTGATATAGTGGCCAAAATAAAAGGTACATTCAAAGAGCGTCCAAAGAAGGTTAAACCACCAAAGCCGGCACAAGCCACAGAGGATAAAAAGTGAGTAACATACTATCAGCTTGATATAAAGTATCTTTACTATGTATGTTATCTTTGATTCGCAGGGATAAAAAGAAGAAGGCGGCAAATGCAGAAAATACGAATCCTAATACACAAACTGAACAACCACCCAATCAAATTCTTTTCCTCACCAATTTGCCAGAGGAAACAAATGAAATGATGCTTTCTATGTTATTCAATCAATTCCCTGGCTTCAAAGAGGTGCGTTTGGTTCCAAATCGTCACGATATTGCCTTCGTCGAATTTGCCACCGAATTACAAAGTAACGCTGCCAAAGAGGCGCTGCAAGGTTTCAAAATAACACCTTCACATGCTATGAAGATCACATTTGCCAAAAAGTGAAAATCCGATCACAAGCATGAGGGTATCTTTACGATCTATATATTTAAATTTAATATAGCACTAGTGTTCTTTATGGCTACCCTCACATGTTGTGCTCGGTTATGTGCAAAAATTTTGTTTATATTTAGAATTTAATATGATGAAACAATAAATCTGAACAAACATAACAGTTAAATAATGAATTGATTAAAGTTATCCTCAATATCCCTTTGAATACATATTTCAATATGCTTTTATAAATTATAATAGTACATAGCTAGCACAATGACATGTGAGGGTGAATCTTCTGATAATCTGAAGTTACATAGTACATTGAAGTGTACCATATTTCTTCTGGAAATTAAGTAAATGCCAATTTGGCAGTGGAATGTGTAAAAATAAAAAGGTTTCATTTGCAAAGAAAAAGTACCTGGGTAAGTGATTGTTAATTTAAAACATGATAAGTATATTGATTTCAGGAAAACAAATCTAATATTAATATTTCTTTAGTCAAGCACAGTTTCTTCCTCGATTATTTGTTCGGCTTCCACAATTTCTGGCATATTTTCTACGGGTATTGGTTCGCCTACATATTTCTCCATATTCTTGACCAGTTTCTCTGAGTTGCCGCCAACGAATACATCAATAACATGATTATCCTTGATAAAAACGAATGTTGGCATACTGGTCACGTTGTACTCAAGGGCTATGTCTTCACAATCATCCACATTGACTTTCAACACAATCGCTTTCTCGGCATATTGTGTGGCCAACTCTTCGAGTTTCGGACTAATAATTTTACATGGCCCACACCAGTTTGCAAAAAAATCAATGACCACCAATTGACCAGAGCCGACGGCTTCCTCCAGCTTCTTATCCAGATCTTCTTTATTTTGTACAATATACACCATGATTTCGAGACGTGAGAGCGAAGTACTGTCAAATTGTATGCTTTTTCAGAGATAATTTTTGTGAATTTTTGTTTGAAAGTTTATTTTCAATATTTTCAGCCCTTTAACAGAAAAATCTGAACAGTGTGGTTGTGAATTTAAAGAGCAATTTTTTGTTTCTTTAGCAAAGTGTAGTTTGGTCAAAGGAAATTTAATTACATCAAATGTACAACATTATTAACAACCGGGCTTCAAACATAATATGTATTTATTATTAAAAATGTATCAATTTCGATTAAGTTGGCGCCAATGGGGAAGCTTGAGCCATTTGTGCAGTCGATTCCATAGGTATTCTTTGCTGTGATAGTCCAGCTGTTGTTGGATTTGTGGTTGGTGGGTCACTAATGACATTCGTTGGGTCTCCCACATTTTTTTGTATAATACTCAGTAACTTCTCTTCACTGCTTCCGGCAAACTTTTCCAAAACTTGATTATCTTTTAACAACATAAACGAAGGCATCATGCTAACATTGTTGTCAATAGCGATTTGTTCGCAATCATCGATATTAACTTTCGCTATGATCAATTTACCACAATATGATACTGCAAGTTCTTCGAGTTTCCTATTTATAAGCATACAAGCGCCACACCAAGGTGCATAAAATTCAACTAGTAAATATTTATTTCCCACATCACTCAAAAGTTTATTGTAGGTAGCACTTTCGGTTATTATTATTAATTCATTTACGTTTTCTCCAGCAGGAGTGTTTGGCGGGGTAACTGGGGGTAATGGATGGATTCTAGGTATTGGGTGTACTTGTGTGGGCTGTACCGCGGTACTTGCTAATGGCTGAGATATTGTCTGTGGCGAACGATTTACAGGCGTTGTTGGAGGAGTCGGTGGTGTAGCGTGAGCTTGTGCAGTGGTGTTTGTGGTATTTGCAACTGGAGGAGCTGCTGTCGTTGATGGTGGGGTTGGAGTTGGTTGTTGTCGATTCCTACCCGCTGGTGCTGGTGCCGTATTGCTTATGGGTCTGGGCGTTTGTCCAGAAGACATTTAAATTTTATTTATTTTCAATTTAAAAGACAATTATAAAATAACCAAAAAATTTTGAAATCTCAACTTGACAGTTTTTTATTAAATAAATATGCCAATATACTTGTACTTATGTACATATAGGTTCCTAGCGAAAACTTAGTATTATTCGAGATTATAGTAAACTATGAATAAACAGACATGCAAATTGAACGATCAAAATCAAGCCCTTTAATGGAAAACTATTTTATTTGAGAAGGCAACGTTATAATCTAAGAAGAAATTGTTCAGCTCGCATCACTATAGCATATACATACATATGTATGTATGTAGCTGCAATTCAAACTGAACGATCAAAGTGAAGTTCTTGGATGAAAATCTTTTTTTGTAAAGGGTATTTTCTTGCTGCAATAACAACTTAAATAAAATTTCAAATTTACACCGGGAGTTGCATATTCGGCTATATGTTGAATACATACTTATAAAAAATTTTTTTTACAAATACAGTTAAGGTGAAGAAGTATGTACATAGATATATTAAACATTTGTTGTGTTATAAATTGTTTGTATAACATACACACGCATGTACATATGGATATGCATATACTTATGCATTTAAATAAAACCGTTAAGCAACAAACTGTAGCCTAAATTTGGTATTTTAGAATAATGCAATTGAATGCAGGTTTACTTTTAGTAAAGCTCACAAAGTGTTAAGACGTCCCAGTTGTATTAATAAGACACTGGTCTTTATTTCATTGTAATTTTGTTTGTTTTGTACAAGTTTTCTTTTATTATAAATTATTTTGTCCCTATTCGACGATTTTCAAAAAAACTAAAAAACAAAATGTTGCACACTGTCCGAAGTAATGCTGATTTTGACAGACAATTGTCGGCCGCTGGCGGCCGTTTGGTGGTTGTCGATTTCACGGCCAGCTGGTGTGGTCCCTGCAAGAGTATTGAACCCAAAGTCAGAGCGCTATCGCGAAAATATAAGGACAAAGCAGTTGTGCTAAAAGTGGACGTGGACAAGTGTAGCAATGTGGCACATGACTATCGAGTATCTTGTATGCCCACGTTTGTATTTATCAGAAATGGACGTAAGATCGATCGTTTTTCAGGAGCTGATGAAATGGAGTTGGAGTACAAAATGTCAAAAATGGCTAAAGTTAAGTGAGACAAATGATTGTAATGTAAATGAAAACTAAAAAATTAAAATTTTAAATATTTATAACAGAGGTTTTGAAAAAAAAAACAAATATTTGTAATGTAATTAACTTTATTGTAATTTAACAAATGTAAAGTGCATCTGGTATGCCATTGAAAAATTAAGGAAACAATGTAAAACTATTGTATGTTAAATTATGTAATAAAATGACAATGAGCTAAAAAATTTGGATTTCTATTTAAAAAAAACACATCACTATAGTCCAGGATTGGCCTATAATTTAGTCTAAAATGAACTCTTGAGGTAAAAAACGAATTCGTTAGCCAAAAAATATTTTAAGAATTTGAAAATTGGACTTTGATCTGCGATTACGGTATTTAATAAGAAATGTTTCTTGAATGTTGCTTGATTCAAGGAACAGTTATGTTTTGCGTGGTTAGCGGATAAATATAGACACCAGCATCGCAACAATACGCCATAGTTGCCTTCAGATCGTCTTCGATTGGGTGTCTTGTGAGTTTTATGATAAAAAAATATTTACATTCTGAATCGCATACTTATATTAACAAATTTATTTCGGAATTAATTTGGATAATTTAAGATGGTCAACAGAATGGTACGGCATTTTATATTGATTGTAAAAAATAAACCGTTCAAAACAGTGGAATTAGCACCTTCAAAAATATTATTTAATTTTTTTAAATTATTAAAAATACATAAATGGACATATTTAAACTGTGTGGAAAATTGCTAAATGGTATGAAGTCAAAACGTCAAAATCGAAAAGAAAGTACTTAAAGTTTTTGTTTAATTATTAATATTTGCTTAATTAAGAGTTGAGCTAATTCAGACTTCCCAACTTTTTTCTTGTATGTATCCCAAGCAGTCATGGTACCCTATTGGTTAATTTTTTACGAACACCATCTACAATGGAATAGAAAAATCCAAATCCACGTTGTTTGTGAATGTTGTAAAAATTGTGACAAGAAGAAGAGAATAATTTTTGTCTAGCGATTTGTATGGATTTTCAATTGAAAGAGGTTTTTCGTAAAAATATATATATTTTGAACAAAATGAGTGTAAGAAATGAAAATCCGCGAACAGACGCCAAAGAGAGTACTGCCGTATTAGGAGAAATTGATGAAGCTGAAGTAACCACATAATATTTCACAATATTTTGTACGCATTTTTTATTATCATATTAATTTTGTTTTCTTTTTTATATTAAAGGAGGAAGCTTTGTTAAAATCTGATGATGAGTATGATGCTGTGCGAGCAAAGGTACAACCAGCAGTTGGAACTTTGGCGCCACCAACAGCAGTACTCACGGACGAAGATTCACTTATGAATGAAGCTGCGCAGCTACAAGATGGCACAATTGGTATTGATGATGCCAGTTTAAGTGACGAGGATATAGCCGAACCATCAGAAGTTGCCGTTGGGCAAAAAATGGAACATGGGCTCAGTGAGGACAGTGATGATGATGATGATGACATGGACGATTCGGAAAAGTCACTAGCGGCATATAAAAAGTTATGCAAAGAGTTGGATGTAAACCAATATGCATACGATAAATATATACAACTATGTGATTTAGCACAGTAAATATCTACAATTATGTTATGAGAATCAAATATTTAAAATAGTTTTTAAATTTATTTTACAGTACTACAGACGACCTGGATATCATAAGAGAAGCATATAGCCGTTTTTCCGCTGTTTACCCCTTGTCGCAAGAGCTGTGGTTAAAGTATTTGAGTATTGAAATGAATGTAGCTCTGTCTCCCAAGGAAATGGAATTTGTTGAAGGTCTTTTTCGAAAATCTTTGGCAGATTATTATTGTAAGTGAATTAATACATATTAAGATGACCTTCTAGATTGCATTACAATTTAATTTTTTGTAGCAACTGACATTGCTTTGGAATTTGCGGCATTAGCTCCACGTTGCGGTGATCCCGACAAAATATGGTGTGAATTATTAGGCACTTATGGTTTACATTGTCTTGAGGGCCAACAATTTTTCAAACTATACCGGGAGTTCTTATCAGCACATCCTGCTATGAGGTAAATAGATTTTATATATATAAATATAAATGCATAATATTATTCGCATAATTTCGTAGTGCGGAAGCAAAACAAGAGGCGTACATCAAGAGTTATCTACAAGAATTGAAATACCCTCTTTTTAATATGGAAGAGAGTTACATTGAATTTAAAGTATTTTACGAAAAGAACAAAGAACACATCAACCATGAAATAAGTTGGGAATTGTTGGATAAAAATTATTTCAAAGCAAAAGAATACCAGAGTAAAATTTTACCTTTCGAATATAAACTCAAAGAGTTAGATGTTAAGTGCTATCGCGAACGTGCTGAGATCTATATGAACTATATCAAAGAATCTGATAAATTTCTTGATGAAAATGTGTTGCAAACAGTTTATGAACGTATGGTGGCCGCCTGCTGCTTAAATATTGAATGCTGGTTAACGTACATCGACTTCCTCACCTACCGTGACGCTTACGGGCGACCAGAAGAACTACAAGATTTACCTATTTTCCGCCAAACAGCAGTTGATGTTAATAAGCGGGCGCTGCGCAATTGTACATGGTCGGAAAAATTGTATGTGAAACATATGTTACTGCTGGAGCAGTTGGGTAAATCGCGGGAGGAAGTGCAGGAAGTTTTGGAATGCTCTATGACAGCTGGTTTTCAAACAGCCGAGCAGGCTGTCACTGTCTGGTTGGAGTATTTAACGTATTTGCGACGGCACACGAATTACGAGAATGATGACGAGGTAGATTAATTTGTACACTTTTTTTTAAACATATTTTGGGTTCCAACTACATTTATGCGTGTTTTTTAAAACTTTCAGTGCGACATTCTACGTAAAAATTTCAATTTAGCTTGGACTATACTCGGCCAGCAATGGGGTGTGTTAGCGGATTGCAATTGCGAGATCTTACAATTGTGGGGGCGTTTGGAATATGGGCCGTTACAAGATGCAAAACGTGGAAAAGAGCTCTGGACAACAGCTATGGGTACTTTTTTATAATTTATATAATTTTTAGCAGTTAACTGTTTGTCTTTAAAACAACGTAGAAAGTGCCGACAATGCAACACGCTCAGGACTGTGGATAGAATTCGCACAATTGGAGCTGCGACGAGACTTGGAAGCCACGAGGAAGTAAGTTTTTTTTATAAATTTATATTATACAAAGTATTTTATATTCTGTTTAACTTCTAATATTGTGAACGCTTTATCTTCCATAGATTATTTCGCAAAGCTTTGCATTCACCTGGACTTGATAATCCAATGGTAATTGTGGCAGCTTGGGAACGCTTCGAACGTTGCAATGGCACAACCAAAACTCTTAGTAACTGCATAGGGGAATGTGCTGAATTCAAAATACAGTATCGTACAGAAGTTTTACCCGTGAAATCTGATTCAATGGCAGCTAATAAAAATAATCGAGGCTTAAAACGGAAAACAACCGCGGCGACTGAATCTACGCTGCCGGAAAAGAAAGCGAAGCCGGAAATATTACAGAAAAATGTACAACCTAGTGGCAATAGTGGAGGTGGTGGTAATGCCAATGTACCTGGAGCAAAACGAGTTGAAACCGCCACATTTAAAGAACATGAAAATCAAGAAATAGATTTAACCAAAGATCATCTACGCATATTTCTGAGTAATTTGGACTACAGGTACAAAGCCCAGCATTTACTTAGGAAGAACTAAAGTAATAAGAAAAATTTTTCATTTTAGTTTATCTGAGGATGATATACGTGCCAATTTGCCTAGTTTAAAAATTGTAAATGTGACGCTTATACGTTCTGCGAACGGCAAAAGTCGAGGGTTTGGTTATGCAGAACTGGAAAACGAAGTAAAAATCAAAAATTTTTATTTTAGTTTATAACGATTACAGCCACTTCTATTTTACCTTTAGGATGAAGTCGAGAAAGCGTTAGCTATGGATAGAATATCCCTGAATGGTCGGCCGCTGTATATATCCAGTGTTTTGCGCGACAAAGAAAAGCGACAGAAATTCAAGTATTCAGGTATGTTTACACATATATAAGATTACAGACTTGGCACAAGTGTACAACTTTCCTAATGATCAGATGATGTTGAACCAAAGAAACTTTTCGTCAAAAGTTTACCCTCCGACACCACAAAGGAAGAATTAGAGCAGATTTTTGGCGCATTTGGGAAATTGCAAGATGTTCGTTTAGTATATCACAAGTACGTTGCATTTAAAGTTTTTTTTCATTACAAGCCAAATAATAAAAATTAATTGTATTTGCAGAAGTGGTAAATTCAAAAATATCGCATATATCGAATACCAAGATGAATCAGCTGCAGGAAAGGCAGTGCTTGCTACTGATCAACTCGAACTGCGTTCGCATATTGTAAGCACACATATAAGAAATAATTTTGTTGTCGTGTATTAAATAATTTTAATTTACAGATTACAGTAGCGATCTCAGCACCGCCTCCAAAACCTGCTTCGACCGCCATAAATGCAAATAAAGTGCTTGGCATAAGCAAAAAACATAATAAGGCTTTTGATCAAAAGCCACGCATGTCACTTATACCAACAGTGGTGCGTAAACAACTTACCACCGCGCAAGATACTAATGTCACTAGTGCAACAACTAGCAAAGCTACAAATGGAGCGTCTCTTTCCAAAACAAATGAGGACTTTCGAAAATTATTACTCAAATAAGTGTGGCTTGTCGTCATTGAATGAAATTACAGCCACCACCGATATTATATCGGTAGTATTTATCTACCCCATTGTGAATTAAATAGTGATTAGATCGTAAATATTTAAACAAAAAACAAGAACAATGCACCATAATAATGTATTAATCTTTGTTTACATTTTGTCCTTCCTTCCATAACACGAAATAAAAGGTAATATATATATTTTTTGTAAGAATCACTTTGTGTTTTATATTAACACTCTCCACGTAATATCTACTCGCCAACATTGTAAAATTAAAAATATATATTTTGAATTTATTATACTTTGAATTTGACACTCTTGCTGACCGTCGCTTTGATACCGGATATTTCGCCACCATACCGTGTTGTTTCTTTGCGTACGGTGCGTACTGCACCCTTGCGTCGCACCAAAGCTTTGCGGAACTTGTTGCGATGTTTGACGCGTGGATTGCGCAATTCTTTCTTGCGCGCGGGTGTAAGACCTTTGTTTTTGGCAATTTGATAGGTAATGCCACGACGCGTATCCTCATCCGCATATGGATCAGCTTCAGTAAGATCCATATCTTCATTTTCATTGTCTTCATCATCGTCGTCTTCAGACTGCTCATCAGCGGGTTTGATATCAACTTTACTTTTCTCATCATATTTTTCGAGTATACCCAATTTCGTCTTCTTCTTAGATTTAGTCCTGTCAGCGATATCCTTCACATCCAATACTTGGAATTTATCACCATCCACAATTCGCTCTAATAATGCCTCCAGTTGTGGCCGTATTATATTATCGTATTTGTCTTGTAACTGTTTGATGAGTTTTTTCAATTGTAATAAACGTTTTGTAACTGGATGGTTGCGTACAGCGGTACGTTTAGCTTTCAAAAGCAAATAAAATGCTACGTTCGAGCAATAACTGAGCGCTATATTTTGATAGAGCTCTGCAAATTGTAAAGCAGGTATCTTTGGCACATTGTTTTGACGCACGTATAGCATAACGGGTGCTATAATCTGTTCCACCTCTTTCACATAATTTTCAAAATCGTCCACAAGTGGTGCGAACTCTGGTGAGTCTTCTTGAAATAATCTTAATTTATCTCGCTTTGTAATACCAGCAAGATCAGCTTTAACTTCGATTGGTTCTGCCGCTGCAGTTTCCATTTTTAGCTTTTTTTCTTTAGGTTTAACGGCATGAATAAGTGTGTCATCCAATAAAAAGTCCTCTTCTTTCATTTGTTTCGCTAAACGCATTTGTATCTTTTTCGCTTCCTCTTCCTCTTCCTTAGCCATCTCCTCTTGTTCCGCAGTATATGTGCCATAATCAGGATCCACAAAATCCGTATTGTAATAATTGCGGCTCTTATCGCCCCAATTTGCGGTATCGGGTAAGTCATCATCACTCTCGGCGCCCTCTATATCACTGTCCCGAATTAAATCGCCCACATCATCCTCATCATCGTCCTCATCATCACTTTCATCGAATGCCATCAATTCGTTTTCTTTGCTATCAACCTCACGTTTACGACCTTTTCGAACTTGGCGCAACAATTCTTTATCATCCTCACTATACTCCGCTTCAGAGTCTGTAGGTTCATAATCGTCAGCATCATCGTATCTTTTTTGGTCTATATGAATTTTATCTCCCATTTTACCAAAAATTAAAATTAATGGTTGGAAAAATAACTTTTAGCTTCACTTATCACACACGTGTGATTCGCGTCCAATCAAAAAACAGCTGTTTAATGATTCTTCCTCTTACTTCGTGACATTCACAGATAAATAAACAATTAGTAAAGAGTAGCCAACGTATTAACTATTTTAAAAACTGTTCTATAAATATGAGATGCATGTTGTTTAACTCATCTAAGAGATCCTAACGCCAACTTTATTCCGCTTTAGGCATCTCTAAAGGCCGTAATATTTCCCGGAAAGTCAGGAAACGGGCTGTTTCGACGGAATCGGAACAGAAGTAGATTGATTTAGCGAGCCCTGCACACAAATGGTCAGTGTCATGCGGGGACTCTTTGCATACAAGACATAAGTTTTGTATGTAGGGATCTATTCTGGATAAGTAGGAGTTTAACCTACAATAGTATACAGAACGAAGTTGAGCTAGTTTTACGCGGCAACTCGAGTTCACAAATCCCACAACAGCGGGTGATATGTTATCGGATATTATCCGGTAAAAGACCGTTATTTCGAAGAGTTAACCCTGTTTGGGATGTAATGGGGTATGGTCATGCCTCTGGGTAAGCAGTAATAGTCGTAGGACTATACCCAATATTTACTCTGACGTTCTCGCGCACCCTGGAAAAGACGCGGTAGCCAACCGGTGTGGAGCCCGTGGTCACGACTAAACTAGAGGAAGTTTCAGTCGACCCACTCCGACATATTCGATTTAAGGGTTTGCTGAATAATAATCACCAGGAGTGCCCCCGCGCGTGGGTGTCGGTCTTGAAACAAGTGGCCCGCTATATAAATGTGTATACAAGTATATACTACTCTCCTAGAGAAATTGTGCGCTGGGCTTGGGGCTCGCTACGTAGAAACCACTTCCAATGAAAAAGAAACAACAGCCTCGGATGGAAGACCCCACTTTTGACGACGACCACAGCAAAAGTAGTAAGGACTATGATTTAAGGTAATGCACCTGGAATGTTCGGCCTCTAAATTTGGAAGGTGCTGATGCCAAGCTAATTGATGTCCTCAAAAAAGTAAAGGCTGACATCACCGCCGTCCAACGGGACAAGGGCGGAGACGAGTAGGTCCTTGTGACATTTGTTACAACGGCCATATAGTAAAGGAGCACAAATTCGGTTTGCGATTCGGGGTGGGAGAAAGACTTACTTCGCCTCACGTTCCAAAGGAAGAGAAGGACGATATGACAAGTCCCTCGTCATTCTCGTCCTGCTATATGGTTCGGACGCATGGACAATGACATCATCTGATGAGTCGGCCTTAGAAGTGTTCGAAAGAAAGGTTTTGCGCAAGATTTATGGTCCTTTGCGCGTTGGCAACGGTGGGTAGATCAATGGGTCACCTTATCAAAATTGACCTATGTATATCAGCGAATCAATAGACAGCGGCAACGCTGGCTACATGATGTCCGGATGGAGGAGAGCACCCCATGAAGTATCCATGAAGCGACAATTAATTAAGGGCATCAGTTTTCAAAAGATCCTAATTCTTTGTACCGCCACTTGAAAACAGGGTAGCTTTGTTCAAGAAAGGACAAGTATATCTTGATGCACCACTTGGGATGAATAAGTCAAACAAATTGAGAAAATGAAGAACTAGGTTGAGACTTTACGATTCGTCAAGATTACAACACAATTTTGAAGTGAAATATAGTGATGATACTGTTATATTTTGTAAATCAGTATTTATGTATATTCATATACAAATACGTATAAGCTCATCTCTCAAGTATATTTCCGGAAGATCAAGGGCCACCTTATCAACGTTCGTAACAATATCGCCCCCTACAACTTATACTTCGTGAGCATCGTTAGATTCATTTCGGCACGTCATAGATCATTTGTCAATGTACACGCACAACAACAATTGCAAAAACATTCAGATAGTTAATGTTATCACTTACTTTGCTGCGGCCGAGTTTAAAGCGTGCCCCAAGGCTCACTGTCATGTGATTATAGTTAAATATATATTCTGATATTAGGGTGTGTATTTTTTTATGCAATAACAAAGTACCGCACTGAACATAATACAGGGTGGTCCACGAATTGTGCTATAAAAAACAAACCGTAATAACTTTTTTTTTTCTCTGCGCAGGTTATTATTAATGCTTGGGATATCGAAAAGCGGGTTTGGATAGTGAAGCGGTACCATGTTTTGCAGTCCGTCATTTTCGTGTAAAGGGAATTCAGACGGGATTTTGGCGGCACTATCCCGAGTAGACCGATGGATCATTATGAGGTTGGTAAACATGTTTGCCGAATCTGGGAGTATCGCAAGAATACCGTACCATCGAGATCCCTTTGTTTTCAAGAAACAATTGCGACTATCGCAATATCAATTATGGCAAATCCATGAGTTTCGACACGCAAGTTATTGGCGGATCTTGGAGTTAGCAGACGGTCATTACAGCGGATAATTAAAGATTACTTAAACCCGTTTCCGTATAAGGTTCAAATAGCAAGCCGATTAAAGCTTCTAGATTTGCCTATTCCTTTGGAATTTTGCCAAAAATTTATTGAAATGGCCGAACAAGACAATAACTTGTTAAATTACATGTTTATGTCTGATGAGGCCTATTTTCATCTAAACGGAAACAAGCAAAATTGGGGTATATGGAGTAAATCAAATCCAGAAATAATCCACGAGAAGGAACCAGCCAGGACGAACCAGAACGAGCCATTATGCGGTGTACAGTTTCATCAAGGTGTATTGTCGGGCCGTACTTCTTTGAAGAAGACGGGTGAAACAGTAACTAGCAATAGGCACCGTTATTTAAAGTTGTTGAATGAGTATTTTTACCCAGAACTAACTGTGGAGAAGAAAATTTAGATCCTTTTTTGGCGGAAAGTGGCATCCTTAGCAGCCTGGTGTAAGATATGGGCTTGATATTATTTTTGCTACTCCATGAGTCTTCATTTGAAAACATAATAAAAAAAAATACTATCTATTAGTTAGTCTACGAAACTCACATGATTTTCATGAAGGTCACAATTTGAACGTTTCGAAAGTTTTGAAAAAGCAAGTCCGGCCCTGTAAAAAGTTGATGGCACATATCTCCCTCCTTAGTCCTGAATCTCTAAGAGGCACACCCAGTGCGAAATTTGAAAAATTATTACATATTTTTAAATACTAAAATTTGAGATAAATATTTTAAATAGCTTTTGAGTTAGAAGCTTAGTTCAGTTCAAACAGCTCTATTAGTTGATCTTTAAACTCATTTTTTTTTTCGAAACATCTCTTGAATTTGCTCCAATGATTACTAGGAGATAACTTATCTGATCCCTGTGACACAGTGACCTACCAGTTTTTTGATATGGTTTATATTTAATGTTTAAAGACTCTGAATGATTTGTAGTTGAGAAAATTAGAATAGTATAAAAGATGATACAACTATAGTGGTACTTCATTCCCAAATCGAAATATAGTACTTTTTAATTTATGATTAAAGAAGTTCTATATAAAAATATCTAGATTAACAAATCGCACGTGCGGCCGTCGCTGATTAAAATTTCATTTGATTTGTGTTCGTTGAGAAGAACTGCTGGCCCCATAGCATGATTTTTGGAAATCGCTGGGGTCCAGGTTAACAGCGGCACGGCTATTGGTGGAATATGTATAAACGCAATCAAATATATGGGATCTGCTTTTAAAGATCAAAGCTCATTGCAACTTTTTGTATTTTACTTAGTGGCTCCCGGTGACAATTCAAAAATTCTTATATTTCTAAGGCTACTTAAGGCACACGACTGCTGATAGCAATGGATGATAATTGAATGTGTTTTATGTATGATGTGATCCGATGAACTGACCTTAAAAAATTTTGACAAAATTAATTGGCAAAAAATATTATCAGTAAAATTCGGTTCATTCTGGAAAAAAACTTGAAGATAAGGGGTTTGAAAGTGAACGCTATAGAATGAATCTATTGACGTCACGCGCAGCTACAAACGTACATATTTATTTTATGTACAAGCACTACGTTAATCGATCGGAATATTCTTGCGGGTCAGGGTTTATTATAAAATTTTATAGATTTTTTGCAAGCATGTAATTGACTATTGGAAAAATTATGCTGGAGCTCTACATTTATCGCTGTATTTTTTGGAATTTTTTCACCTATTAAATGAATTTAATTTTTATTTGAAAAATATAAAAACAAATACATACATAAAGACGCAGTTGAATTAATAATAAAATCTGTTTACGCAGTCGAAACGGATGTTCTTCCAGATTAATATTGACCCATCTGAAATTTTGCGAACACTTTTTTTTCTTGTTTGTACATATAAAATTTACTGATAAACAATTATTTGTTAAATTATGCTTTCACATAATTATGTATACATTTGTGTATATAATTTTTATACCCATTATCAAGAATACTAAAGTAGTTCATGGTCCAAGAGAGTAAACAAATATACATGAACTGTCTTTTTTACGGTCTTTATTATCGTCTTCAAAATCTTCCTGAGCCAATAAAAGTGCTGTATGCTAACCATTAAATCAATTTCTCATACACTTAGTATAAGCTTCTACTGGGATGGCCTTTAGTGCCTTCAGCAAATTTAGTTTTTTTCGGTTTTGACTAATTTTTAGAGCGCCATTCGCTAGATTCTTGGACAATTTTGATCAGATGAAATATGATTATTATTTCGTCTTTTAAATTATGATGCCAGAGAGTATAAATGATCGATGATATGCATGTTGAGTTAATATATCTATTCTTAAGGTAAGGAATCAGAATTTCAACAGCGATACGTCCGAACTATATTGAATTGGCGTTATTGGAACATGTTATACCAACTCAATCGGTTAGTTAATGTCAAAGGTATTCAATTCACAAAATAAGACGCATCCTGTACCATATATAATTTTTTTTTACTTCCCATAAATATATTTACACTATAGATGCATATGAATATTTTTAAATTTCTTTAAAAAATTTCCAAAACATACGCTGGGTAAAAGAATTTTGAGTATAATCGCAATGAGCTGTGATGCCTTTTGCTGGGGGCACGTACAAACGCTGATCATAGTCCGGCTGATAAATTAATGTTAGCCGTAAAAATAAAAAAGAAGGTGTGTTTTTTACAAAAACCATTTTTTATATGTTCATACGTATATATATAGGGACTATGAATCTATGTATATGTGTACTGTATGAAATCAACCTTTATGGAGGATGATGTCCTCAATCATTAATGCAATTTGTTATGAAATTATAGCCCCAAATAACCCAAAAGTCCGCCACACCAAACTAAGGATTTATTATTAAAGTCTTTAAGTTCCTTTCCTTGCTATGAAGTACTCTCCCATTGCTAAGAAGTTCTTTCAGCAGAAACCTTAAATCCCATTAGACCAACATACAATATAGAATTTGGTATCTGGTGGAGAAATCCAGAAATCTCTTATGACTTGAGTGTGAAATCATGTCTAATTTCTAATTATTTTTTTTATTATACTCGAAGTATAGAGACAAATTTCTTACATATAAGCAACTATGAATTTATAGAATAACACCCACAACATTCATTATAGTGTTTAGATAAGTAGCTATTTTACGAAAAAGGGAACAGTCCCTCTAACAATAAATCTAACTATCAATGTGTTAACTTGTGCCTTTTTTAATATACATACATACTTGTTTGTATTTGTAAGGTAATGATCGAAAGGTAGGATTTTTGATAATCAAAACAAAAAATTCCTTTTTTTGGGAAGCCGTCATTTTTTTAAACAAGAAAATTTGGACTAGTCCTCCGATCATTATCTGTATTAATCTATTGTTATAGTAATTTGTTTTAGTATCTCGAATTTGAGAAATGTTTAAGCAAAAAATCGTCCTCATCCCAGATACCATTTTTCGAAGGTCCACCTGGAGATCGGCTAAGGGATCAAGGGAATTCAAATTTTTTCTAAATAGATCAGCGCACATACTCGGCTATTTTGAAAGTTTTTAAAGAATTGTAACGATTGTTTCAATAAATTTTTTTAAATCGACTCAGTCCTATTACTTTCCGGACAAACCTTGTATTAAAGTTTAGAAAATTCTGTAAATTTATATTTATTATTTAAATAAAATGCCTTTCAAAAAAAAAACACGAAGAAAGTGAAAAATTCCTTAAAGAAACTAAAATTTCGATTGCAAATTTTATTAAAAGAAATATTTTCCAAAGGGTAGTTGGTCGCTTCAGTTCCTGGTAGAACAGAAAAATGATTTTTTAAGTAGAAATCGCAGCACTGTATCTCTTCTTTTTACAGTTAAAGATTGTAAGTATTTATATATATTATAGATGATAATAATATAATTTGGTAAGCATATTCTATGAACGCTTTAGTCTGGCAACGCTCTGCTTGTTGTACATATTTAAAAGCATTTAAAAACTAAAAACTAAAATAAAAAACACTATAACAACAAGCAGCTGGGCAAAATCTTATTGGTGGAAACTGATGGGCTCGTCTAGTGCAAATGCAAATATGTTGGTGTGCATGCATGTGTGTGTGAGCTTTTGATATACATATGTATAGACAGAAATGAAGGGGCGTGAATAATCAGCTGATTACGAGCGTCAAAATACAATAATATTTACTTCGCTACGGTCGAGTTGAGTTATTTTATTGTCATGAATGCACAATAAATACGTTAGTATGTATGATTATATGCATATGTACTACACATAGATATAGATAAGCGCATGTAATAAATGTCTACCCGATCGATGGTGTATAAAAAACTTCGAAAACAGAGGATTATCAACTCTTCATTCAGATTTTTGCATTTGATCGCCTCAAACGATTTTAAATATTGTATTATTCACAAATAGTAAAGGGGCTTGTCTTGGCATCGTTTTTTCAGTAAGGAAAGCTTTCAAATAATCGAAATTTGAAGTACGCGAACGAGAAAATAGCGACTCGAAATTTTTTTTGCTTAAATATATTTTTTTCTTTTTCAACTAAGTAACTATATAGAGATTAAGCAAGACTTAAAAAATTTCGTTTTTAGCTTCTTTATAATATAAAAATTTAGAGTATTAAGCGATTTCTAATCAAAATGGTATGCAAATAAGTGATATTTTCCGTATTCTTAAATAATTCAAAATTTTAGCCAAACGATTATAGAAAAAGTGGTCTGGAAGATAAAGAATATTCTGGCCGGCCAGACAGGTTTGCAGATAAGGAACTGAAAGTATTACTCTAACAAAATTATTGCCAAACACAAGAAGGGCCCGCAGAGTATTTGGAAGTCTCTTAAGCAGCCAATCAAAATGTTTAAAAGCAGTTGGATACATTCAAAAACAAGGAAATTCGGTGCCATATATATTGAAGCCAAGATACGTTGAAAGACGACTTTGACGTTAGAAACGCTGCTTGAACGCAGCAAAAGCTGTTTGCTTCGGATTTTGACTGGTGATGAAGAATTGTTCCACGACAGCCATAAACGCTAAAAAAATCATATGTGAAACCTGCCTATCGAGCGAAAACAAAGGCAAAGCCGAATATCCATGACGCCAAGGTAATGATCGGTATTTTGTGGCATTGGCAGGACGTGCTGTATTGAGTTTCCAAAACAGGACGCTACCCACAATAATTCATCAAATTGAAGTGATTGTCGAAAAGCGGCCTGCTATTCCCGACTAGACATGTTGCAAGTTAAAAACTATTTGGAAAAGAGCGGCAAGGAAGTATTGTCTCACTCGTCTTATAGACCGTACCTTGCCCCTTCATTTCTTCCAGTCGATACAGAACGTTCTCATTGAAGTACGCTGAACATCAGAACAGGGTATCAAAAATTGGTTTTATTCATTCTTGGCCGCCAAGCTGGCGTAGTTCTGTTGGGATAGAATCCACAAACTGTCAGAAAGATGGGAAAATGTTATAGTTTCAGATGGTCATTACTTTTAATAATACAATTGGGCATATTGTTCTTAAATAAGAGATCCAATTTTGAGAAAAAACCACACGACCAGGAAAAATTGCAAGTTATACATAGATTTTTAAATTAGACCAAAACACTACGCATATTTTCATATTACACTAGTTAACTTGTAATGAGTACTTCAACACTGGAAACATTAATATTATATTATTTATTTTTATTTAATTGCGACACTTTTAAAAATTAAAAAAATATATATAAATTATAGTACTTTTATTATTTATTTCTATAAGGACTGATTTAAGAATTTAAAACAATTAAGTTACATAAAAAATTATATTTCAATATCTTCAGAATGAAAAGCCACTTGAGATTTCACTGTCTGTCCGCCTAACCCATCCACCTGCTCCACCGGTAATCGACTAAAATTTGCAAAATTTTAATGAAACATGACTACGTCTAAAAAGTGCTATAATTTAGCTACAGAAAAAAATAAAAAAAAAATATTAAAAGTAAGCAATGCCAAACTAAAGAAGAAAAGAAAAAGAAGAAGAAAACACAATATATCACACGCACATAACAGTCTAGTCGATCGGTCTATAAGATGAGTAACAAAACGCTCAGAAACACGTGCTTTAGTAGTATCAATCAAACAGCAAAAGTAGCACCCACTTTGCAATCGGTTGTATTTTCCTGTGGCCAAGGGTTCTCTAGTGTAGACGTGACGTTTGAATATAAATTCAAAAAATTTGCCTTTTCGCAAAATATTCCAATAACTGTACATGTATCAAAAAAATAGGTGGGCGGATGGGTGTGTGCGTCAAAAGCAAATGGAAAATTTAAAAACAACAAAAAAATACATTTGTACCAGAAATCTGCATATACTAAGTATGTAGGAGAATATTTATTTTTTCGCCAGATCTGCTTGGCCATCCCACATTTTCGTTTTGTTTCGCTTTTTCGCGCGTTCTTTTCATTTCGACGCTTTCTGTGGAGTCACATGAATCTGAATCTCTGTGATCTTGTTGACTTGCGTTTAAATACTATATATAGTATGTGCATACATATATTTATAGCAATGTATTATAGCAATGTAGTATAATTTTGTATATAAAAGAGGACTATCAACGGGGCACGTTCATATGTATATTATCAGTCCCATGCTTGATTTTAAGAACATACATTTCGTTTAGTACTTATTTCTTCCCATTTTTTATTGCTTTTTGTTTCATTCGAAATTTTTGAAATATAAAAAGCGCGTCGACATTTTGACACATCATTTGAAGAAGGACGACAATACCTTGAAGAACACACAAGAATTGTTTAGTGATTCAAGAAAAGTGCTTTTTTTTAGTAAAGAAATTTAATATTTCAATATTTAATAAAGAAAGCAGTAAGGTTGAAATAATTGAAGGGATAATAAAATTATTTGTAATTAATCTGGTTTATATGAAAGTCCTTCAGCAAGTAAGGTTATTGGAAAAGCAGATTACTATAACTGCAGCGTTTTTAAATCGAGTTGACAAAAACGTACATAAAGAGACATTACACAAATATACATAAGTGCAGATAATAGTCATCGACGGAATACGCAAATATTGGCATTGATTATTGGAACAGCAATCTGAAATATTGCGTGGTAATAAGCAGAAATTACTCGCATGTGTGCATCCTGTCAACAACCATAATTGATTTATTTAGTTTAATACGCGCTAGTGATCAACTCGCTTGACTTTCAACTACCGATAAGGCAAATAAAATCAAGTGAAATTACACAATTCTCCAATAAGTATAGATACAATCAATTATATACATATTATTGTATATATAGTTGCTGTGCAAATTTAAAAGTAAGTACTTTTACGTGTTCTATTTATTATACAAATGAGAGTACATACAGACATACGAATATAGCATATGCAAATTCATTCAACACACATTTTAGAAATTGTCTATTTTACTATGCAAAAATACCGCATGAACACTCGCTTTTGTTTTTCGATTGTTTTTGTTTTTGTTACTAAAACAAATATCACACGAATACGCATTGGTGGCCATAATACCTGTGCGCAAGACAGTGGTGGGCAGAAAATTGTGTCAAAAAATCATGAAGTTGTAATTTTTTTTACAAAAGTGGCGGAAAATTAGTTAGATAAGGAAAGAATAAGTGATCTTAATTAGAATTAATATCGTGGTTGCAAAAAATGCATTAAAAAATAGTTGAAAAATAATTATAATAATTATTATAAATATGTATGTAATCGATTTGTTTTTTTTTGTAATCCCGAAAATCCAAAGTACCAAATTGAGAGAAAAATTAAAAATAATTTTTTATGCCAACTACCGAATTGAAAAATAAAAAAAAAATATATGTACATACATACATATATGTATAAATAAATTAATATCCTGGTTGCAAAAAAATGCATTAAAAAATAATTGAATTATTTCTGTATATAAAAGATTTTTTTTGTAATACCGAAAACCTTGATTAAAAAAATTTAAAATTTCTAATCCCAAATACCGAAATGAAAGTTAAAAATAAATTTTTAATACCAACTACCGAAAAATAAAAAAAAAAATTATCCAATTTATAATTAAAAAATAATAATATTAATTTTTACACTTGCGTATTTCTAGTACACCAGTCTCAACTAGAACACGCACAGAGCCATCATCCTTCCAAAGTTCGAATTTAAAATGTAAACTCTGATTTTCATTCCAAAATGTTTTAATTAATGCTCAAATCGGATTAGTATACACTTGGAGACTTTTATCTTTTCATAAAAAGTTGATATTGGTTGAAATAGGCTGAATATGAAAACATTTTGACAGTACTCTTTTCTAATACAGCTCTGGCTTTCTAAATAAACATATCGTCACCTTAAATGGAAAACAACGCATGTACATATCTTCAAAAAAAATTGAAAATTGTTGTCAGATATAACAACGAACATCTAACCATTTTATAACGAAAACTCTATTTTTGTTTCAATATGAATGTATGATAACCAAAATATAACCATTTTATAACCAAAACTCAAATTTTGTTTATTAGTCATATGAGTGATCTATTTATTATATAGTTATCCTTCGTATGTAAACTTATGAAAAATGATGTTACGTTATTTTGCATTTTAAGTGGCGATCTATAGTCTATATACCGACAACAATCTGCCGAAAAATATCTTCAACAATTTTTTTAAATGTTTTTATCTAATCGATATATAAACATTGACTACTACTATAACAGTTATAACTGAACTGTATGAATGCTTGTTCTGTCTACACATACTCATTTAATTTGGTTTAGTTGGGTGTATAAACAAAACTGGTCGTTTAAAGGTCAAGTTAAAAGCTTATAGACAACAGTGCGTTTACATATTTTCTATGACTTTTATACATACATATGCATGCAGATGTGAGTTTGTGTATACATACAAACATATAAGACATTTATTATAATACTTAGAAACTTGCCAGATTTGCATAGTTAAGCAGGCTTAGAGAAATAGAAATTATATAAAAACAGTGAGCTTAGAGTTTCTAGTATTTCAGAGCGATTAATAAACATTTAGTCAATTAATTTAAGCTTTTAGTATGTTTGGCTTGATATATATAGATAAAATTAAAAAAAAATATATAAATAAATAAAAACTCACCAAAAAATTGAAGCTGGCGCAAAGGTGATTGATTGTTAAGGTGACACTGAAATGAAATGAGAAAAAAGTATGATTTTATATGAATAATATGAATAATTTATAAACTTGTTCCATTGAAATTTAATTTTAATGGCATTAAATTATTTTTACAGCAAAATTTATGAAGATATGCCTTTTTTAAATATAATATTTCAATTAAATAATAAAAATTTATATTAAAAATAATTTAAGAACTGAAAATTAACTCATTGATGAAATAGTAGTTTATTTACTGCCTATAATACACATTAAACTATAACAAACAATAACATATTTTTTGGGAGTAAAAAATGTATTATATTATTCCTGAGCTGAGTCGGTTTTATATAAATTTTTCTCCCCAATTTGTTGAAACCGAAAATATAGGTCCACTGTAGCAAATTGCTGCCTTACAAACTGACCGAACAAATCAAGTTAATAATGTTTTTGTATTGAAAACTTTTTGATTTGACAAATTATCTACACGAAATTTGTAATGGATTATTGATCAAGGCAACAAAATTCTTTTATTCTATAAGAAAAGCATCTGTAAAAGATATTAAAGCTTCGGCTAGAGTAACCCTACTCATCTGACAACCCTCTCGCTATGGTCCGACCCCGTCGAAACAACACGTTTCTTTGGCCAACCGTTGGATGAAGTCGACGACAACTTATCTAATCCTTACCATACTAGCGAGGATTAAGTACCCGTTACAACAGCAACAGAGTAACAAGGCCTTGACTATTTCTTAATAGAAACGCTATTTTTATTTTTTTTTATTCTACTTTAACGGTACTTGAACTTTAGAATTGAAAATACCAAAGTCATTAATAAATTGCGATATATGTTTTTTTATTGTTTCAAACATTGAAAATTGCTTAAAGATGTGATTTAACTTTATTTATTATATTCATTTTAGACTTCCAAAATTCCATACAAGTCCATTCAGTAAACAAATAAAACTGAAAAATTTTCGTTAATAATATTAGTAATTTATTATAAAATAATAAATAATCATTTTACACGTATGTTTTAGCAAGTAACCACTTAAAATGCAAAATATGTACTCATATTAGCAAAGAACCGTTCATTCCATACCACAAAATTAATTAAAAATATTTAAAATTCAAATATCGTTAATTCAAAAATAGAATAAAACATTTTACTAAAATATGTTGCGCGCAAATTACCGGTTAAAGCAAATATGTATGATATACACAAGAATTAAAATATATTAAATTGCTACAACAGCAAAATAGAAACCGCTATTTGTACGCCAATACAACCGAACCCGTTTACGTCAACAGGCGCCAAGTGGAAATAAATCTCAAAGCCAATTTTTTCTCAGCGCAGATGCTCAAGCCGCTGGCAAATGAAATACTATATTTTTTATTTTTTTATATCTATTGCTTTT
This sequence comes from Bactrocera neohumeralis, assembly GCF_024586455.1. Taxonomy (NCBI): domain Eukaryota; kingdom Metazoa; phylum Arthropoda; class Insecta; order Diptera; family Tephritidae; genus Bactrocera; species Bactrocera neohumeralis. The sequence goes on from NC_065922.1 coordinate 28,619,987, forward strand.
TAATTCTACTAAAGCGGCAATACATAAAAGACAACAACTTCTAGTTGTATAATGAAAAGTGCTGCGCATTTTTTCGCTAATCATTTTAGCCTCCTTACCACCTCTCGCCTTGTTTAGGTATCATACACATATGCATACGTAGATACCACAACAACACACCTACGTCAGTCAGCGCATTTTGAATTGTCATTTAAGAATGCGTAGGACGGTTAGAAACATTTTTTAGTTAAAAATATATTGGAAGAAAGCAAAATGTAGTCTGCGGTTTTTTTGCATGCAATAAATTTACAGTTCGCGGAAATTTTTATTTTTTGTAAAAAAAAAGTATATTTGGCAACAGACCAAGGTCCCAAACAATACTTCAACGGGGGAATAAGAACAAGCAGCACGGGACTTGAAAAGAGTGGGTGCAATGACGTGCCTTTCTTCGCTTTTCAAAGCGCAAAAATGTAGTATATGTATGTACCTATATAAATACCATTTTTTGTTGTATGTATGACTTTAAAATCGTAAATATTGCAAGGTATGTACTGTTGTATGTACACGTGTACATAAATAAACGTGCGTCATAGAAGTTGACCACGTGAGTGGCTAACTCGGCATGTTTAATGAAATATTGACGCATTGATGTATAATACACAATGTTTCCGAAAATATTTGAAAATTTTCCATTGTTAGCGCTGTTTAATTATACAAGATGTTATTAATGAAAAACAAAATATAAACTAGTAAATTTTATTTACTTTGATAATTATATTTAATTCTGAAAGTATTCACCAAAAAATAAAACAATTTATAGATCACCAAACATTTTTTTTGTGGCAGAATACTATGACTTGGTTTCCAATCAAAAATTTAAAAAATGTAGATTACTAAAAAAATTTTTTTGTTAGATACAACTTTTTTTCAATCAAAAATTTTTCGCTTTTCCATAAAAAAAAATATAGAAAACGAAACAATGATGACGAAATAATTAAAAATTTTGTGTTTCTCATTATTTTTTTATCTGACTCATAAGTACGACATAGAAATGTGCAATGATAACACAATAATGGAAATATATATACATATGTATAAATACATATCAACATGTTTAAATAACAGTATTATATATTTTATATACATACTTACATATGTACATATATAATCTACAATATATAAACAAGTGTTTTGCGAGCGCACAAACGATTAGCTATTCGGTACTTTTCCCTACAAAATTTCCATTACCGCGCCCATTGCATGCTCTTCGTTGACCCGCTTGCATATTAAGTGCAGCCGAAGAAGCAGAATGCAAGCGGCAGCAGCGAACGAGCCCACTTTCTGTTGGCGCGCAGATGAAGCGACGTCATACGATAAGGCTGCAACAACAGCAACAAATTGAAAATAAGAAGCAGAATATGGTCAATAGTATATAGTATGAGTCTAAATGCAAGCAAGAGATACAATATATGTAATAATATGTACATACGTATGTATTCCTACAAGCAGGCCTCAAGTCATACATACATAACTACATACATACATACATATGTATATGAGTGTGAATGTAATTGAGAAATAGCGGCAAAATCAGAGTCCACTGTGAATTTCAGCTCCAAATGTGCGCATTGATAAAGTGCATGACAAAAAACAAAAACAACAACTACAAGTGCATATTTTCAAAATATGTTTCTTTATACTTACATATGTATAATATTATATATGTAGATACATACACACATGCATATACTATATACGAAGGAATATTCATGTACAGACCAAAGTCCGTTGAAGTAGGCACGTTTAACCTCAAAAACGAAAAAATCAATTATTTCCCATATTTAACACAGATGCTTTTACGCTTGCACGCATACACATTTATATATTAATGTATATATGTATGTAGATTACAAAAATTGTGTATGTATAGCACAAAAAGTCACCCGGCCAACAAAATGAATACATATACACAAACAGTTCACATACAAGCGCACATTTCGCACTTACATACATACACAGGCAAGCGCGCACACTCGCGCAAAACGACGTCAGACCAACCTCCAGTATTTTGAGGCGAGCCCCCTTAACTGGATTTAGTGAAGAATGTTGTAGTCAAGATGACAGACACGCTGGCGGGGAGGAACAGCAAGGTAAATAGGCATGAAAGCAGAGACCGACAGCAACAACAACAACAACAACGCCATACACATAGTACATATCAGGGGCAACAACTACGGCATTGTATTGGGACAGAGCGCGGCAAAATGTGGAATCGTCGACAGCAATAAATAGCAGCTGTAACAGCAACAATAAATCAACTGTAGAAGTAGTGCAGGGAGTTAAGGGGGGCGCTGTCGGCGAACTCACATACCATATTTGTAGTAAACCAGCAAAACCAAATGCCGCAACAGCGGAGTATGCGCGATTGTTCAGGTAGGCAAAGAGAATGAGAGCCGTATACCGTATAGATATAAAGGTGCAAGCCACAGATATACTATATACATACATATATGTATATGTACATATGTATGTATACGAATGTATGTATCTATGAACTGGCAAAGACGTCAGACAGTTGGCGGCTTTTGCTGAATGCTGCTTGGAGCGTTACAGCGCTGCAAAGGAACGGTTGAAAATTACACGGCAGTGAGTGAAATCTATATGTATAGAGGCAGATGTGTGCTGCGCCGTCGCAATGGCAAATTACACTTTAGCCATAGGTTCACACATATACAGATTTCCGCTGAAAGCCACCAGCTTTGAATTTTTAATATACATACATACATATGTATGTATATCCGGTAAACACAGCTCGGCATATACTACAAGTATATAAACATGTTGCGCCAGGAGCATTTGTGCTGGCATGCCGTCGTACTAAAGCGCCACATCGGCTGTTGTGTAATTCACAATATAACTGATGTTATTCCCCACTCAGAACGGGAGTGTAGAGCGTAAGCTGAGCGCATCCGTGAGCAAAGTCAGTCGAAAGTCGTAGAAACACGCTGGAAAATGCTAAAAACTGTGCGAAAATGCTGCAAAGATTCGTCGTCATCACCATCAGTTCTCTACCTCCCCCCAACACGTGCATAACCTACATACATATTTATATGCATATATCGTTTGGCAGTTGGAAATGTAGTCTTTAGCTTTTGGGCGCAGCTCAGCTCCAAAATGGTGTAGGTGGGTACTATTTGGTCCATCTACGCGTTTAAAAATAGATCCAGTATATATTTACATGCATAATACACATATACATAGATGCAGAAGCGTGTATATATAGACTTCCAGTAGTGCTTGCGTATTCGAAAGCGTGTTGCGTCTAGTACGGAGAGAATTTATAATACACTTTCAGCGTGCGGGAAGGTGTGTCCGCATAAATTCTAACCGCGTGGTTTTCATGTGTCTACAGCAACGCCAATAAAATAAAGAAATCTACTTCAAGTTCTTAACGATATATCCATACTACATATTTATGTATGCGAGTGTGTAGCTAACTATGAATATATCGTTGTTAATTTCTTTAATCGGATATATAGTCAATACAGGGGCTTAAGTGCATACAAGTTAATACCGTAATTATGTAATTACAAAGAGCGTCCACATACATATTTTACAAGTGTGCTGCATAGTCTTCACCAAATGTGATCAAACAAATTATATTGAAAATGGGTTTGTTAGAAGAGGTCGCATTAGAAAACTAAAATTACGTTTAAATATTTCGCGCTTAGCATTTTGAGTTAGAATTAATAAAGTATGTGTGAAATTAGCATATCTACCACTAACAACAAATACTTTTCAATAGTCTAAATAAGAAACGAAATATGTATTATAATAACAAGAAAAGCAATAATACCCTTCACCAATAAGTTTTCCATATAAGAACTAGATTTTTTCGGTCAGTTTGTATAGCAGTTACATATGTTATATGCTATAGTGGTCCGATCTAAAAAAAATATTTGGAGAAGTTAGTGTTGCCTTGGGCAATAATCTATACTAAATTTTGTGAAGATATTCAAATAAAAAAGTTTTCCATACAAAAGCTTGATTTGGACCTTTCAGTTAGTATGATCGCTAGATGTTAGAAGAGTCCGATAACGACGGTTTCGACAAATGAGCAGCTTCTGGGAGAGAAATACGTGTGCAAAATTTAAGATCGATAACTTAAAATCAGTCTTAGAGACTAGTTCCCTCATGACTCGATCAACTCAGCTTATCATGCTGATCACTCATATACATACATACATATGTATACTTTATAGCGTCTCCGACGTTTCCTTCAGCGTGCTTCAACTTAGGGTTTTCTTAGTTCAGGGTATAAAAAAATGTTCAGTATTGAAAGTTGTCTGATAAGTCTTCTGCAAAGTACATTTTAAGCCAATGAATATTTATTTATATATTTTGCATATTATTAATAAACCTGCTTAAGCAGATGCAGTGTGTGTTATTAGTGATCTAATCAAAACTTGTTCGGCTTAAGTGTCTAAATAAAAGATTTTTATGCATATCGAAAACATCAACAGACTTGCAAGAGCAAGCAAATCCAGCAGAATTGCCACTATTCACAGGCGTAGATTTTACTTTCAATTTATTTTAGGCAATACTAGCAGCCAAGCAGCCAAGCCCCCTTGGAACAATCCACAAGTTGTATTGTTGTTGTATAATATAACAGAATATAGCAAATTATTTTCAAATTGGGGGTCTCTTCAAAAAAATTAAGTAAAATTTTATTTTATAATTTCATATTATTAACTACGATTGACATTTGTTGTTTACTTATTGCAACCACTGTGGCAGAGTTGATGAAGAATTTTTTAAATGCCGACCAAAGTACACACAAAACTATAAACTCAAATTTTGAGTGTCATTTCCTGCTTGTTGCTGATAACATTACATGTACATAGTAGTACATATGTATGCCTGTATGTATGTACATATGTTTGCATGTTGCCTCCCTAGCTATTATAAGAAGAACAAACTTTAATGAGTTTGACTGATTAAGCGATAAGTCAACCATAATAATAACGAAGAAGAAATGAGCTATCGACAAAATACGAAGATCTTTAATTAATTTCACTAACATAAAATGATTTTACACTTTCAATAAAGCAATTTGCAGAAAGCTTCTATATAATACAAAAATTTATATATGTATAGTATATATATATGTATATTCATACATATTTCTTTCCCTAGAGCCTGGTCATATACATATATAAACATATAGTATACATATTTATTTATCACACCTCCTTTGAATATTTTTCCTTATCATACAACTATGATTCATATGCACACCCACTCAAACCCTATCAACGCTTATCAACGAAATTGATGAAATTTACACTCCAAAATTATCTCTCTTTGAACAGTTTGGCAGTATATCGTTCGATATTTTTAAGCGCCATCTCAACATACATATATAGTATACCTCATAACGGTTTTACGTAAATGTCAGATAAATAGGGTATTAATATAGGAGTAATCTGCCAATGTTGGGAAGTCACCTTGCAATTTTCAAATAAATGAAATTTTTTATATAACATGATTTCACGATTAGATCAGTTCAAAGTCATTAAGAGTTTGAATTTCATATTATTTCACCATAATGCAATCTCCAAAGAACAGCTCATAAGTATGATAATTTGACATTCACCGAACATCGAAACATCGAGGAAAGTTGTTCTAACAGTTTTGCGTCATTTGTTAGTACATAATTTTATGACTTGTCTAAGTACATATTTAACATTTGTTTGTCAAGCTTCTTTATTTGCTGGTTAAAGTCTATAAGTTGGAAGTCAAGGAATATATACATACGTATGTATGTATATTTACTAGTCAGTACCAAAATCATTATATGATATTAGAACATTTGTGACTATTTGGAAGTAATATTTTAACTTTAAAGATTGAGAACTATACTAACAATTTTCTTATTGTGATACATAATGTCATAAAAAATGAGCTCCTCTTGTTGAGAACAAGATCAAATTGGAGTATTAATGGTTAAGAAATTTGAAGTTTTGAAACTGCGTTAATTCCTAACTAGCTATATTTAATGGCAATTTTTGTTGGAGTTCTTGGAAAATATATACATATGTACATTGATTGACATGAATAGTTATATAAATATAAAAACATATTAATAGTTATAAAAATATAATATAAATGTTGATATGTATGTGAGTTAAGCTCTCTTCAATTAACCTCAAAATAACTACTGGTGAACCAGTTCATAGTATATCTATGAATGTACATACATACATATGTATTTGCGAATGACACGACAAGAAACTTATGCCTCTTTGGGCCCAAACTCCATGCATTAACGTGTAGTATATGTAAAAGCCAAAACGCCCACTAAAATATCACATACATACATAAAGCTGTCTAATACACACACATACATACACACATACATAAATATAGCGCACACACGTGTGCTGAAAACCTGTCGCTCACTCACACATGTGTAAGCACATCAAAATCCACCGCCATCGCCGACAAGACAAGTACATATACATACATATGTACATATAAATATTAAAATATGTCGTATATTCATATGTATATATGTGTGTATGTATGCGCATACATACATATACATAGAGTATAAATTCCATTCAACCGGGCACCTACATACCTTGTAGCTGCTCGCCCGTCAAGGCATTAATCGGTGCGACCGAATATGCGACACGATAGCACGTTTTACGCAAATCGTATGCACAGTTGCGAAAATATTTATACGCTTTTTAAGACGTCTGCGATGGGGAACTATTTTTAGTATACACACACACACACATATACTATGTACATATGTACATATGTATGTTTGCGTACGAGTATCGGTAAATATGCAAAGTTTAGGTTTTTAAGCAAAAAAACTATAATTTTGTAGTGCGCATTAGTTTGTATGCATAAGGTGTGTACCCAGATACATATACATACATACATATTAGTTGCTTATGTATGTATGCGAACATAAGTACCTTTGTGGCGGGAGCAAGTTGGAGTGCTAAAGGCCACTGCGTATACTTAAAAATTTAACGAAAATAAGAAATGGTTACATATATCTGTGTGTATGCATGTGTGTGTGTGTCGAAAAAAATTCGTGCAACGTTCAAAGTAAGTCGAACGTCAGCAAATTGCCAGAGGTTTGGCATATGAGCGCGTGACGTTACCTTTAGCGAGTATGTATGCGTAAAAGGCGAAAGAAAATAATAATATAATTTGTGTATTCCTCACTTTTTGGCTTTTCACAAAATTGAAATATTCAGCTGCAGATTAATTTCGACGAATGAGTTAAACATACAGGAATTGACTCATACAAACGAGCACACGCGGTACATTCATACATATATGCATGTATATTCGTAAACCTATCCATACAAAAACAAAAACTCATACATATATCTGGTTTTCTGCATACATTCATTATTTTGTGCTTACGAGTGCAATATCGCGTACGCACGAGCTTTTTGGAGAGCCTTCAGGGGTAAGGCACACATGCGTATACAAATATGAATATAGGAAATACATACATACATACATACATACATACTGAAAGCAACATCTGTGTAATATTGCAAAATAGAATGCTTCGTACTACCGTTTTCCATTTGAAACGATCAAAACAATACAAAAGGCGACTGTACGAGCTCATGACCGTTTCGTCATTGGCGGTCTGTGCACTTGGTTGGACGGTTGCAGTTGTACATATGTACATACAAGTACGTACAACAATATACTGACAACTGAATATTTTGGCATTTTGTTTACTTTTTTTATGACACTGAATCAAACATTGATGGGCATTTAGTATCTGGACCTGTACCGGTGATGTGTTGTATTTCTGTTTGTACCTGAGCTGAGCTGTGGCACGTACGAATTATTTATGCCGTGGAAGCGGCAAAAGGTATACTTGAAGCAACAACTCACCTTTACCTACATATGTTTATGTTAACATACATTCATACATATGTAAGTCTGCACTGACATTTGCTTGCACGTGGGTGTTTACACTTAAATACAATTCATACAAGTCACTTCAATATATAAATATATAAAAATGATTTAAGTGCATTCAACATTTCTTAACCTCAAGGTATGCAAAGCCGCGAAGGCGAGCCCATTTCTAGGAACAATAAATACCGTGGAATTAATATAAAACAAAGTACGGGGGTTTTTCTTCACATTTCCTCTACTTTACAGAGCGAACAATACCACCCAACCTGCTTTGACTAAAAATCCCCTTAGCTTGATGAATACTATGTATATGTATGGAAGTGTCGCATATGTACATACTACTATATGTGGCTGCCTGAACCGCATTCCAAGCATGCAACATGCGATACACTGTGAAAAAGTGACGTGAAAATTTGTTGTGAAAATGCAGTTACACAAAGACAAGAAAATTGAAATGAAAAATATAACGGTACTTTAAGAAAAATACAAAGAATTTAAACGAAAATAAATAAAATTTTATTTTAAGAAGAAAATATTTATAAATGCTATTCATGATCTTATATGAAAACTGTAAAAAAAAAATTTTTTTTTGTTGCTCAAGGAAGCTAATATTTCAGAAATATAACTGCAATAGAATTAGGAAAAATATATCATAACGAAATAATGTGTCCAAAACCTCCATAGTCTATTGTTTTGAATGTTTTACGGCAACTCGTTGGGGCAAGTACCGAATGAAGCATAACTTTGTATCATTAAAAGCGTAAATTTGTATAACTTCGCTCTCGGGTTTAACCTTCAAACCAAAAAGGCAAAATGTCATGGAAAATTTCAACACTCTTTTTGGAATCATCTTATGAACTGACTGATAAGTAGGTCAGTTTGGACCGGTTATTTTTTTATCATTACTTAATACTATTTCATGGATTCTTCGGCATAATTTTGATGTCTAAATTAAAATATAAATTTAAATTACTCAGAATTGCCAAAGAAGTGACATTCAAAGCTTCGCTTACAAATTTCCTCTCAGTGTAGATTTTTCGAAATCAAACGCGGCAAAGACTGAAACAATACAAGACTTCATGTCTATATAAGTAACTTAGCGTCCTAACCATAAACAACTAGCATTCTTTACTACCTCTGGAAGCAAAGAGTCACCTCAACTTATTGTAGTTAACATAATTATGGGTTGACGACAGACAGCACAACGGAGAACATGTCGTTCGGACTTTACGATAACACGTGTGAGTTGTGAGTTGAATTAACGAGGACGGATTTAATGAATTAGTCAGAACCGTGCCCACATTGAGAGCGCACCAGAGAGAGCGTCTTTATAGGGGAGTCAAAAATTACGAGCGAAAGAATATAATAACTGGCATACCTGCAGTAAACTGTACGAAAAGAGCATATACCAGAGGTAACACAAATTGATGTGAGGAGTTGAAAGAAAAAATGAACAAAGTCGGAGCAAGTGATTTTTTTAGAGAGCGTAACAAACGTGCCTCCAAACTCGGCACCACTACATAAATAAATCATATGTATGGGTGTATATATATGAATGTAAGCACGTGTGTTGCAAATACTATATGCATACATATGTAAGTATGTGCTATTTTCATGCAAAGCACGAGCTCATGAGTTAGTGACTACGCAAAACAATGCTCGTATGTGCTTATTAACTTGACGCTGTGGTGTTGGCAAGTAGTGTGGTGTATTTAAGGTAGATACAAATATATACATACATATATGTACATATACTAAGTATGTAGGTTTGTGTATATGGCCAGTACGCGCTCACACATAGGCTGGCGCGTATTTGCCCACTTTTTAGAAGTATGCTGACTCATGCGTACTCGAACGCTCTCGGCTCTCAAATTTTATTGCTCCAGCGAAATCTGTTATTGGCGTTTTTGTATTTTTGTTATTGTTGGGGCATACGTGGTCACATTTACTTTTCGATACATAATTTTTGTGCGCTCTCTTCCATAACATACACACAAACACATACATATATAGCTAAGTTAATATATAAGTATACTTAAGTACGTCTGTATGTATTAGGCATTTTTGTACTCTCATACAATTTTGTACGATTCATACGCGCTCTGTACATACAACCTACTAATTGTCAATTTTGACCTTCAAGGTTCCTTCAAACTCAACAACGGAGCCGCCGCTACGAGCTGTGAGCTGTGAAAACGAAACTGAAACGGTTATTCAACCAACAAACTGAATTGATTCCGAGGCGAACGCTTAAAGACGACGGTTGGTCGAGCGGGAAATTGAAAATATAATACAAATCGTACAATTCAAAAAGTCTAAGGAAATAATTCTGTAAAGAATACACTACTTTGAGTTAAAGACATTTCTGTAAAAGTCAACATCACTAACGGTGATAATTAAGCATTGCATTAGTTTTTGCAATAACAACAACAACGTGCATTTAACATTGAAACGACGAAGTTGAAATTTGTGATTCGTGCATTTTTTGGTTGTGTTCAATTTGTTTCTGCATTTTCATGAGTGCAAAGTCAAAGACTGCATTTTGAGCAAAACAAAAGTCAACAAAACATACGACATACTAGCAAAGTGTTACGAAAATAACCGAAACTACTTGTGCATTCAACAACAACAAAAATTCACACAAAGAATTGCAACAGCAAGCAGAATAAGTGCAGAGTGCAAGCAGAGAATAGAAAGTAGAAAGCTTTGAAAAAAAACTCTTGCAGCCAAGGAGATAAACAAGAGGCAGGAACAATAGCACAATCATATTGTAAAAAAAATCGCTAATAAAGTGTATATAGCTTACTCAATTCAAACCTACGCACACACACCCCACAGTACTGCGCAGGTCTTTGTAAAAAACAAAAAAAACAACAACTAAAACTAAAACAAAAAAAATATATTTCAAAGTCACATAAAGCTTTGAGAGCATCTAAGTAAAACGTATTTGTGCGAAAAAGCATACATACCTACAATTTGCATTGAACTAATCGCGGAAGCGAACGAATTGTGAAAAAACCAACACTAGATACCTCGTAGTGCAAAAGCTAAGCAAATCGACAGAGATGGAGAAAGATTTGAATGGTGCAATGCAGAGCCTTGCTATTAATAGCAGTGGCAGCGCTATTGTCAATGGTTGTTGTCGCGGCACCGACGGCGACGTTAACGGTAAGCTTTCGTGCCACAGTCAGCAACAACAATTTGACGATTGCAGCAAGCTGAGCAACAACCAAAACAGCGGTCATTGCGGCGCATGCAAGTGTGACGATAGTACACAGTCAGCGGACGAGACAGATAACGTACGCGTTGCTAACGGCGCAGTTGGCGGCGTAGCCAATGTTACATCCAGTTTCGCGTACAAATCGGCATCTGCGCAGCAGCTACAGCAACTTCAGCAGCAGCAACAGCAGCAAGCACAGCCACAAACACCACCGCCACCATACGCTAACGCTAGTGCCGCGGAAAAACACAAAATGGTTCACGAGTTATGTCAGCAATTAATATTAACGGACGAACAGATCAAGGAATTAAATTATCGCATCCTGCATGAGATCAAGCGTGGCCTCAACAAGGATACACATCCCAAAGCCGATGTCAAGTGCTGGGTAACGTATGTACAAGATTTGCCAAATGGCAATGAACGTGGCAAATTCCTTGCCCTCGACCTTGGCGGCACCAACTTCCGTGTGCTGCTCATCCATCTGAAGGAGGAGCATGATTTCCAAATGGAATCACGCATTTACGCTATACCACAACACATCATGATCGGTACCGGTCAGCAGTTGTTCGATCACATCGCTGAATGTTTGGCCAGTTTCATGTCGGAACATAATGTGTATAAGGAGCGCTTGCCATTGGGTTTCACCTTCTCCTTCCCACTGCAACAGCTGGGTCTGACCAGAGGTCATTTGTCCACATGGACGAAGGGTTTCAATTGCTCCGGTGTAGTTGGTGAAGATGTTGTGCAACTATTGAAGGACGCCATTGCGAGACGTGGTGATGTACAAATTGAAATTTGTGCTATTCTAAACGATACCACTGGTACATTAATGTCGTGCGCCTGGAAGAATCATAATTGCAAAATTGGTTTGATTGTTGGTACCGGTTCCAATGCTTGCTATGTGGAGCGTGTCGAAGAATGTGAATTGTTCGAAGGCGCATCTAATGGCAAATCACATATGCTCATTAATACAGAGTGGGGCGCATTGGGTGATAACGGTATGTTGAACTTCCTGCGCACCGAATTCGATGATGAAATCGACAGACACTCCATCAATCCGGGCAAACAACTGTTTGAGAAAATGATTTCTGGCATGTACATGGGCGAATTGGTACGTTTGGTGATAGTTAAGCTGGTCAAAGCAGGTGTACTCTTCAAGGGTCAAGATTCAGATGTGTTGATGACACGCGGCCAATTCTTCACGAAATATGTTTCAGAAATCGAAGCTGATGAACCAGACAATTTCACCAACTGCCGCATGGTGTTGGACGAATTGGGCTTGAACGACGCCACCGATGAGGATTGCGCCAATGTCCGTTATGTCTGCGAATGTGTCTCAAAGCGTGCTGCGCATTTGGTATCTTGCGGTATTGCGACGCTTATCAACAAAATGGACGAAAAACAGGTGACAGTCGGTGTTGACGGTAGCGTATATCGTTTCCATCCGAAATTCCACACGCTGATGGTGGAGAAAATCACAGAACTGATAAAGCCAGACATTAGCTTCGACCTGATGCTGTCCGAAGACGGTTCCGGACGTGGTGCGGCGCTGGTTGCGGCGGTAGCGTGTCGGGAGGACAATGTCGTCAAAGCGAAGTAAAAGCAATAGTCCATTACAAAAAGGAGTTTTAGTATAGTATGTGAGTAAGCCGATTTAGTAATGAAAGCGAGCGCAAGCTACCAGTGCCCCTCTCCCTCCTAAGCAAAACATAAATATGTAGGTGAATTAAGCTAACGCTAACACGCCAACAAAACAACAACAGTAATGTTAATTCATATGAATGTGACAACCGTCACACAATTCAAAAAGTAGTAGTAGTGATGTAAAAACAACAGCAACACAAAACATTTAAAGCAAAAACAAAGAAAAAACTACGATGCAGCAGCAATCACATGACATGACGTTTTACGCGCAAACTCAGTGGTGAAAGCAACAAAGTGATAGATATATATTATTAAAACAGGATACAAAGGATGGCGAGTAGATGTGCTGTGCGATATACATATGTATATTATATAATAATAGTGCAGAGCAACGTGTGAGAGATGGGGAAGGCCACACGGCAGCCCTCCAAAGCATGCAGTGAGTGATGTGACGAGTATTGCCGCAAAAGTTGTACAGATAAATAGGCAGTAGTAGCAGCAACAACAACTTCAGCAAACAGTTGTCACTAGCTATGTATATTTGTTGATTTTTTTAGTGATAAAAATAAATTAAAATTATTTTAACTATTACATAATGTAGAGAAATAATTATACAAATTTGCACTATTTTTTGTTTAAGAAATTCGTTAACTTATTCCTATAGCAAAGCGAAAGCGAATACGAATTTTAAACATTGTAAGATTTGGCACAAAAACGTATTTTTTATTTAGTTTTATGTTGCCTTAGCACCTTTTTAGACTATTTAGTTGGTTAAAATTAGCAGCAAAAGACAACTGCGTAAAACTGCTTTAAGGAAAATATGTATGTACGTTCAAGTAGATTTCGAAAAAAAAAACAAACAAGAACACAAATGAATTATATACATTTTAAAACTTGTGCAAAGCGTAGACATTAAAATAAATAATATAAATACAAAAACGTTTAGTTAATGCCGTTTTACTTTGTAGCAAAGAGAATCTAAAAATATAAACAAAGAATTGAGTTAAATAACAAAAATTAAACAAAAATATATACTATATATATATATGTATGTATAACAGCTCGTCACTAACGACCTCCTTTATTTTCATTCATCAACTAAAGAAATGTTCACTCATACATTCATGAAATTTGTAAAAATGCGCATCCATATTATCTATAGTCTTAGTTTGTTAGTTAATAATATATATACTATATAGTTGTATCATTTTTTTTAGTTTGTTCCCTTTTTGTTGTAAATTAATCTAAAGAAAACATGCAAATGACGAAATTCGTTGAAGCAAAATTTTATGATTATGAAAACCAAACTTTTTATTTTTATTTCGAACTTAATGTTTTATTTCGTTTAACTGTTATGTTAACCCAAGATATTCTTTTGCTTTACATATTTATATACAAAATGAAACTTATAATATAAATGTTTACATAAAAATACATACCTATACATATAATATATAAAAAATAAATACAAATTTAAGTTGAAAAACTCATGAAAGCAACAAATTGTTACTCAATGTTGAAACAACTTTGGCTTTGTGACTAGTTTTAAATTTATAAATATATATAAATACTTTAGAATCAAAAACTGCATAAATAAATTGGCAAACAAATGCATATTTTTAGAAAATATTAAAAACAAGTTTTCTTTTCTGTTTTGATTTCTATAAAAGAGGTGTGTGCTGGCTGACTTTTATTTGCTTTTGGGTGCTAATTTTGATTTCGAAATTCTTTCTTCGGTTGAGTTGAGTTTCTTGGAAAGTGCCAGTTGGGCGTTGAAATAAGAGGAAAAACGGAAAATATTTTAATAAAAAAAAACATAAAATAAAACAAAATAAAATTAAATTAAATTAAATAATATAAAAAAAATTAAAATAAAATAATATAAAATAAATGTTAAAAAAATTTCAAAAAATAAAATAAAATAATTTAAATTAAAAAAAGAAAGGAAATAAAAGGAATAAATAAAAATCTAGAAAATAGCACAAAATAAGATAAATTAAAAAAATTAAATAGAGCGAATCAAATAAAATATTAAATGAAATAAAATAAAAACAGTAAATAAAAAATTACAATAATGTTTAAAAATTAAATAAAATCAATAAACAAATAAAATTTAATAAAATAATATAAAAAGATTAAATAAAATGATATAATATAAAAAAATATAAATAAACTTATTTCAAAAATAAATTAGAGAAAAATAAATAAATAAACAATTTAAAAGGAGGTAAATAAAATTATAAAAATATAAACAATAAATGAAATTTTAATGTTCTAAGCTTATACATATATATATAATATAACGATAAATTTATTTAATGTAACAAATCCAAAAATTAAAAAAAAAAATGAGAAAAATGTTGAGAGCAAATTATAAAGTTTCAAATATTTTAAATATCAAGCAAAACATGAAATAGTACTGAATTGAACAGCAATATAATAAAAAAAATAAAAAAATTAGTTTAACATGATTGACAATAGAATGCTTGAATGAAGAATAAATGTTAATGATAAGCTGTACACTCGCCGATAGGTTTTAAACTGTAAAATAATTATTTATAATTATAAAAAAAATAATTATTTATAATTATTTTTCTGCTAAATAGAAAAAAAATTATAATTAAAAAAGAAAAATTTAACAAAAAAAAATAATAAAATAAAAAATAAAAGATGATACAAGAATAAAAAATTAAAAATTATAATTTAATAAAAAAAATAAAATATGAAATAAAAAAGGATACAGGAATAAAAAAATAAAATTTTAATCACATCAAGTATTTAAAAAAAATCGACAGCAATAACTATTAAAAAATATTGAAATTGATTAAATTAATTAAATAAATTTAATTTCTTGATATTATTAAATTAAAAAAATAAAACAAACCAAAGCATACCAAAGTTTAAAAACAACTTGAAAAATTAAATAAAATAAATATATGTATATAAATGATATAATATATATAATATATATAAATATACACAAATAATAAAAGTCCAATAAAATAACTGAATCAATAATAATTTAATAGGAAGCTAAAGAAAAAACTGATTCAAATCACCAAAAATATGACTAAATATCACAAGGTACATACAACACTAAAGTGTTCAAACTTTTTCTATGTATAATTTTATATTTATTTTGTTAATTTTGTGTATGTATGTAATTTTGCGCCAAACAATTGCCATTGACACACTCATAACGAACATATGTATGTACGTATTTAACCTTGGTTGAACTTTATTGTATTCAATTAAGCCCACTTCACTTTCTTCATTTTCGATAGATGTACATAGTATGTACACAAAAATATTTGGTATGAATTGGAAAACCATCCAAAATAAGCGCACAGAGAATCATATGGGATACAAGTACACAAGCATATGTACATGTACATGTATGTACATATATATGTATGTATATATTTAAGTACATACACAAAGATATGTTAT
Organism: Bactrocera neohumeralis; assembly: GCF_024586455.1. Taxonomy (NCBI): domain Eukaryota; kingdom Metazoa; phylum Arthropoda; class Insecta; order Diptera; family Tephritidae; genus Bactrocera; species Bactrocera neohumeralis. The sequence continues at coordinate 28,636,245 of NC_065922.1, forward strand.
CATGTGACTAAAATTGAAAGCAGAAAGTGAAAAAAGTCATCATGACAATATCGCAAAGAGCAGCATTCGCCTTTTCATAACAAAACAAAAGCAATCCACAAATACATAGGAATGAACAAAAACATATAGTGAATGCAAATAAAATTCAACAAAATATATTTTTTCATATAAAATGAAAAAGTTGTATTTACACAAATTGTAAATATTTATAATTATAATTTATGTAACAAAACAACAGTTTTCAGTTGAGTTTTATGCGGGCTCATGCGAAAATAATCTAAAAAGCCTGCTAGGTTTTGGCAGTGCGTAGCTTCATAGCTCAAAAGTCACCGCCAAGTTGCAATAAATACCGATTAAAACACACACAAACATATGTAGATATGTTGAGACGATAGTTATTACCAGTTATCGGCGCCATAGCCGAATAAAAAAACAAACAACAGATCGAAGCGGAACCAGCATAGCAACAATAGCAGCAGTAAGAGATATTTATTGATAAAGTGTACAGCAAAAATAAAACAAAACTGGTTATTGTTAAATAGTAATTTAATACGGAATTTATAATTTGCACTTTTTGAAAATTAATATTGTTATTGTAACAAAAACAATACGAACATTCCTCAGTAGAAATATTGGAAAAATGAAAAGAGGTTGGAAGGTATTGAATTTAAATGAGTCTGATGCGGGTAAAGGCAGCTTCTGCATTGAGAAGAGGACATGAAGAGGATATGAAGGCATGTGTGCAAATTAGTGGTAATTTCTATCATAATTAAGATGCAATACAAAGTAATGAAAGAGATGGTTACTAATTGATTGATGTATTTTCGGTTAGTTATGCTGTATTTTTCTTAATTTTTTCAAATATGCTATAAATTCTTACAATAATATCAAAATCACACTAAATACCACAGCTGTAAATTTAAAATCGGCGTTAATTATGGTATTGTATTGCAGCGATAATTACATTTACCAAATTGCAAACGATTTTGTATGAAACACAAAATAATTCCAATTACATACTTACTATAGAAATGAACTGAACTGAAAATGATTACTTGATTTCGGTTGTGGCACACAGAATGTGAATATGCTTTTGTAATCTTTTGTGGTAAACAAAACACAAATTGGTGGATTGCGCACTAAGATTGTATGAGAAGACCCTGTATGAGTTTATGAGTATGTACTAGATAATGTAATGAGCGAAGATGCTGCATAGTTAGAGATATTGTAAATTATATGAATGGAAGTGTACGGCAAGAAATTATGAAATAAAGAACGAAATCTGCTAGGAATGACAATTGGCAAAATTACGAAATAAAAAGTAATATTACATTGAATGCCTAACTGTGTTTTACTAGAAATATATTTTTTTTTTAATTTTTTTTATTTTTTTTTGTGGTGGTGATATCCCTAATGCGTAAGGAGATATACACGCTTTATTCCACATAAAACACAGACGAATTAATGGAATAGCGAATATTTTAGCATAGTTTATTAGTTCTATGACTCGTTTTAGTCGAATAATAACCCTCTTTCTAGCATAACCGGCGTTATCTCGCTAATGACGCACTGACTTGTGGTTTCCAACTAGATATCTGAAGCTAGTTTCTTCTCGGAAATCAATGGAGTCTAATCAAATAACCAAATTTAAATACACATTTATTGATAAGATTCGACCACCAAAGTGCAATCGTGATGACTTCACACCCTTTGTTTCTTATTGCATCGTTGATGCGGGGAACCAAAAATGGCCCATCTTGTAATTACGTTCCTATAAGACAGTCTGGTCCACTGCTCGCACAAACTGAATAGGCAACTGTTTATTTACGATGAGAAAAAACGATGGAAAAAAATTAACGAGTTAGCTAGAAATATTGTGTTTCCAAAGGAATCATGGCTACAGAATAATTGAGAATAACTCTCAAGTATTTTGGGTAGTCTATCCCCGCAAAACTAATACGTCTGTGTAAACCGACGTTGAGCAATACCAAAAGCTTCGTCAGGATCGGGAAGGACCTCTCCAAGCCGTTCGATACCAAACGAGGTTTCAGACAAGATGGTTCCCTTTCGTGCGACTTCATCCATTTGCTCTTGGAGAAAATAATTCGAGATGCAGAACTAAATAGGGAAGGTATCATCTTCTATAAGAATGTACAATTGCTGGCGTATGCCGATGATATTGACATCATTGGCCTTAACAACCGCACCGTTAGTTCTGCTTTCTCCAGAAGGGATAAGGCAGCGAAGCAAATGGGTCTGGTGGTGAACGAGGGCAAGACGAAATATCTCCTGTCATCAAACAAACAGTCGTCGTACTCGCGATTAGACACCCGTCTATCTTGGAACTAGTATTAACAGTAACAACAATGCCAACCTCGGTATCCAACGCGGAATAACTCATGCCAACAGGTGCTTCTTCGAACTGAGTAGGCAATTGAGAAGTAATGTCCTCTCTCGACGAACAAAAACCAAACTCTATAAGTATAGTTAAAAGGTAGCGGCTACGCTGGCTAGGTGTTGTCGTCCGAACGGACAAAAAAACTCTAGCTCTGAAAGTTTTCAACGCAGTATCCGCCGGGGGAAGCAGAGAAAGAGGATGACCTCCACTCCCTTGGAAAGACCAGGTGGAGAAGGACCTGGCTTCGCTTGGAATCTCCAATTGACGCTACATAGCAAAAAGGAGAAACCACTGGCGTGCTGTTATTAGCTCGGCTATAACCACTTAAGCGGTGTCTACGCCAGTAAAGAAGAAGATTTTGGGAAGTCTACTTTATCGTGAACACAAATATGCTATCTATATGAAAAGTTAAAGAAATAGTCCTTGAAAATTGTTGAGGTGGTATCAGAGGAATAGCAGAGCATCCCAACATCTCTAATGAATCGACTCAAGATATTATGGTTAATGTTTTGGGTGTGAAGCGTGTCAATGTTGGACTCGTAGCAAATGAGCTGCACCTTTTACAAAAACTGCCTCGAAAAGAGGTCGCAAAGATGCTTGACAACGTAACAGAGGACCCTACATTCTTCAAACTAGTCCCGAGACGTTGGTTTATGAATAAGATCGAAACTGCAAAATAATTTAGCCAGCATAGCCGATGATTACAACAAGAGTATGGAAAATTGGTTTAAGCGTTGGATTTTTGTATTTGCTAAGGAGTCTGTTTTGAAAGCAATAAAGTACGTGCCAGCCCGGATCAAATTTGATTTAATCAAAAATATTTGATAGTATTCGTATCGAACCGGAGAGCTATTTAGTTAGCTTAATAATCGAAATAAGAAAATTCAATAAAATAAATAAAAATATCAAATGTAACGACATTGAAGAACCTTGGAGAATCTCGTCTCTTGAGCAGTAAAATATCGTAAAAACCATATGATCTTTGTTGTTATTATAATGAAATATGCATGTATGTACATATATATATACCCGTAAGTGGTCAACAAACCTGTATATATCCATAATAAGGGTTCATATAATTAAATATACATATACGAGTATTATAAATTATTAAAAAAAAACTTTATGAAATACATAATTATATGAATAAAAAAGTATTAATAGTAGTCACCAAATTGCAAGGTAATATACAAAAATGCCGATTCATGCTCTTTGCAAATTCGTTGAGTTTGTTTGGAATGAATGCAATCACTTGACGGGCACAAGTAAACAAACAGTGGCCGATTGATCTGTCATTGCTTTTAAATGAGTCTAAATAAAGTAAGCGACATAATTCGTAAATTCGCTACACAATTATGCAGTTTTAGTAAGTTCAATGTCACTATTTCTCAAAAGCTCGAAGCAAAAATATTGCATACTCGGCCCTAGTGACGCTTAAAAATATGAAAAAAAGCCATTACAAAAATAATCATATATACAATTTTTTAGAAATTGATGCTATCTGGGGATTACTGTTATTTAGATTGTTGTTGTTTAACCTCAATCGGCAATTGAACTTTGGGTTATAGCGAGTCAGGTATTGTTTATGTTCAAAGTGCGAAATAAACAGCGGAAGAAGACGAATTGCACACTACACGATGTACTTATAAATGCATCTACGTATCTTTAGTATGATATTGACGTATGCAATTTAGAAATAGTCATATATGAGAGGGATGGGTTTTCGCGTTTGTCATTAGATAAAGATCTTTCATTATTTTTTTTACAAAAGAGCATGTGTAATAAATAGATGCAGTTTACATACATACATACAAGTATATGAATTAAGTAGTCGGACTACTCATGTGCTCATATGATAAATGACATATGTATATCATAAAAATCGATTGACAAGCTCAAAAACGAGTTTATATTCTGACACCTTTGGACAACAGGCTACTCCCTAAAGCCCCCACCTATCAACTTGCATACCTACATACACATATGAGTATAAAATAAGAATAAGAATATTAATATCCGACACGTGTATGCGGTCAAATAAGCAGTTGTAACTCGTTTTCGGTGACTCCAAATTTGTCACGTTCGATTTGAAAGCACATTCATTGAAAACTGGGAGAAAAAAAATTAAAAAAGTCAAATTTACCCACCTCATTTACGTCTTTTTCTGGATATGATTCAATAAATTTACATGTGCGAAAGAAGTTATTGACCGTTTTTCAGTACTGTAATGTGTATTTACGTCGTTAATGAACACAAAATGAAGTATTTTTAATGACAAAAGTAAACATCACCGGAGTGCCGATTTAAAATTTTTTCTTTTATAAATCTTTGAGTTCTTTGATTAAACCATCTGATTAAATATTGCCGGACTGTTCCATTTAAACTGCGAGCGCAGAGCAAATTCATAAAGATTTCTTTTCCGAGATTGATACAACCTTTTATTATTTTCATGTGAAGTTTGCTATCCACATGCGAAGTAGTGTGTGTTCGACACCTGTTTGTTTACGATGCGAGGAGCTCGAGGAGGCCACAACACATTTTGGTACGAAGCGTGTTCGTACTAAAAGACCTGAATCTTTTGCAAAAACGACGTGGAGTAGATGTCGCGAAATAACTACTTGATAACGTAGCTAGAACCCTATTTTCACTGTGACGTCGAAACTGTCCAACAATCTAGCGAATACCTCCAAAAATAAGCCGAAACCAAAAAAGCAAAATTCGCTAAAGGAACTAAAGAGAATAACGATTTTTTATTAATTTGTAACTCGAAAAAATGAAGTTTTTTTCTCAGTCCCGATAATATAAGGGTTAATATTTCTTAGTTCATTTCAAACTAATGTGCCGTCATGTCGTTTTTCCAGTTTAACCGCATTTTAACATGCTTATTCCTTGCACTTGGTACATCATCTATAATATAAGATGTTGACAAAAATCAGCATAAACGAATATTTTATTGAATCATTACTATACTTGTAAACCGCATTTTAAGATGGGATTCTACATTAAAAATATATATTTTATTACACTTGAATTAGTGTCGTTAATGTCCGATATACGGTATTTTTCTGGTTTTTACTCTAGTAAAAATTTCTTACGCCGATTGATTACGTTGCGAATCAAAGGACACAATTCGACTCGACCGGCTGGACTGAATATACAAAATAAATCGGCAACAAAAGGTATTAAGATTTCACAATACGCGAATGATACACGAACTATTGATTTGTAAATACAATCCAGCAACTCTTTATGTCACGTTTACTTAGATCAAGGTTTTGAAATTTGGGTTGAAATAACAGAATTAAAATTTTCAGAGATGCAGGTATTGAACTATGATACTTTGATTTATACCCCACTTACTGATCATAAGAAATACCAGTTCCCTTTGTATACGAATATTTTGCAAATTCAATGCGACACCCTATATGGGCGGAACATCCAACAACTTGCAGATATTTATTTAAATTGTACCTATGATATATTTGTAGAATTGTGTAGACGATTCGATTGAATTATATCACCAGACATTCACAAGTATTCATACCATAAATATAGGCACTTGCGAATATGATTTCGACAAAAACATTTATATATGTACATACATGTATATATGTAAGTAGGCGCATTCAAGCAAATATTTATAGTACAAATGAAAATTTGTTGTAGTGGCGGCGCTATTAATTTCAATTGATATAAAATTGCTAAACAACAGAACATATGAATGTGTCAAGTGACAATTGAGGACTCTGTTTCTCAATTAAGTGGACCAATGTGGATAATTTGCCAACTTGCCACAAGCTAGAGAAGTAAAAGTGTAGAAGTTTATAAAGATGTTAGGCTTTTCTATATTTACATATAAATAAATTACGTTCCTAAAGAAGGAAGATTACTAGAAAAGAAGCGACGTCTTGGAGGAATCGAGAGCATTCGTCGTGTAAGATTAATTTAGGTGCTTTTGGCACAAATCATCCTGGAACTGAATGTAAATCTAAAGAGCGGATTGAAAACAAGCAATGAACGCAGAAAAATTTGTGAGTGATTTCTATATGACGTCACACTAGTGTTCTGCTGAGAGGAGAGTTGAAAAACAAGGTTATGAATAATCAAAAAACAGATAATGGTACCTGGTACTTCTTCGAGTGAGAAAACATTACTTGCATTCAATAAATTTTTATAAATTTTCAAAAAAAAGTCGTCGAAAAAAGTTTTTATAAAAAAAACCGATTTCAGATATTTAAAAAATCGCACAGTGTTAATTCCAAGAAATTCAATATAATCGGGATTGTTAGTTCGGGATCGCATACATTCTCAAAATTGCACATCCCTAATATGTGTACATACTTATATAGTTTTCACACACTATTGATCTTCATCAGGGAACTACATACATAGATACAAATGTACATAATTTGGCCATGACTTCCAATCGCCTTTTCACGAGGCGCAATAATTAAGTACTTCGATCGTAAATTTATAATAAAGCTTACTTAATTAATTGCATTATCAGACATACGTACATAAGGAGTGGTTTGGAATAATCACATATTTTTTACAACAAATTGAGACTCATCTACTTATTTACTCATTCATCGTAATTGAAATGATTCCAAAAATAACCACATCATTCCGTTTAAACATTAACGGATATATGTATGAAACTAGTATGTATGTAAGTATATACTGTATGATAGTATCACTATTTTTAACACGTTTCGGCACTGAGTCGACTTCAAGGAAGTTCCAACAATTTTCAGTAAATTGTGCATACAAGTGCAATTGCAAGTAAAAAACGTTCACCAACGATCCAAACCCTGTCACCCCTAGTTTGCAGTAGTTATCATTAAAATTATAAAAAATAAAAAAAAAATTAAATTCATGAAAAAATTACGCATTGCTGACAAAGCCGCGAGTTACTCGGGTGTGAGGTTTCCCACATAAAAATAATAAAAATTAAGCAGCTTCGTGAGAAATATGATACACTTTCTTAACCAATGCAGTGATAAATTAATAATCAGTTGCATATAGTCTTCGTAGAATTTGCTTGACAAAATCAAAGTTTTTGTTTTAAATTACTTACAAGGAATATGCAATGATGCAGACATTATATGAAAAGTACATCTTAGTTGTAAATCTTAAACTTACGACACATATCTAAAAATATGTATACATATTCTAATATGATAACTGATAACACATTAAAATATAGTTGACATTTCGAGGAAGTTGCATTGTTTCTTAGAGTAATTCAACGTATAGTTTTTCTCGGCAGAACATTTTAATGACCCAATTAGTTTATGAAAATTATTTATTTACAAAATGACACTGAGGTCTTTGCAATCAAAGAATTTTTTATGGTGAAATCATACAGATTATGTTTCAAAACATCAGGAAGTTCTATAGAAATGATTAATGGGCTTACCTCATGACAGAAAATCGTCGAAAAACGTGAATTATTGATTTCAAATATGTATAAGGTTTAGTGAAAAGAAATCAAATGAAAGAAAAGAAGTCAATGTTTCATTAGATAGCTTTAGTAACCTGTGTATCGCGAAGCCAAAAGAAAATCCGCCATATTTTGCAGTTTTTAAACGATAAAGGCAAAACATAAGCCAAGCCGCTGAATATGCGAATATAGTTTATGGCGAATTCGAATTTCGATTTCGAAAATTTTAATGTCAAATATGCACCACGCTCTGGAAAGCCAATTATTGAAAATATCGATATAAATAATGGAAGCCATCGAGTCCGACTGGGATGTAAGCACTGTTTCGATTGGCTAAAATGAAGTTCCATCTATGAATCGCTGCTGAATGGTAATAAACTTGATCCATTTCTTAACTAGAGAGTTACCGGTAATAAAAATTCAGCTTACAAATGGGTATCAAAGATGGTCAAGCTAGGATTAACGGTCAGGAAGGTTTAGCTATATACATATTGGGCCTTTTCGTATTTTGTCATTAGATGTCGTTGCAGTCGCATATATTGTTGGAAAGGTGAGATTTAAAGCTTCATTTTACCAAAAAAAATTTCATACGGTGAAGTTGAAAAAAAGTTACAGCTGTTCCACGCAAGCCACCAATAAATATTGTAAAGTTTACGGAGACGATGCTGTATCAGTTCGTGTAGCACAACAATGGTTCGCTCGCTTCCGTTCTGGAAATTCGAAATGAAAGATGCACCCCGCTCTCGTCGACCTATCGTTGAAAAAGTCGTTGAAATTATGGAAAATTATGGAAAAGATTGACCAGGACCGTCACATAAGCAACCATGATATCGCTAAGGAACTTAATATTCATCATCAAACGGGTTTAAACCATTTAAAAGGGCTGGCTACAAACAGAAGCTCGATCGAAGGACCGAATTAACATCTGCGATTCTTTGCTGAAACGAAATGAAATCGAACCATTTCTGAAGCGAGTGATAACAGGAGACGAAAAGTGGATCAAATACGACAAAAATGTGCGGAAAGGTTATGCTGAGTGTTTGGTGGAATTGGAAAGGAGTCATCCACTATGAGCTGCTCCAGCCTAGTCCAACGATTGATTCTACATTTTAATGTCCACAACCGATGAGATTGAAGCAAGAAATCTAAAAAATGGCCAGAACTGAACCACAGAAAGGGCTCGTCTTCCATAAGGACAACGCTAGACCACACACACCTTTGATGATTCGCCAAAAACTGGAAGAGCTTGGCTGGGAAGTTTTGATACATTCACCATATAACACTGACCTTGCACCATTGGACTACCATTTGTTTCGGTCAATACCGAAATCCCTTAATAGATTAAAGTTGGCTTCAAGGGAAGCCTGTGAAAATTACTTGTCGCAGTTTTTCGCCGAGAAATCAGATAAGTTTTACACAGATGGAATAATGTCTCTATCAGAAAAATGGGAAATAGTGGTCGACCAAAATGGTACATATTTGGTTCATTAGTTCATTATAAATATAAAAAAAAAAATAAGTTGAAGTTTGATTAGAAATTAGAAAAGTCTTTTTCGACTACCCAATTGAAACGTCTAAAGGAAGCAATAGGAGATGAATTGTGTTCCATCAGGACAAGGCCAGACCACATACATCGATATTGGAGTGATAGTCCCCAACTGACCACACGAAAATTATGAAATTATCTTCAAAATATCAACAAGTTTTCGAACAAAACTATGCACACTTGATCTAAATTGGATCACGCTAATTAAAACTTTCAATTAAATACATACAAAAATAATGGATTTTTTGTATGCTGTTCATCATACATCATGCGTGAGTCTTAAAAATAACTATTCGGTTAATAATATATTAGGATCTTCAAAATTGACCATTATTTGTTAGACGCTATCTAGCAGAGTAGTTACGAAAATTTATTTGTTCGAAAGATATTCACATTCCAACTACAATTAGCAAATATTGAAGGAATTTATTTAAAAATGATGCAAACAAAAATATATTAACAATTCAAAAAGCTTAAAATATTTCTAAATAAAACAAGGAATATCTAGTATGTTTCACATCAAGATGAAAAACGTAAACATCCAACCGTCAGAGAAATAATAAATAAACAATATGTATGTATTAAAAAAAACCACTTCGTCATTATAAAATTCCACTGAATTATTATAATGCAATTTTTTTTTTTATTTTTTAATAAGACCGCGCGACACACCTCCTCAGAGGCAAAAAAGCACATGCATATAAACACATTAACACATACTACAAGTATATATAAAAAAATATAAATGTATGTGTGCTCATTGTGTTTTGGTGTCTACTATGAGGTTATAACCGTAATTCAAAAATCCCCAAAAATTAATTTCGTTTCTACATTTAATGTATGTACGTGCACATGGTGTATATTCGAAACAACAACAGATGTATGTATATATTACATATGCGTATATGTGATCATTTTATGGCAGTACATGAACTTTTTGGCAAGAGCGGAGATAAGCTCTCGTACATCGACCTGAAGGTGATTCGAAAGACATGTGGGTTTTTTGGACACCAATACAAACATATTTACATAAACAAACTTACATATATATATACATACATATGTACGCCGTATTTCGGCTATGTAAATGCCAAAAAATAAAAAAGCTTTTTTTTGAATTTTTCATACGTATTCATTACTATACTTTATTGTCTGTAAATTGCCACCAATTTTACTCTCGTGCCTGTGCAGTCGAGCGTAGTCCACTTTGATTAGCAAGTGCGACGGTGGCAAGAGTTGTGGGTGGCAATTATCGAACACATTATGTATGTATGTACATACATACGCTGTATGTGCTTATGTATATGTAATATATGAAAATACATATGTGTAAATAGCAATAAATGAAAATTATATGAGGAGAATAAAAGATAATGGCAAATACAACAAAACACCTGTGTAAAATTTCCATTCCCCTAATATGGGGTATTAGCGCAATGATATTCCAATTACCTGTTGCCATATTTTAGTTAATTTGATTATTATTTTCACGTTTTTATTTTATTTTTTCTACAAAGTTTTCAAATTAAAAGCTTTTCTAAAAATTCTTAAATCTGTATTTTCTTTTTTCTGTTTTATGCTTATGGATGGAGTCATGTGTAGAACTTCACGCAAGTGAGGAAGTTTCTCTGAGCGCTATTCACTTGTGAGTGGCCACAAACGACTAATTTACATATGGTTCAAGCAGCTCACGACTTCCACTTTTAGACCAAGTATCCCTGAGTAGCCACAGAACATTCATTTGAAGGCGAGCTAAAGTGAGAAGGGGAACCATCCCTCCCCAGGATTGTGCGCTGTATTTGGGACCCGCCACGTAAGAAAAAGCCCTTAATGAAAAGGAAAAACAGCCCTCGCTGTTGTGAATTCGGCTATAACCGTGTAATCGGTGTCTACGAAAATAAAGAAGAAGTATATAAGGGTACTGAAAATTCGAGCCCATTCCAAGTAAAAGTCATCTTTTTCGGAAATTTCGATTTAATTATTCACCAAAGTTTTCGTCGAGAGAGAAAAACGATTAAAATGATCTTCCATCATTTTCATTAAATTTTTGTAGAGCGATTGGTCCGTTGCTTCAAAAAATGTCGGCGATTTCTTTCCAGTGAGCACTCTCTTGACGTTTGAGGAGAGAAAAAGTTCGTTGAGGGCGGAAATATCGGAAAAGCGATCAAGTGCATTTCGCATACCCAAATGTTTATTTCGTCTGGAACATCGGCTTTTGAAAGTCCACTGAGTTCAGCATCTACTTTGCTCAGATGACCTGTACGAAATTCAACATACAGCTTACGAGTAGGTTGCTAGGTCTGGCGAAGAGGTCGGATAACCCTCAATTAGTCATAAACTATTTGGTTATAATTAATTTTTGACACCAGGTATACTCGGTTTTTTTTTTATACTAAGGAACTCATACACCAAGTTTCATCGAGATATCTCAATTTTTACTCAAGTTAAAGCTTGCTCGGACAGACGGAAAGACAGACAGTCACCCGGATTTAAACTCGGCTCGTCATCCTGATTATTTATATACATATATAACCCTAAATCTATCTCGATTGGTTTTAGGCGATACTTACAACTATTTGGTAAACAAAATTATTATATGTACATATGTACTCTGTAGCAATATGTTGCAAGAATATAAAAAGTTGGTAAAAATCTAAATAAACTCCCTGACTTATCAAGCTATCCTCGTACATATACCTATAGTATGTACATATGTACATGCAGTATGTACGAATGACAGTACTTGAAATGAACCATATTGTCACACACAGTTATAAAAATAAAATCAACACTTTGTGGCATGTATGTAATTCCCTTACATCAAGCGAATGCATAAAACAAATTATTCTGAGTGTCTGGGGCACAGTGATATCTGATACCCGTTTGTATGTTTGCTGTGGCAATAAGTGAAAAGGGGGGGAAAAAGTAAAATAAATTGTACCGAATGTTCCGATCTAATGTGAAATGATCACATGAATTGCGAGTAGGCCTTGGATGGGCGCGTGGGGGTGTGTACTACAGTTATACCCGTACTGTGTTGCAGCTGTGGGCGAAAGGGGAAAGTGAAAGGCGCGTGACTGTAATAGACGACGCATTTGTTGATTTAAAGATAAAAAGTAGGTGTAGATAATTTTCGCAAGCCCGCGCTAATTAGTAGTATTACTAAATAAATAAAATAAACAACGAAAGATACAACTGTAAATCGATACATGGAAGTATGTAAAGTCATGGATGTACATATGCAAATATCAGTACATATACATACGTATATTCGAAATACAGGTAAATGGGTGTATTGAGCAGATCAGTTGATTTTGATGTATTTGACGCATTTCATTTGAAAGCCGGCCTACAAAGTAAGCATAGCATTTTATTTTCATATTTAGCTGGTTTACCAGTAGCATTACCGAAGCAATTGTGCAATCAGAATAGATTACGTGATATTGTTTACAGGTAATTGATCAGTCGAAAGAGCACTAATTAAAGGGTGTTTAGAAGATTTCTTGTCGAATAGTTTCAGATAGGTTTCGGTTAACAAATTAAAAATATAACAGATACATAAAGAAAAACGCTAACTTAGACTGTACTACGGCTATAATACCCTTGACAACTTAACAATTTTATAAAAACTTCATTTTGATCGACCAATATGTAGGGGAGCTGTACAGGGTTTGTCCAGAAAGTAATAGGACTGATTTTCTTCCGCCGCGACTGTAATTCGAAGCGTGCGCGCACCGACTAGATTCGGTAGAGGGCGTTCCGAGCTAACGAACGAGCTGGTCAATCAGTTGTCTCCGAGCACCTGAAGAGTCAGGACAAACATTTTCGCGCGACGTGTTTCTGTGAGTAGTGCGATTAAATTCTGCCCGAAACTCGGTAACTCTGCGACAGAGACGTTTGATATGATCAAGCGAGTTATGGATCTTTGAGTATGATCCCGAGACAAAGAGGCAATCTTCCGAGTGGCACAAGCCGGCGTCTCCTCACCCAAAAGTGAAAACGATGCTCATTGTTTTTTTCTTGACATCAAAGGCAACGTCCACCATGAATTTGTTCCTCCTGGACAAAGCGTCAAAGCTACGTTTTACGTGGGAGTCCTCAAGAGACTCAAACGAAGGGTCAATCGGGTCCGACAAGACATCGCAGCCGATTGGAAGTTGCACCACGACAACGTCCCAGCTCACACCGCCTTTCTTGTGAACAGCTACCTAACTAAAACCGGCGTTCCAACGCTCTACAGCCCAGATGTGGCCCCCCGTACTGTTTTTGTTTCCTTGCTTGAAAAGGCCAATCAAAGGCAAGCATATTGAGACGACAGATGGTATCCAAGCAGCATGCACCTCGGCTCTCAAGACTATTCCGGAGAATACCTTCCGTGACGTCTTCAAGGCTTGGAAATCTCGCTGGCAGCGCTGCATCGACGCAGAAGGAGCGTATTTTGAAAGTTTTTAAAGAATTGTAATGATTGGTGCAATATATTTTATTAAATCGACTCAGTCCAATTACTTTTCGGACAAACCCTGTATACTATAAGGGTCCAATCTGACCAATTTGTTCGGAGATTTCAGCCCTACCTGGGACAACAATCTGTGAAAAATCTCAAAAATTGAAGGACTAGTACGCGTGTATACAGATAAAGGGATATGGATAATTCTACTAAGCTCGTCGCGCTGATTATTTACGTATAATTTATAGGATCTCCGCCCACGTTTCCTTCTGGGTGTTAAAAACTTCATAGCAAATTTAATGGACCCTGTTCAAGGTATAAATACAATCAACGGGAAAGAAAAAGCAAAAAGTATGTAGTAAGAATTATATGTCGCTGAAAAATCTAAAATTTTTCGCGGAGTTCGCAAGGTTATCAATTATAGACCTGATCGACAGTCTGATGACTGATCACTACAAAGCTGTTTTTTCGGTGCCTAAAACCTCCGTTATTATACATGTCAGCCAAAAATTAAATTATTAATTATCCACGACACAAGATGTCTAGTATTAAACTGGCAATATCGGACTCGGTTGCTTAGATTTGGCTGGTCTTCTTATACTGATAGCAGTTTTTCACCGGTACAATCAATTTTTACTCCATCGTCGGTACTATTGGCAGCTTTCGAGATGACGGCCCATTTCTAGAGACTTTTTTTTGATATCCAGAATTCAATTAGTGTTGTTTGTATTTCCAGCCTTAGCGCTGTTCCGAATATATTACAGTTGACTGGAGGCGAAGACGGTTTGAAGATATACACTCAATTTTAAATTTTACCCTGGTCCGTTTAAAGTGCGCGCATACCGAATTGATGAAAATTTTTTTGTATTGGTACAACCTTTTGTATGTACGTGAAAAACAAAAGTCTTTTGGTAGTACGAGTCTAGTATTGACACACGTCATTCACAAAACATTAAACAAAATGAATTGAGTCGATCCATAAGATAAGTATGTTGAGATCCTCTGCTATCTGTCTGATGATTTTCAAGCTGTGTTTCTTTAACGTCTTCGATGCTATCTTAACAGTGGATGGACGACTCGTACGATTTCGATGACTTCACGATTATCACTGAATATTTTGTGCCACTCAAATACTTGTTTTGGTCATATAATAGACTTTCCAAAACACTTCTGCATATTTTCTACGATTCTGCGATTCCATTGACTTCCAAATCGATCGTAAAAATCGACGAACTCCTCGCAAAAAAAAGATATCAAAGGATAAGGTTAATATTGGAAATAGACCAGTCCGGATCAATTTTGATCTTGAGGGTATTTTGTAATTTCGACTTCGTACTTAGACGAGACGCGAGATGCTGGGGTCCCCGCGGTATGATACACTGGAGGAGGTATTGATGGTGAGGGCACAGAGTCTGTTAAAATTCGAGTCAAGCGCTGGCATCCTAAAGGATGACTACTCCTCATGGACCAAGTAACTGAACTCCATCTGGTGTCGCAGAGGACTAAAACTGGTCTATGCGTGGCTTATTGGCCTAGCCGATTAACCTAACCAAACCTAACCTAGACGAGACGTGAAAATATATTTTGTGTCATTGTGTTTATTTATTAGCAAAACAAATTCACCACACATCCTCTAGTGATTGTTTTGTGACGTAGAGCAACAAAAATTATCTGACTACAATCACCGGTTATCAATCATGTTTAGTTTTATGATTTTGTAATTGCATTTTTTCTCTTTTTCCCCCTAGTTATTACTGTGTTATTATTGTTGTTTATTGTCATAATAAAAAGTAAAGTGCGCAAAACGTTTGTAATAAAATATCAACATGATAAGATATATACATACATACATTTATACTATATTATATAGTATGAATATGGTTGGGAGCTGCGAAAGCTATTGGGCCCCATACGTTGTACTTTCTGTATGTTGTAGTTGTATAGATATCAGCTCAACGTTGATATGAGAAATTTTGCAGGTCCATTTCTTTTAAACGTAATAAAACATTCACTGATAAATAACAATTTAAGTGTTTATATATAGACAAGAACATGCATATTACTATATTACTACGTGATAACAGTTTTGCAATGTTTTTAAGCATCTACCTTGCGACAGAGCCCCTTACTATGCAACCACCAACAAAGAGATTGCGTCTTATCAAAATTAATGGTCGTAAATTCCTGTTTTTCAAATGCACAAATACTTAACGGAATAATTGTGGTATTAAGTCATATAATCCCGATACCCCATATAGCTTTATGGACTTGTATTTATTTTGCATTCAAGGTAAATTATGTGTAAATATGCTTTTATTAGATAACACAATATTTTATACTTTTGATGTTTAGATATTATACTATATAGAATAATAACTTTATTAGCAATATGTAAACAAATGCAATGGAACCAGCTTAGTCATAACTTGACATTGCATAAATGTCATTGGCAAGCCAAGCGGTGAAGCATTTTGGAAACATTCAAGACTCGAATGATGATCAATTCGAATCATACATATGTTGTATTTCACAAGAGAAAAATGTAAAGCTTTTCAGAGTATATCTTTCGAAGCAGTGGTAAGAATTTTTTAGGATGTGGTCACCAGAGGTTGAAGAATCGACTGCAAGTTTGTGTGTACATATTCGAAGTTTGCGTCAAGCAAACTATAAGATAATGTGAGAGAGATTTAAGCATGCTATAAACTGATCTTTTTTCTATTCTTAATATTTCGAAATCGCAATAAAACTTTTATGCATTAAATTTCAAATATCCATGCAATATACATACATATATCTCGCCAGAACTTCATTTTGATAACTCAAAACAACCAAATCAAGCTTAAACTAAATCAGTAGTGTTGCCGACATTAAATCTAAAATAAAAAGAAGAAGAATTCTACGAGCTTACAACAGGCGGAGTTTGAATAAAACGACGGACGCGAAACGACGTGGCATAAAAGACGACGCGCATCAATTCTCCTCATCACGCATAATAAAATCCCACATAGATGATAAGATAAATTAAACTAAATAATATTTAAATCCTTTTTATAGATCAAACATAATAAAATCCCACATTTATATCAGGTCAGGTCTTATCTTTCTGGTGCAAAATAATCATGGTCCAATTATTGCACCTCAAAAGAAAAGAAACTTGTCATTCTGATTAATGTGATATACCAACATAACCATATGTTATAACGCAATATCTATTTGCTATAACTCAGGGGATTACCCCCACTTGTGAACTTCAAAATTGTTTAACTTTATATAGCAAACTTAATTATATTGGGTAGTCTTTTCGTAATTTATCAATAGATGTCGTTGCAGTCTTATATCTCAAATGCTACCAAAACTCAAAAAAGTGCTTATCTCGAACTGCTATTTTAGGAGGCGGTGCAAAAATTTGTCCAAAACGGTTGGACATTTTCATATTATATTTGTCAAGTAATGATTACAGGAAGATGATAAACACTTTTAGAGTTTTCGGAGCTGATTACAGTAACAAATTAAATTTTTAACCCAACCAGAAGGATAAACATTTTCACAAAAAACGTTTTTTAGAAACCGCCATTTTGTCAAAAAACTAATTTTTCTTACTAATCTTTGAATCAATACCAGTATTTATCTAAGGAGATGACAATTTTAAAAAGAAAAATCTTCCTCACCGCCAGACATTTTTTTTTTTTTTGGGAATCCCCCTGAAAATCGGCGGTCTGTCAATTACTAAAGTAAAGTATATTTTATTAATTACATTTTTTTATTTACTAAATAAAATGCTTCTTCGAAAAAATTTCACAAAAAACATGTTTTTTTCTGACTGGTAAATGGATATATAATATGTACATAACCCCTTAAACTATTACTAAATTATTATAAAAAAATAACATTCAAACTTTGTTAGATAAAAATATGCTGATTCTATACACGTACTCCGCCAGAGATCAATATTTACTAGAAATTCTGACCGGGAAGTTTACTTTTAATTTAGCAGAGCATACAAAAACTCATGGCTGGATAGCTAGCGTCTACAACTAGTTTTTAGGTGGACAGAAAAAATAAATAATAAATATGATAATATAAACACGTGAACAAACCAAATGCCTCGTGATAGCATTTGCGTGCAGGTAGGTACGTACATACATACATACATACATATTTGCATACAAATCTACACATACATTATTTTTATTATTTAAATATCACTACTATTAGTAGTAGGAAAATGTAATAAAAATTTAATATTTGTTAGACGCAGATTGAATATATTTTATCGGCTTATCGATGCACGACGCATAGCGATGCACGAACAAGTTTAGCACGTGACCTGCAATCAGGCTATACTTAGTTCAAAATATGTCAAAATTATATATGGAAATTAAAGACTTCTTTCTTAGCACAAAACTTGCAGGACTTCTACCAATTTGAAACATCAACAAGGCATACGCCCACCTACTCGTCAAGAAGCGCGGCTAAACATCAAATATAATATGTATAATATCTCTCTCTACGATCAAGTGTCATATTAAATGCTTATAATATCAATAGCGCAAAGGAAGTAATTATAATCAAGTTATAATAACCGCTCTAAAATGTAATTTATAGTGCTGACTAACTTTTTTTACTATATACATACATATGTACACAAATATTGGTATAAATATATTGTTTACAGTTAATGAAATTAATTCATCGCATGAAAAAATTAGTGTGCTAGCGGAATAGCGCTAGAAATTAGTTATTTTACAATTGCGAAGTTCTAATCTTTCGCATTATTGCCATTTCGCGCATACAATTCCGTGCATTTTTCATAGCTTTAGCAATTAGTGCTTTTGTCATTAGCTTACAAAGTTTAAAAATGCACACACACATACACACACGTGCACTTAAAAAGTAGCAAAACAAAAACAAGTGAGAAATGCGGCAACGTGATCAAAATATTGCCCGAACTCCGTTGGAAAATAAACAAAACGATGATTGTAGTGTAAAGCACACAAAACTGAAAAAAAGTAGTCATAATAACAATAATGACAAATGTCTAATGTATTTAACTTAAATAAACTAATGAAAATTATGGTAATTACAATTTGTTGCATTTTATTTTGTTTTGTTCGTGCTTTGGATCTTGTTCTCCATATTTTCGAACGTGTACAAGTGCAGGCGCGAAAAATTTGTAGTTGAAAATTTTTTGAGTTCTGCTTTTCGAATACTTAGTATTAGGAATGGCACATATAGCAGCGAATTCTGCACGAACAAATTTCATTAATACTTATTTCGGGAGAAAAAAATATCAATGCAAAGAAATGATTCAAAGAAATCGGCTGACATCGCGCAAAGTTGCCAATTTTTGCAAAAACAATTGCCGAATATTGAAGGAGACTGTCACAAAAATTTAATCGATTTAATCCTTATACTCTGAATAGGGTATTTTAAGTTTGCCACGAAGTTTGTAACGCTCAAAAGGTAACATCGTCTGTATATACGTGAATTTATTTCTCAGTTTTGGAGATATCGATCTGAAAATTTTCACATCCCTTTTAACCCTGCTCATTTGCCGGAATTTTTTAGTTATTGTTGTTTAAGAAAATAAAAAATTGCTCGGTGTAGGTTCCCGTCGATAAGTGGGACACAATTCACTCTCAAGGACTGCACCAAGTACCTTGGGGTAGTCTTGGACAGCAAACAGCTGAGGAAGCACAATGCTTTATATGTGTGTAGGTAGATGCTTGGCACAACCTAGGGGCTCTCTCACTCTCTCATGCACTACCGGAAACCAATGGAAAGGGTTCAGATGCTAAACAGCTATTGTAAGACCAAATCTGCTCTACGGTGCTGTAGTATGGTGGATAGGCGTGCGAAACTCCACCTGCCGGAACCAATGAAAAGGGTTCAGAGGTGCGCTGCACTGTGCATAAAAGGAGCTTTAAGAACAACTCCAACGACGGCACTTGAACTGTTACTAAACCGCGGAAAACTGCGCAACAAAATCGGCGAAACGACTAATGGCTGCCGGAGAATAATTTACATATAGAACCTTCGGGTATAGCTCGGTGGGTAATAGCAGCTGGCCAAATACGGACCACATAATCTCACTTTCAACTGGGAAAGAAGGTTCAAAGTAAACATAGAAAAAGATGGCTGGTGTAAAGGCTTGTTAGCTACGCGCAACACTCTAAACATTTATAAGAGTGGCTCAAAAATGGACAATGGAGTTGGTGCGGGTATATACTGTCCAGAATTAGGTCTAAAGCAACATTTTAAGTTGCCAGACCACTGCAGTATATTTCGAACTGAGGTCTTCGTTATTGCAAAAGCCGGGGAGCTGGCCTCAAATGCATCTGCAGACAATCCCTAAGTCAACCTCTAGAAGTACATAGAAAGACAATCAAGGTAGTAACATCGTATCGCATATCGGCCAAAAGTGTCTTGGGAAGCAGGGCAACAGTAGAAAGTGTTGCCAGAAGCAAGCAATTTCACTTCTACTGGGTGCCAGGCCACAAAGGCATCGAGGGAATGAAATAGTGGGCGAGATTGTCTAGAATGGTGTACGGCTAACATGCGAAAACGTGATCAACATTGGGAAACATGCATTGTCTATACGGCGATTTCGACATAAGCATGGTAAAGAAAATCAAAACCAGATGGAACGACCTACCAAGGTGATCAGAAGTACAAAAAATTCCTTTTAGCACTCGATAGAAGAGACTGTAGGAACATGATGGAAATACTAACTGATCACTGTCTTGTGGCGCGTGTGTCGCAGGATAGGGGAACGGGGAAACAATGGAGCATCTCTTGTGCACTTGTAAGACTACTCTATAAGAAGTCCCCACGGTATGATACACTGGAGGAGGTATCGACAGTGAGCGCAGGTATCCTAAACGATTACTACTCCTCTTGGACCTAGCACCTGAACTCCATCTGGTAGATATTGCAAAGGACCAAACTGGTCTATGCGTGGCTTATTGGCCTATCAGATTAACTTAACCTAACCTATCGCTTTTACATATTACCATTATTAGAATATCTGGTTTAGCAAATAGAGTTTTGGAACGCATTTAGTTTTAAATTTTATTCATTGTCAAGTATTGTGTGTAAGTTGACTGTCTTCGTTTTGGGTCTCAAAATTGTCGGTTCTAAAAATGTCAACACTGAATAAAAAATATTCCTTTAAACACTTTATACTAAGTATTGCTAAAACATTTGTTAATTGTGTTCATTTAAGAACATTCGTCAAGATTGTTTTACAAGTCAGCTGCTTAAACTTCGTACAGCGATTCTCGAGAAATTGTTGAGCTGAAAGTGGTTTTATGTAAATAGTGGTTAGTTTGTAAAGCAACAACACAAGACGGATAGAAAAAATATTAAATAGAAAATAGAAATATTTATATGTAGAAAATTGTTAAATGCAGCAAACGTGCTGATAGCAGCGTTGTAAATACATATCTGGTGATAAAAACGTCAAAACAGCTGGTTTAATTAAGCAAACAATTCTCGGCAGTAATTTATAAAGTAAAAAATATTTTAATTTTTACAAAAGTAGTATAAAATTTTCTCATTAAAAAATACTCAACGTTTCTGGTCCATACTGCACTTTTCTAATACAATTTTATACATTTAATAGAATTTATATATCCAAACATATGTACATACTTCAAACTTGTATTAATCTGCGAAAAATATGTTATGGCTTCACAAAAAATATTTGTACGAAGAAATTGTCAGAATACCTCATATACCATTATACAACGGGTGAACCCTTTTTTTCAATAGCTTTTTTGACAGATCAGGCGTGAGTCGTGTCAAGCTGTCATGTTGATTTTATTCGGTATTGTTTGGTATTTCATCATGGAAAAACTTCGCCTGAACAACATTTACAAATAGCTCAACTTTATTACGACTATTCACGTTCTGTAAAGAATGTGTTTCGCGCGCTTCAATCAACTTATGATCAACATAATCGGTCTACTGAGCATATTATTCGCAACACCTTGAGACCCAGCATTCATTATTGAATAATATTCGACCCGATAGACCACGTCCAGCGCGCAGTGAAGAAAATATGTACAGCAGCTGTAGCTGAGAGTGTACACGAAGACCGTCCATTCGGCGCCGTTTGCAGCAACTCGTACTGACGTATGGAACGACTTGGCGCATTTTACCTTGAGATCTTAAAATGAAAGCTTACAAAATACAGCTAGTGCAAGAACAAAGCCGCTCGAGTTCCCCAAGCGACAACGCTTCGCTCTATGGGCTCTTGAAAAGTTCCAAGAAGGTCCAACATTTTCGAGCCAAATTTTGTTCAGCGATAGGCCCATTTCTGGCTCAATGAGTATGTAAACAAGCAAATTTGCCGCATTTGGGACGAAGGGCAACCTGAAGAGATTCAAGAGCTGTCATTTCATCCAAAAAAAGACAACGGTTTGGTGTACTTTGTGGGCCGGTGGAATCATCGGTCCGTTAGACGTTTTCTTGTTGGGGCATGTAAAGCCTAAAGTCTATGCGGATAATCCCGCTACGAATTCGAAATGTTCGAACGAGTCTTCGAAGATTGGACTCAATGGATGGAAAAATGGATCAAAAAGATAATCTTCAAGAAATAAATGCACAAAAATTTTCTTTCGAATGATAATTCATTAAATTTGAAGTTTCAGTGGTTTTTCTTTAAAAAAGTAAGAAAACTCTACATGGATCACCCTTTATATATGTATACCCAAATATACTCTTATTAGGTATTACCTCATTTATTATTTAATTAAATTATTTCACTTCTTAAAACTAGCAAAATATTGCCATATTATCTAAATCTGCTCAGTTCGGTGCCTACACAAACGTTTTTCTTGTCTCTTTCTTTTTATCTAAAAATTTCCAACAAGTGGAAACCTCAATTGTTTTAAAACTTCCGAATTTTATACTAGAGCATAATATTGTATATCATTAACTAAAAACATAGGAAAATTTTCACCACAACAATAAATATGAGAAGAAGAGAAATGTATAAAATTCTTATCTATTGCACGTTTTTTTTTAAGTTTGTTTCCAAGTTAACTTATAGTAGCTCGCCACAACCTTAGGTTCGCATATTTCTACGTAGGCGAAATTTCGGCTCCAGACTAGTGGTAAGCGATTATTAACTTAATACATATGTTTTGCATTGTCTTGGTATTGAATTAGAAATTTCCTACAGACGAGTGATAAGACATCGCTGTGCACAAAAAACACAATGCCAAAAATGTTTATACATACATATGTATGTAGTATGTTTCCACCTAGCCGAACACTTACGAAAAGGCAGATTATAGTCATATATGTATGTATGTATGGAAATTGAGAATCAGTAACAACTTTATTATCAGCACATAAAATAATAACAATGCCATACAAAAAAGTACATAAAGCTACCAGTTACCAATTAATCGTATAGCCTTTTATGTATGTATGTATGTTGATATGTATACATACTTAATTCCTTATAAATATTATATATTAATCTATTAATTTCGTAGCATTGTTGCCATAATCAGTTTGCTTTCGCTTTCAATCGGTTATCTCGTTTAACCCATGCGATTGTTCACACTGACGCTAATCAAAGCGCTCAGACAAGCGATTAATGTAATGAAACTTTAATCATTTACTGACTCTTGACGGGAGTCATAAAAGTAACGGCAATTAAGGGTACACACTTAATAGGTTTATAGCTGCCTCTGGATGCATTAAACGTTCAAAGTGTCGTTGTTTCTTTGGTAAACATTTCTTTTATAGTTGAGACAATTGTCAAAGAGGTAATTAGGATGAACGTACGTACATATACAGGGTTTGTCCGGAAAGTAATAGGACTGATTTTCTTCCGCCGTAACTGTACTTCGAAGCGTGCGCGCACCGATTGGATTCGGTAGAGGGCGTTCCTAGCTAACGAAAGAGCGGCTGGTCAGTTGTCCTCGAGCACCTGGAGAGTCAGAACAAACATTTTCGCCCGACGTGTTTCTGTGAGTGGTGCAAGCCGAAAATGTAGCGTTCGTTAGAGCAGAGGTACGCGATTAAATTCTGTGTGAAACTCGTAAATCTGCGAAAAATACGTTTGATATGATCAAGCAGGCTTACCCAGATGTTGCTTTTGCAAGAAGTGGTGTGTTTTGGTGGCACCAGGCCTTTTTGGAAGGGCGGAAAGAGGTCGCTGACGAAGACCGTGCTGCGAGAACCTGCGACTTCGACAAACACCGACAATGTGACTCGTGTGCGCAAAGTTTTGAACTCAGAACGTCGACTAAGTATTTGTTTAAGTATTTATCAAAATCTATGGTTCATGACATTGTGACGGAGCACTTGAACATGCGCAAGGTGTGCGCGAAGATGGTCCCAAAAGTGCTCACTGACGACCAGAAATTGCGGCGAGTGGAAGTGTGCCAAGAAAATTTGAACATGTGTGAAAGTGACCCCTAATTTTTGTATAAAGTAATCACAGGTGACGAGTCATGGATCTTTGAGTATGATCCAGAAACAAAGAGGCAATCTTCCGAAGGGAACACGCCGCAGAGGGTGATCCAAGCAGCATGCACCTCGGCTCTCAAGGCTATTCCGAAGAATGCCTTCCGTGACGCATTCAATGCATGGAAATCGAGCTGGAAGCGCTGCATCGACGCAAAAGAAGCCTATTTTGAAAGTTTTTAAAGAATTGTAACGATTGGTTCAATGTTCTTTTTTTTAAATCGACTCAGTTTTATTACTTTCCGGAAAAACTGTATCTTGTCAAAATAAAAGCTCTTTATACTAGAACTTAATTTTAATCCGTCCGCTATATGTTATAGTGCTTCAATATTGGTGGTTTCGACTAATGAGCCGTTTCTTAGACAGAAAAGGATGAGTGCAAGATCGATACCTCAAAATCTAAAGTCTTCACATTTTATAGGGTATACTTCTTGTTGTTGCAAACTTCTTGACAAACTTACTACACCCTGTTCAGGACATAAATATTAGCGTAAAAAATGGTTAACAAGATAAAAGGGTTGACGACTAGCTTAAAGGCAAAGTAGTCAAAAAGATGAGAGATGGCAAAATAGTTAAAGAGAAGAGACTGTTACGCCTTACGAAGCCTAACACTGACTATGATTCGAAATGCAATTATTACTAAATGAAAATGTATCATCAAATGTTATCAAAAGGCTCTTAGCTTCACTCGATTTCTTTACGAAAAAATTGGACTATTGTACTAAACACGAAAAGTTTGAAAAATCCTATAACAATATTACAAAACTAACACAAATGGTGCATGGATCTGATTTACAAAGACGTCAGCGAACTAGAACTTAGAACTTGGCCAACTAATTTAATATGACCTTTCAAGCTAAATAATAAATATTTAAAGTAGGCTGCTTATAATAGTTTTAATTGGTAAGAATTAGGCACTAGAGTTTGCGGTTTCAATATATAACGTTATGTAAACCAATTACTCTGTTTCAAAGCACAGCTCGTGTAAATATAATTAAATACAGCGTGATTTGTATAATAATTAGTCATTATATATGCAAGATGCAGTCTTGTGATTGTTTAAGAAAAATCCCCGAGGGAATAATTAAAATAACTGTACATAACAAACACCCGCACTAAAAGCGATAATAGAGTTATATATAGCGGTTTTTGTTAATATAAAAAATATATGTAACATTTTATCTCTAAAGCCATTAACAGACCGCAAAATATATTTATAATGAAATTACTACACCCATTAAGATTATAAGTGGCAAGCAGATAGGCTTAAAACTTTGCATGTTTCGTCCGAGACCGAGCCGACGAAGTCACGTGTATAAATTTCAGAGCTGTTGAGCTCACGAAAGTGTGACTTGATGAGTGTTATTCGGACTTTGTGTTAGCGGAAGCAACTATTCGAGAGGTTTGCTATATTTATTAGTCGATAAATGCACTCCAAAAGGGCTGTTATGGAAGAAAATTTACAAAATCCACAAAATTTGGATAACAGTAAAAATAAATTGGAAATGGAATTGATAGCTGATACTTTGAAGGTATCAAAGGATCATGTTGAACACATCGTTTATGATCTTTGGTTATATGAAAGCTCTGTAAAGATCCGGAGTCCAATCATCCGAGCAGACTTTAAGTGAAGATGTAAAGCTAGAGTGTGGAAATACTCAACAGGTTATGGCGTCTATATTTTGGGTTGCGTATGGAATTCTTTTCATCAACTGTCTGGAAGGGGAAAATATATCAACCCTACTTTTATATTATGATATTGAACAACCCAAGGAATAAATCGAAAAAAACTGGACAATTTGAAGAAGAAGAAAGTGGTTTTCAAGCAAGACAACAAAAGAAGACAAAATTGAATGAACATGGCCTCGAGAATTAGACGGATGTGGTCCTTAGTTAATGACCTTAGCAGAATGCCAGCTGGAAGCAAAATATCTACTTTAAAGCAAAAGATAAATCTTACAAAAGTCGTATAAAAAAGAACTAGAAAATTTAAAAAAATGTTAACTTCGGTTACCATGATGGAGGAACACTCCACAGTTTGATATGCCTGGGGAAATATCTGAACAGTGGTTTGAATCCAGAAGAAGAAATCGTCGCGGTATAATCTTATAAGCTTCAATCTATACCCCCGACCAATTTGTAAACTTATTGAACGTTTTGTTTTTCTATGCAAATTGTTAAGAGGTAACTTAGAGAACGCTCATACAATGAATTATTACGAAATGATAGTGTCACACCAGCAATTGCCGAATCCTATAGATTATATTGAAAATTTATACAGTATCATCCAAGACGTCCTACTTTTATTAAACAGAGCGAAGAAAAACGGAGAACAAATTGGATTTTCGCCAGAAAGTTTTATTATAAATTATGTACATATGAAGTTAAATTAAGCAGGTATAGTACATTTACAAGGTGAGCCAAATAAAATAAATCAAAGTTCAATGTAACTACATATGTACTATATTACTTTTATATTTTATTATAGCTATATATTTCTAAGAATAGACATGGGTTTTAGTCGACTCAGACATAAAATATAGTTTTAAAAATTTTTTCTAATAGCTAACCCACCACGTAATACAATAAATGGAACTTTCGTAACGGAGAGAAATGGTGAAATTGATGGAAGTGTAATAAGGGATGGAAATCAGATTTGTTGACCCGGACTTACAGCAAAAACTACATTTTCACGTACTTTAATAAAAAATTTTACTTCGTTTTCAAAAAAGAATTATCTGCTAATGCAGCATATCAACGCCTAATCCAATTTTCGATACACTTGTCATAAACCTCGGTTAGGATGGTCTTCAGTGCTTTCAGCGAATATTGGTTTCTTCTGCTTCGGTTCATTTCTCGAGCGCCATTCGCTAGATTGTTGGACACTCTCGACGTCATATTCATAAACTCACAACTCGTCACCAGTAATTATGCATTTGATGAATGTAGGGATCTCCGCTACGTTCACAAACATTTTGCGACCTTTACTCGGAGTCGTTTGTGCAAAAAATGGAGGTTTTTCGTACGAGTATAGCTTTAACACCTTGATCCTTGATGCTAGCAATTTTCCTTTAACTTTTCCGATGTTATCGTCATTACTATGATGAATGGATGCATGACACAAGTTTTCGATGACTTCAGTGAATGGTTTTTGTCATTCAAAAATTTGGGTTCGTGATTTTCAACAATTTCGTAAACATTTTGTTCGGATGGTATATTATTTATAAATACTCGTATTTATATGAAGAAGCTAACTGAACAATAAAACTTAAGCTAAGCAATTGATGGGAATTTAGAGAATTGTTGTGATAGGAGAAAGTTAAGCCTTTGGAAATAAAAGTTGAATCTTGAAGGAAGACGTAGCAGAAATACGTGAGTTACATACTCATGAAATGTACCATAATTTGTTGTCAGTTGATCGAAGAAATAAAAAAAAAATTTGCTGAAAGAGCCATCCCAAAAAGTGCTTATGAAAAGTCTTTCGAGAACTAAAAAAAAATCGTTGTAAGTGTATTACATCTGATTGGGATTACTTTGAAGATGACGAAATAAATATTGAAAAAAAAACTAAATATTTTGCGTTTTATTTACAATGCCGGGTGCTTTTTTGTCACAAGGTATATATTTTGTAATAGCTGCTGATCTAACCACTATCGGGGGAGAGGAGGTTAGGCTTAAGGAGCTAAGTTTACTTCTACGTCAGCTGTAGGCTTCTTGACCCTCGAGGTCGAGGGTAGCCGTAACCTTAAGGGATTACATTAAGAATTTTTTTATTGTTAGAAACATGCACTATTAACAAAGAAATTGTGAAATTTTTGAAAAAAAAATATTTTAAACTCGGACATTGGGTCCCCTTTCCGGTACACCTCAGAAAAAAATACGCCGCGTTGGCAAGATAACTCCTTACAGGATCATCTAAAGTGAAAGAATACGTGTTTTAACTTAGAACTTGGACGAAGGAAAAAAATGAAAATTCGATTTCTAGCAGACATTTTTACACAAAAATTAAAATTACATTGACAATTTCACGACATTTATTTTTTCAAATAGTTGTTATCGGAAAAAATCTTTAGTCCAAGTCTTTAAGAATTGTATCTCAAAGTGGTGTGTCAAATTTCATGAAGATCGTTTGAGCAGTTCTCGTGAAATCTTGCCAACCGGCGCACTTAGCCTAGCTAAACTTGAGCTCATAAGTTCTCAAGGCTGTATCTCCAAAACTATTGCTCGGATAAACTTGATTGATTGAATTTAGAACAATATCCTAGAGGTGTTCTAGAACTTAATAAGACAATAAAAAATCGATTTTTTAAACACGTAATCCCATGTAGCCCCTTAAGCGATTTACTTTTAGTAGAAACGATATCCAACGAAGCATACGTAATAAGTAATATGCAATTGTAGATATCGGCATTTGTAATAGAAAATATTAATGGTGCAATGATTGTATGATGCAAAAATGAATTGAAAACGATGGCATTTTACTTTGCAGTCTATAGAAAATACAATTTCACAACAACAATGGTTGCAATATAATATTGGCCTCAATTCAAGCAACTCGATGGGCTAATCTAATTCTAAGAATGCGAGTGTGATAATGGAAATTCTTGCATTACATATATAGAATAATATTTTAGAAGTTCGATTAAACACATTATTTATATTTTTTATTTCAAAAGCTTTTAATTAGTACGTGTGCAAAGTCACTCCCACCACAATGTGTTCTTATAGAAATTGTTGAGCAATCCATCAAGGCTTGGAACAAAAATTCGCACATTTCTATTATTAATCAATAATTATTTCAATTATATTGCTCATAACTCGAAATGAACCGTACTAGAACAGGAAACTGCGCATAGCGAACCACTTGCAACGGAACATTTCAGCACCCCAGTTATTTATGACTTGATAAGGTAATATTTATTCCAAGAATTTGCACTGGCAATAATAAAAAATACGAATCGTTTGGAAAGCTGTGGAAATTGCATGAATTATAACAGGAAAAAAGCACACTCCTATATTGGAGGTTCGACTGGGCATGCACTTAGAGACATGTATGCACATATATATACATAAAAACATATGCAAATCTTGTCGTACGATTTCGCTAATAAACAGAATGAACGCTTGCTAAATACATACATAGTTGAGAAAGCCATTTGAATTTGTATTTACATAAAAACAATTGCAAATACATACACATACACACGTGTGTACGTAAGTTATGTTAATTTGCATTTAAGTACGCATGAACTTAAAGTTGCAATCGATTGCATAAGCAAATGACTTTAGGAAAATTAAATCGGTTGCAAATAATTTATATTTTCAGCAACGGAAGCGCAGGCTTCCTGCTCAAGATTCTTCGTAAAAGCATATTTATCTAAGGAATTTCACGTGATGCGCATTCGCTATCTACTTTCGCTTTCTTATCTCTTTCATTACTGTAACTAATTATAGCCTAACGGCGGTATTATCGTTTAGACGTGTGACTTCTGTTTCATTTTTTCTAAAATGCGCACTTATAATTTACCACACAGCGTTTTTTATTATCGCTACTTTGCGGGTTATTTTAAAAAAACAAAAAACAACAAATATCTTGACTTGGCTTAATTGAAAGGAAGTGGGCGTGGATAGCACGATCGTTTCAAACGCTTGCGACTTGCCTTTAGATAATTAAATATGCAATAAAAGCATGACTAGAAACTTTTATGCGTTGTCTAATATTGACTCGACTGTTATAGAGTAAAATAAATAGCTTTTATAGGAGTTATATGTTATTAAAACAAACATTATTTGTTGAGTAGTCATGTTGTGGATTTTTCTTAGTGTTTGTGTAAGTTATTAATTGTACTTGTAACTAATAAATAACTAGTTTTATAAGGGTGTATTCTAGTCTACAATCCTGAATTTCGAGTGTTTTTAGAAATTGATAAAATAAGTTGACAAACTTTACTATCCATTTTTTTATCATTTGTAAATATGAAACAAGTGTACAAAAAATACATTTGCATAAAGATTTGCCTTCCTGCAATACATGGAAGAAAAAGCCGGGTTCACGTCGTCACGACTTCTACGCTTGTGGTAATTTTAAAATTACAAAAATGTCAGACTCTTGATTAGTACAAATCGAATTATCATGGAAAGCCACAAAACTAAAAAAAAATCATAAAAATAAAGGTCCCCAATTTTTTTTTGCGTTGGTTTCTTAGTCAAAAGAGATATTTAAGAGGTTACAGGGGTTTACGGATTTCAAAAATGGGGATCAAAAAGACTCTTTTTTCGTCTTATTGAACTTCAACACCTCTAGAATATTGTCCTAAATTTTTAAGTTGATCCGAGTAATAGTTTCGGAGATACAGCCTTGAGAACTTGTGCGCGTTTTTCTCGAAACTGTGTTTTTGAAGTCGGTTGGCAAGACTTTTCGAGAACTTTTACCGGAGGAAACTCAAGTAACCCCTTAAAGAATATTCGTGCCAAATTTCTAGTAAATCGACATAGAATAAGTTGAGATAAGACCGGCCGGAATGATAAAACGTCTATAACTTTGTAGATTTTCTTGAAAATGTAAAGCATCGAAATATCAAAAAAAATCCGTTTTTTTAAATTACTTATTTTATTACCAATCAGACCGAAAACAATAATTAATATCAATAGATACTTTTATTTACAGTGAAATTCCCCAACACGGACAGTCTTCCGAGCTGGACAGTTCCGATAACTGGACAAATTCCATGAACACAACGTTTTCATTATTACTTTCCTATGAAAGAAATTCTTATAACCGGACATAAGCTCATTCAAATGGCCGGACACGGACACTATTTTAGTAATATTTCATTATCTCTGACAAACGGACATGATTTGTACAATTTATATGTAGTTTTTGGCGCTGTCTGGTTCGCGATGGCTCAACGGAAACTAATAATGGCCGACATTGTCTCGCATATATATAGTATATTCAGTAGAAATATAGGTCTGAACTGCTGCTTTTGACTGTAAGAATGCATTTTAAACACTCGATTTTATCACCATCTGATCTATTTTTATAGCAACCTAAATGCTTACACGGAAAAGTGCCATATTTTTTTAAAACTAACATAAAGTTAAGTTTATATGGTCTAACCACGCTGATATTGAGAGAAAAACCACAAAAGTAATAGGTGTTACACCCACGAACATAAACACAAAAATAACCGCAAATTCTTCAATTACTAAATAACCCAGTGGAGGTGGCTACTACATAGAACTTGTTTAAAGATGCCGTTCTCCTTCATTTGATTCGATCTGATCACGCCCTAATGCCGAAAGCATAACAAAACACTAAATATAGAAGTAAAGTCAATACACTTTTCATCGTGGAAGTGCGAAGTCACATGTTTTTCAATGTAAAGAAAATTATGTTACTCATACGCCCTAGAGCACACATAATTTTATGCGCTGGACAGGGTAACTTAAATTTGCTACACAGTTTGTAACACTCTGAAGAAGTAATGAATAATGAACAAGCTTATAAAAAATTCATAGTAATCTTGGAAACTTGCTAGATATTATTTTGTTTCTTCATACTTGCACAACGTATGATTCAATCTTAATCTGACCTGTACTGTATGAAGATATGCAGTCTGTTGGTATGTATATAAAACAAAATTATAATTTTTCCAGATAAAGTTATTGTTTAGCATTTCAGTTCATTGATTTTTTGATTTACGACCTCGAAATATTTAATAACGTCCAAATAATGACAAAGTGCACTCATAATACAAATACATATGTATGTACATAAAAAAAGCAAAAAAATGCCTTAATGCTAATTTATAAGTCACATTAACCGCTACGTGTGGTCACAAACGTCACAACGTGGGTGGAGGTGAGTTATTTTTAAACTGTTATTTCGAATGGAGCTTTATAAAAAGTGAGCTGCTTGTCATGTGGGAAGGAAAAATATTTATCTCAGCAATGTCCAACACTCAACACTGAGTGGAAATTGAATTCAATCTGCTAGGTGTACATGCCAACTTGCTGACCTGGACCATTGCTGCGCGTTCAAACCACCTACAAAGTTTGTTGTAAAATTCTTAAGGTCCTTATTTGACAGCTTTTACAAATGGATTTTCCTATCAAATCCAGTCAGAGGTCAAAGTGCCGTACATTATAATATTTATTAGCTGAGCGTTGGGACAATATTATTGCGCAAAAGACAAACGTGCAATCTATGTATTGCAACCAAAGCGAAGTTAAAATGATAGAGCACAGAGAACGCATACAAAATATATACGAATACCGCCAATAACAGACTCCAAGTCATTTGACTGTTATTTAAATTAGAAGCCGAAGAATTTCAAGTGTTTCTAGCCACGACGAGTCACCTCTTCCAAGGTTAGTGCGTCGCCTACAAACGCTCATAGCTATTTCCAGAATTTATATGCGCGTCTTCAGCTGACGCGACCGGTGGTTTTCTGTGCCACACGCCGGTGGTAAACGCACCATGTGCGCCTGTTGTCTGCAGCCCCCTTGACAGCGCTATTGCCGCCTAGTCGCTGGTTCATGCCACGCGCGTGGCTGTTTTCGACTTTTTTTACACTTCTTTTAATGAGGCCAACAGGAGTCATACACACAGGTATACATATGCACGTGGTGGGTTACTAGTGATGCAAAAGCACTGCGATTGGCGAAAATCGTAGGAGTGGCACAACAACAATAACGCTGCAACAACAACAGAACAAAGAATAAGCTGTGCACACGACAGGACACGAAGATGTTGTTGGGCAGGAATTGCTTGCTGTTTGTGGGTTGAAGAGATGGAAAAAAATGTTTGCATGCTTAAGGAAATGAGAAGCGTCATTCTAATTATAATGTTTACTTGTGTACATACATACATACATACATATATATGTACATACATATGTATGGTGTGTTGCAAATACAACCCTCACGTGAAAGCCAATTATGCAATTTAAACTGAAAAAAGAACAGAAATATTCCGACTTAATTGCATCAGCCAAATATGGTGTGCTCATCACACTGGGGCGGCTTGTGCAAGCGAATACACATTTTATAGCTTCTCTCTTTATGGATGCTAACTGTAAAACGCAATTGGCTCATACCGCCCACATGTGAACCACTTCGACCATTCCTCTCAATTCGGTTCGCTCACATGCAGCGCCGCTCGTCCTCTTCGAAAGTACAATATATAGCGAAATGCCCTTGAGTTTGTCCTTTTCACCCTCAAACAAAAGCCAACACATATTATTCATTCTTTTTTCGTAATGTTTAGGTTTGATGTGGTATTTTTCAGTTTTGGCCAGTTCCTTCTTTCGTGGTTTGCTACAAAGTCAGTGTATGGATGAGTGAAATTAACGAGTAAACTCAGAAACAGAATTCGAAATTTACGCTCTCCAATGAAGTGCGTGAAGACGTGGTCAAGTGAGAGCAAATGTTACCAATACATATGTAATACATACTTATGTACTTACGGTAGGCACGTATGCATGAAAAATCTGCAAAGAGCGGCAACTGTGTTGCAATCAAAAAGTTGCCACCAGCAATGCTGAGCAGAAAGCACAAAAAGCACAAAAAGCTTTGCCTGTCATGGAACCAACGAAAAAAGCAAATAAAAAAAATAGTATGACGATAATGATTACCAGCTAGACAGAAACAGCTGGTATAACAGTAAAGAAGGCTTGGCCGCAAAATTAAGAAAAACCAATACAACAAAAAGCAGCAACGAAAAATACTACAACAACTAGGGGCCACAAAAAGACGTGAGCACAGTCGCGTACATATGTATGTATTGAGAGTGGGCGATTTTGCTGGGTGGCATTGGCCTGGACTGAATGTGACCGCTTCAATGAATGACTGCCGCTGTATTGACTGACGCCAGTAACCCGTGACTCTCGCAAACAAAGTGTCGGCAAAAACTGTTGTAACACAACTCAGAGGCAATGAGCAACAATATGAGAAGGTGCATATAGCCAATACTGGTTAATGTAGCTATAAATTCGCGCACGTGTATATCTGTATAGATGCATAGTATATGCATATGACTGCGCTAATGCAAAGTATGACGCGTTCGTTGCCTTGGCGCGTGTGGGTTTTATGGATTTGAAAAAAGGAAGAGAAAAAAGTACTGGCACATACAAGCTTTTAACCCAGTGCTTGTTTATCTACATAAATTGACAAAAAATACCAAAAATAAGTAAACAAATAAAAGGTGTATATTACAGCGGTGGCGTGGAAATAATAACTATGCAAATACATATGTATATTGAATAACGAATGAAAATAAAAAAGTTGTAATGAATTTCATAGCAACAAAAAGTACGATAATAAAAAAACACTTTTATTAATACTTGTATTTTTTAAAGCTTAAATTCAAACGGTTTTAAAACATATTAAAAATCAAACTAATTTTTATACAGGCCGATAGCCCATGAAATTTTCTTATATTAATAAAAATCAAAATAAAAAAATTTTTTTATACAATTCAAATAAATAAGTACTTATAACGGAACAGCGAAGACTGTAATGAACTCATTGTGTTGCACACTTTTAGGCATAAAAGTTTTTATATACGAAAATGAGCGAACAACTTCTTTACTTAAAAAAATATCATAAATACGCTCGAAAAAAATTCAATGCATATTTATAACAAAATAAAAAAAATAAAATGTTCATAGACATATTAAAACAAAAAAAAACATATGTCCAGTGCCTCCAACAACGCTTCAACGCAGCTATGCGGCTCGTCTATTTATTCATAAAACAATTTTCAGCAGCAATTTGGTTCAAGAATATTGTTGTCGCACACAAAAATATTAATTTGCTTAATATATGTATGCTTCAAAAATGAGAACTACTACTAGTCTCCACATGACACTGACCACCTCTTTGCATGCCCTGCCAACCCTACACGTTTCCTGGGCCTCCCGTTAGATGACGTCGACGACAACACAGATAACCCTTACCATTCTAACGGGGACTGAGAATCCGTTAAAGCAACAACAACAACCATAATGCCATTTGTTTGTGATAATTAAAATGAAGTAATATGGCTTTGAAAAGGTGTCTGAACGATTTCTTTTTTGTCACGAGGACGAATTCAGAAGAAATTTTAGGATACAAGGTGTACATGTAAGCATCACTTCGATTCCTACGCAGAAGTCGAAAATTGGGTGTCTGATTGGTTTACTTCAAAAGACGAATATTTCTATAGGTATGGTGTCCACAAATTGCCAGAAAGGTGAGCACCATGTTTAAAAAGCAATAGTTAATACCTTGAATA
The DNA here is from genome assembly GCF_024586455.1 of Bactrocera neohumeralis. Classification (NCBI taxonomy): domain Eukaryota; kingdom Metazoa; phylum Arthropoda; class Insecta; order Diptera; family Tephritidae; genus Bactrocera; species Bactrocera neohumeralis. The sequence continues at coordinate 28,671,842 of NC_065922.1, forward strand.
ATTTTTTTTACTTCCCCATTCAAAAATTAAATTTTCACATAAACAAAGCTTATTTCATACCGGTACACCGGTACGCGTAGAAAACTTTCTGATTTTGAATTTCAAAATAGAAAATAGTCAAACTGATTTCACAGATATGCATACATAAGACTTTTATCATCACATATTTTTGTATGCGCTATAAATGATATTGATGTTTAGATTTTGGACATTTTAGCAATTTTAACACATTAATCTACAACTTTAGAAAATTATTGGTTTGGTAAAACCTTATTTCTTTGGAAATCTAAACACTTTAAATTTATATATAAAATGTTTGGATTTCCATTACTTTATTACAAATTTCATATTTATTATATTATGCTAGGTAGTAAGTGTAAAAAAATATTTTATTTATTTAAATATCAACTTATCAAATGCTTATGGCAAATTAATGAAATTAGTGTTAGAATTAAGCATCTTAAATATTCTCTTTATTGCTATCCGTCTCCTCTTCATCTTTTTTACCTTTCTGTGTGGATTTTTCCAGTAATACATCAATTTCGTCGCATTGACTTGATATGTCTTGAATAGCAATTTGAAATGATTCCAGTGTATTGAGAAATTCTTTTAGATACATTGCACTAAAACGTAACTGCTTTTCCTTTTGACGTAAAATTTCAAATTCATTATTTTTATGATAGTAATCGTAGTTATTTATGCAAAAATGAGTTTGTTGTTGCAAATCAGTGACTTTTTCCATTGCCTGTTCTATGTAAGGATTCATTATGATGTCTGAAAATACTGTATATTTTTATTTAATATATTTACGGATAGAATATACCACAAACTTACCTGTTATAAGTTGTTACAAAATAAAGTATCGCAAATTCTAATCAATTTGAACAATTTTACGCCAAAATTATAATTGCGCGGGTATTAATTGTCAAAATTTGTTCATAATAGACGAGGTTAATAACTGTAGCTGTGTTTCCTATGCAGCAAATTTATCATCAGCTGATTCGCGCGTATCCTCAATTAGTTACATTTATTTTAGTAACTTTATACAAGAATGTGTCTCATTATCGCAAACAATTTTTGAAAATGTATATGGATCAATTTATTGTAATTAATTTTTCGAATTAACACTGTTAATTTAACTACCATATAGAAAAAAACTTATAGAGTACGGCATCTCTGTTGCTAACTTGAATTTGTTTTGACATTTATCAAAATTACTCCAAGATTAATTTTCGTGAGAATCGTAGCACGTGGTGACAGCGCAAAAGTTTTCAAACAAATTTTGCGAAGAGTTCTAGTGTATATTAACAATTAAATAGAATAAAATGGTAATAATGAAAACTAAAAAAGTGAAGAAACATTTTAAACCACGAAAATTTCAACATGCAACTGAAGAAGAGGAAAACGAGGACGTCGTACGTGAAGTAATTCCCAAAGATGTACGTATCATAGCCCAGGAAGTGCAAATTGTGCGTTCGCTTGCATGTAATGATCTCAACAAACGTAATCGCCAAATCCGTAAGCTACGCAAATGGCTGCAAATACGTGCACGTAGTTCTTTTCCTTTCTCAGAGGAAGATTTTCTGCGCATTTGGAAAGGCCTATACTACAATATGTGGATGTCAGACAAGCCATTAGTGCAAGAAGATTTGGCCGAACAATTAGGCAAATTAATTGAATGCTTCGACGGTGAGGTGGCAACTAGTGTGAATTTTTTCGGCGCGTTCATGAAAACAATGTGCAATGAATGGTTTGGCATTGATCAATGGCGTATTGACAAATTCATGATGTTGGTACGACGAATGCTGCGTTATATGTTCCGTGTTTTGAGAGGCGCTGGCTGGACTAAAGACTCCATAAAATTATTTAATGAACATATGCAAATGACAGTTTTGGCTGAGGAAAGTCCCGCTATAGGCTTGACTATGCATTATCTAGACATTTTCTTTGAAGAATTGGCAAAAGTATCTGAAGGTAAAATTAACGCCGAACAAGTGGGCAACTTCGTGCTTCCGTTTGTAACTTATATAGCTAAAGGCCGCAATGCTAAACTGGTATCGCACTGCCGATCACAAGTGTTGGAACATTTACTGTATCAAAGTACTTTGGGTCGTGAATATTCTGAAAAATTTAATGCGTGGAAACTAATGGGTTTCCCCACTGAATCAATAAACGACTTAGAATTAGTTGAGGATGATGCGGAGGAAAACGGGGAAGGCGAAGATGGCGAAGGAGCGGAACTACAATCCAAAGAGAAATACTTAGATCCACGTGCAGGAAATGTGGATGTTTTCATGCCTGAGCTGCCATTAAATGCTAAATATGTGATTGATGAGTTGGAAAGACTTTTATATAAGGATGAGGATATTACCACAAAAATTAGAATGCGTTTGCGTAAGCTATTGGAGGTTTTCAAAACATATCAGGGTGGTGAATTTCCATTGGGAGTAAAGAGTATGCCACGCTTTAAGGCGGACAATGAGAAACCACTGATGAAAGAAAAAATAGAAAAATTAGAAAATGTTGAAAACGAACTGTTTGGTGTTGGACGAAAATTAAAGCAGCTGAACAAAAGAAAACGGCGCAAGTTGCTCAAATCACTGAATTTCACCGAAGTCGATGAATCGAATTTCGATCAAACTATTATGAAAGCTTTACCCAAGCAATATCTAAAGGAACGTAAAAGAAAATCGAATGCGTTCATGGATAATTGGGTAGAAGAAGAATTAGGTGCAGAAGATATATTGCCAAAGAAGAAACAGAAAAAGAAGAAGAACAAGACCGAAAAATCTAACGGATTTACAGAGCTTGAAGCAGAAGAAACTAGTAATATTGATGGCATTAAAGACAACGCTCAAGATGTAGACAAACTCAAGATTCCAACACAAAGCGACAAAATAGAGGAAGAAAAACAGCAAAAACAACCAAAAAGTAAAGACCTAAATTCTGCACAGGCAACAACAACAGAACAGCAGGCAGAAAAAGTTGATACCAAACCTAAAAAGCTAAAAAACGGTTCAGCTAATACCGCTAAAACTGAGTGGGATACGCCATTGGCAGAAGGCGAAATAGAATACTTTATACCATCACGAAAAATACAATTGAAAAATGCCAACGCAAATCTTGTGCCAAATCCCTTGGCGAAGAAGCTGCAAAATAATGTGTCCACACCGGTGAATGCAAAGAAAGAAACGAGTACAGCGAACAACTCCACACCTACGGGCAGCATAAAGCGGGTGAAGATAGCTCTTAAACATAACACTGCGCAAAATCCCAGTGAGTACATAAAGCAAATTAAGAGTTCTCCAAATTTGCCATATGATGCGGACAAGAAGCCTGGAAAAGGCTTATTGAAACCCAACTCAATGCCTAGTCCAATTAATCCATTTTACAAAAAGAAAATTGGCTTACGCCTAGCTAATGATACAATTTGAACTGTGTGAGATGTAGCCAGCGATATCTGCGTGAAGATTTTTATATTTTAATTCTATAGAAGTTAAGTAAATTAAACTTATAATACATACAGACGTATGTATATGTTTCACGATTGAATTGTGTCAATTGAATATAAAATAAAACCGTGTATTAAAGTTTTTAAACATGTAAAATAAGTTTTATTGCTGCTGATTAGAAGTACAACACTTAAAGAAATAATTATAGCTTCCCCCAATGAACCTTGAGACATTATTATACGCATCTAGTCGAACTCGAAAACGGGTTTGCCTTCATTGTCCCATGTGTTCTTGCACTTACGGAATGCACACAAAAGATAAAGAGCTGTAAGAAATGATATGGTTTAAGTGCACAATCTATATATAAATGGTGGTTATATGTGGAACAAAAATAAATTCATGCAAATAGTTAGTTTGTAAACCTGTGTGGGTAATATTCTATATTAAGCCACAATAAATTGTTAGATATTTACTTGTAGCTTCCCATTCAGACTGAGAGAGGGTTCCTACGGATTTTGAGGAACCTCCTTTGAAATATGTCTGTAAATGCTGAAACTCGGGATCTTTCCCTCGTCGATTTGGTATTACAGTTTCCAAACCATTCATACGTTGCAACAGCGAGCGGCCTGTAAATAATTATTTGCATAAATATATTTGTATATTTGAAAAAAAAAACATGTCTCACCCTTATCCAAAGACTCTTTGTAGTAATCAGCAAAAGTTGCTTTCCGCTCAAGTTTTAAACCATGTTTGCGACACAATTTAACCAATGTTGGAAAATGCACTAAAAATTCTGGGCAATCGACGACACCCTCTAAATGAAATTGATATTTAGCACCAAAAAGTGGTGGAGGATCTGTGTCACATATGAAATCGATTTTATAAATATCATTGCCGATACTGCGAGGATTTGGCGATTGACGCAAACGACGCATAATTTCATTTGCGTCCGGAATAGTCGCTATAAAATATCCACCCGGTTGCAAGCATTCGGCGGCATTGCGAACCATGCACTCGGCTTGAGTAAGAGACTCAAAGGAGTAGTGAAATGCAAATTGGCATGACACTAAATTCAATTTAAGTGATTTATCTTTGTAGCGCTCACGTAGACGTACTAAAGTGGCATCACAGGCAAAGAATTCAGCAGAAAATTTGGTAGCGAATTTTGATTTATCCGCACGCGATTGCATTTCCTCATAACGCTTTTTACATTGGTCCACAGACACCTCAGCAATATCGGTACAAATAAGATGAGTTATATTGGCTTTTTCCCATTTGAGAAGATCACCGCCTTTACCGCAACATAAATCTAGAACGCGCATAGGATCACCTATACGTTGTTGTGCTTTAATGCGCGCTAAATACTCTGCGATTAGTTGACTCTTTAACCAATTGTTAAAGTTTCGCATGTACACAATACGCGACTGAAGGCGCTCCTTGCGCCCGGTTTCCTTTAATTCATTATAATGCGAAGCAACAATGCGCATATTGCCATCAGTTACGGGTTCAGCAACATCCTCCTCCGGACCGCCGCTGTCACTTTCCTCATTTGTAGCGCCTTCTGTTTGTTTGGCAGTGTTTTCAATAAATCGCCTCTCTTTAGGAACAGGATCGTCGCTGTCATCACTATCGGCCGAAAGCGAGACTACCTGTTGTTCTAATCTAATATTTTGATACCCAGTGGAAGTTGATTGTAATTTTTGTGCATTCTCACCGTCGCTACTGTCCTCGTCTTCATCTTTACTACTATAGCTTTCGGTTATTTCAGTCATTGAACACGATACAATAAACAATAAAGAAATTTAACAATCAAGAAAAACTAGTATGTAATTGGACTGAAAATAAATTGACAACTGATTTTCGGCAATCAGATGTGTCAAACAAAAATGGAGTGTGTTTCATGTGTTCTATGCTCACCACTTTTGGAACAGTTCCCATTAAGGCGCTGCCACTAATGACAACGTAAAAATTAATCAATATTATTTACTTATACCAAAAGCATACATTAACGTACTCATGTAATCACCTACGCAAGTCTATTGATATATTAGCTTTAACTTTTATTTTATGTTACACTTTGATATCTTTCGATGAATTTTACTAATTTTTCTTTACCATTTGGTCAACTTCTGGCCACCTTAAGAATTTTTCACCACAGCTTTGTTTAATTTTTATTTTTTTGACAGTGGTCAAAGACTACCAGAGAACGTGAAATATATATTATACGTTCTCTAAGACTACATTGAATGGGTCATTTTACTCAGCAATAGTATTTGTTTTTATTGTTGTTTAGATTTTGTGTGAAGTCGTTAGATTTCTTTAGTTTAACAGCTTTAATAACTTACAACGGCATAGTCAAATAAAAAGCAAGTATCGCGTATAATAATACATATAGTGTGTATATGTATGGATGAGAAAAAAAAATAACTTTTTTTTAAAGTAAATTTTCAAATCAGGTTCATCAATATGGAAATCTGAAATATGCATAAACACTTTTTAAGTTTGGCAGATAAGATAAGCCAAAGTCTGCGCGTGAATTATGATTAGTGATAAATAATATTAAGACAAATTAAAGATTGCTGTGGTACAGCCAACGTGAAAGTTTTATTCCAAAGCAAACATGTCGGAAATTGGAGATCTCAATGCTACAAAAGTGGCAGCAACAAGAGAATGGATAGAGCAGCAGGAGCAACTTGGCCAACCGGAAATAGAGGAGGATGATACTTCGTCCATAGCGGAATCTTCAATAATTTCCAGCAGTGAAGGAGACTATGTAACAGAAGCTGAAGAGGATTTTGATCTAACGAATAATACATTAACTACTACAGTATTGGGCAGTCAGTATAGTAAGTATCGGTTGTTTAATGTAACACAGTAAAATATTAATTTGTTTCTATTTTTGGTAAAATTAAATAGCGCCCACGGATATGTCTGTGGTAATAGAAAATCTGCGACAATTGCTCAATTCTATAAATAGTGTACAGACATTGGAAAATGTGCATATTGAAAATTCTTCAAATGTCTCCATCGGTAACGTCACAAACATTAATGGCAATATACAGATAATACAGCGCATTAAAAAACAACTGCCGCTCACAACGCGACAAAATTCTACCACCAAAAACAACAATGATTCGCCAATAACACCCGTTAGTGAGGAGCAAGAGGAGCGCGTCAGACGAGATGCATTTATCGACCGCATAAGTAAGTTTTTATTTTGACATGTATGTATGTGTGATAATTACTATAATTATTTAAATATTTCATATATTGTCTGTGCTATTACATCTTTTTAGAATATAAAATACCTAAAGAGTTATGTGCCGTTATTCCGAGGAGCACTTGGCTTGCCCAAAAGCCCATGGAGGAGTATGATTACATAGAAGAGCCGGTGAAGTTAGTGATTGTAGGTAAGTATATAAAAAGGAATGTGTGATTATGATTTAAGTTTGGTTTAAATAAAATGTGTGTATATAATTTGCAGCGCATACCGCGACTGAGAGCTCGGAGAAGCAAGCGATAAATGTGCGCATAATACGAGACATACAGGTAAAATTTATTTTTTTAATTATTTGTGTTCCAACCAGAATGCAATCTATATGAAATTATAAGAAAATTTCGTTCAGTTAAGTGGATCTGTGATAAGACAATGTATGAAAGTGATATGATAAAATATTTGCAAGCTTCGGACTTAAGAAGGTCATATTTTCAGACTTTATTGTCTTTGCTTTCATTCTGCTTATTTATAATTTTCGAAAGATTGTTAAAGCGGGAATTAAATTTTTCCGAAAAAGATACTTTTTGCAAATATGAACAATTTTATTGAAAATAATAATTATATTCTTTCTTAGTGCTTTCACATCGAATCACGCGAATGGAACGATATCGCATACAACTTTCTAGTTGGTTGTGATGGCAATGTTTACGAAGGTCGCGGATGGGGTGTGGTGGGTGCTCACACAATTGGCTATAATTCAAAATCCATGGGTATTTCATTTATTGGCTGTTTCATGCGGCAATTACCCACTAAAGCTGCGCTGAATGCTTGCAAAAACTTTTTGAAACGGTTAGTAATTTTTAAAATCTTATGTGCTGTTGTGTGCTCATTCAATTCCGTTTTGTAGAGGTGTCGAGGAAGGCCATCTGGCACCAGATTACAAACTTATTGCGCACTGTCAGTGTCGTTCGACAGAGAGCCCAGGCCGTAAGCTGTATGAAGAGTTGCAAACTTGGGAACATTTCTACAATATCGGCGAAGAGGAAGACAATGAATAATATGCAACATGATAAAATAAATTTAAGGAACCAAACAAACTTCGGAGCTGTGCACGTCACCATTAATTGCCAGAATTGATTTGAATAATTACACTCTCTCTATTTACCATAAACTTTAAATATTGTCGGTTTACACTAATATCTACTTGCATATAATGCATATCATGTACCTAAGATTTTTTGATATAATAAAATAATATTTTTTTTCATTTGTATTTAGGTATTTCTTAATTTATTTATTACTCGAGCGTATACAGAAACGGAAATTCCTGTAAAACAACTGAAATGAACCATGATGTCGTCGGTTGCTACTGATAAATGCGATAGTATACCAAAAGGAGACTTAAGCTTCTTCAGTAACGCGGCCTGTAAAATAAATAAAATTATTACACTTATTTGTTCATATAAGTAAGCATGCAAATAAAAAAGGCGATAAACAAGGAATTTATACAAAGCAAAGTACAAATGTTTGTATACATGTCAACAAACCGCAGCCAAGGTGATAAGGCTCGTTGGACCAGTATGCGGTAATTTTGATGTCGACTTTGAAAACATCTTGTTAGATACAAAAGGGGCAATTAATAAAAAAAAAATAAATAAAAAATGCAATTAATTTTTCACAGTTAAAACAAAAGGAATAATAAAACACATTAAATCAGTAACTCATTTTCGATTTTTGCTTTGTATTCGCAACCAACTTTTTAAAGTATACGAATTTGCCGGAAGGCAAGAGATCATGCGTGGGAAGCAACAGTTATTTGTTTCTGCTTTTTAATTTTTTCAAAGCTAAAAATGTGTAAGCATATTTGTTAAATTATGTGGGGAATCACTGTTCGAAAATCTTATATTATTCAACGATTATTTGATCAATATATACATTTTTTCTGTTTTGGGGGGATTTTCATGATTGTTGCGACATATTGTGAGGCAGAGGGGTGCTGCTAAGTAATAAACATATCTTCTAAAACTTTGTGAAGCACACACTTATGTATGTATGTATGTTTGTTAGTAGCAATTTGGGCATATCAACAAATAAATTGGCGATAAACGAACGGTTGCTGCTGACTTTCACTTACAACATCACATACGTTGTTTAGGCTAATATAAATAACTAGCTTGTGGCTACTTTACTTCTCATCTGAAAATTTAATATACAAGGTTTAAAGAAAATGTAAAAATAGTTTAAAAACCAAGAATTCTAAAGTTATAAACACAATTCGTAGCTTATAAAATGTCTTTTAAACTATATTTGATTATAATACTTACGTGCAGGTTTGCCGTTAGCCCATGGTGTGAACTTCACATGAGTCTCGTTGCGTTTAGCGGCCTACAATTAATAGTAAAAAGTGGATAACTTATTTGTCCATCACTAAGGATTTATAACTTTCTTAACTTACATCGTTACGCAGGTTAGCCTTCAGTGATTGGCGCACAACACGAGCGCAGATGTTAGAGTATTGGATGTAGCTGGAAAAGTATAGAAGTTATGCCATGTTCCATTGCAGTTACGTAATGTGTGTTAGTAATGAAACAGTGCATTTAAATTTGTGCCAAATATTTCATTACTACTTTCAAACTGATTTATGCTACTTACGTAAGTCCAGCGGCTCTCCATGCGTTAGTCATTTTGCTATGATTTTATTATTTGCTTGTAACACAATTGAAAAAATTAGCAAAAGTTCTGCACTCGCTGATACTGCCGTATTTCTTGTCAAAAAACTGCTGTATGACAGCTGGAAATGTGACAGTTGCTTTGATAACTCTACTGTCAACACCAAAGCTGCTTCTTCTCTAAAGCACAATGCACGGTTGCAATGACATGTTTCACATAGGGTGACCAGTGCGTGGCACAGAGCTCACGAAAAATTGAATATTTGCAAAGAAAATTTCTAAGAAAACATGAGCTTTGTTGCATACTTGTAGGCGTATCATTCAACGTACTTAAGTTAAATTAGTTTCTGTTGTCCATGGCGTATGCGTGATTTTTATTGCTTCAAGTAATGCAAAGGAAAACATGAGCACACATGCTCATACATGCACGTATTTTTAAAATGCGATTGTGATAAGATGTTGTTATAAGAAATATAAAGGCGCAAAAACAAAATTCTTAACAATTTATAAAAAAATTGAGAATATATTATGTGAATATTTATTAATTTGATTACAACAAAAAAATGAGTCAAAGTACGTGCAGGATGAAAAATGACAAAAGCAGCTCGAGAACTTTGAAAAATCAGTAACAAAGAATTTGCAATAATTTATTATGAAAGGTATTTCAGATAAAAATTCAGTGTTTAATCTATCCCATGTGAGTGGGACTGATAGATGGAATTCATGTTATTCGGTATGTGACACTAGAGAAATGTGTAGCTTACCATAAAAAGCAAAATGCAATAAAAAATCTTAAAATAGATTCTTGTGACTTCTTTGACGCATATAAATAAGTATTCTGCAAAGAATTCGTGATCACACGCGCCACAAAGCGTTTAAGCTGATACACACAAGGCTTTTATGGCCCCAAGCAGCGCACATCTTTTGTATTTCATAGTAATTACTCTCAAACAATAAAATAATAAGAGATTATGGCGTCACAGTGTCATAGAGACGATTTCTGGTGGTCTTTTATCTGATATACGAGAGGCGCCTAGGCCTTGCGTGAGCTTGGCGATCGTTGTTCAACCTACATAAATACATATCTACCAAGTTGTTTAGTGAGCTGCTGGCCTTCAATAAGGTTCGGCTCTTCCCAGTTGTAAGAGTTTTATCTAGCCGGAAGCCAATGGACGACGTTTATTGTGGAAAGCCGAAGTAGAATCTAATCGACACATTTTTTTACTGTCTTAGATGAGGTTCTAGTAAGGATTAGAGGCGGATCAATTTACTCCTGGAAATGCCAAATCGAAGTACTATTTAAATAATTTTCTCACTAAACTATAGACGATTATTCTGAAAGATGAAAAATATAGCAGAGCGTTAAGCTTTTAATCCTTTTATATCACAGGAAATGGAAATACAGATTTTTTATGTAAGCGAGTTGTACAGAGTCAATAAAGATCAGATGTGTAATGCGTAGTTAAACTTTAAGGGCTTACAACTCGCGGTACTTTAAGGCTTAGGCTATTTTGAGAATCGCCGCAAACAAAGGAGCGAGTCTATTTTGAGTGCGCGCGACACGGTCGCACTCCGTTCGCCTTAACCTTGAATTATGTTTGCTCAACGTATTTCTCTGCTCCGATTAATGAGTATTATTTATTGCATTGTTTTGCATTATTACGAAATTATTTGCTCCATGCGTGATGCTGCCACACTTGATGTGTTAATCTTCAGCGACTTTACACTTGCTCTTAAACGCTTTTAATCTCTTGTGTGTATATGTATATGAAGGTGTTTAGATGTACATACATACTATAAATGTAAGTATGTACAAGTATACATACTTATTTCCCTCTAGGAAAAATATGAAGCTGAAACTCTTCTTAATTTTTGTATACGTGCATTTTTTAAAGCATACAAAGGTATAAAAAATTCATTCTCCTGATTTAATCGATCAGTTTGTATGGCAGCTACATATATGCTATATTGGTCCGATCTGAATAATAGTTTTACAGATTGCAGAGTTGCTTTGGATTATAATCTGTGTTGAATTTCATTAAGATATATTCTCAAATAAAACAGTTTTCTATAGAAGAATCTGATTTTAATGGATCAGTTTGTATGGCAGCTATATGCTATAGTTGTCCGATCTCAACAATTTCTTCAGAGATTGTAACGAAAGTTTGGATCGTAATTTATGCGAAATTCCATAAAGGTCTTTCGACATATTAAAAAGTTTTCCATACAAGAACTTGATTTTGATCGCCCACTTCGTACGGCAGCTATAGGCTATATGAGTCTGATATCGGCGATTCCGGCAAATGAGCAGCTTCTTGAAGAGAAAAGAACGTGTGTAAAGTTTCAGAGCGATATCTGGAAAACTGGAGAATTAATGTGCGGCTAGGCTGCTCATAACGATCGTATATCTATATACTTTATACAGCCTCTAACGTTTTCTTCTGGGAGTTACAACTTTGGTGGCAAACTTAATACAGCCTGTTCTTTTAATAGAGAGAATATCGTATGTTACTCGTTGGAGATTGACCACCGGCAAAATATTCCTACAGGCTACTTTCATGGGTGAGCACATATATACATGTAAGCGTTTGTCTTCGCCATTTAATTTCTTTGTGGGCTTGAATATTTACGAAATATAATAAATTTAAATTAAGTTCTACTTGTAATGTAATTGTTTACCTCACGCCACAGCGACAAGGTAATCATCACACATAATGTGGCTGTTTAGAGCGTTGAATTTTGCATGATTTGCAATTTTTAAGAATAAGCTGAGATAAGCACTAAAGGAAATACTAACATTTTATCATTATAACTCAAGTCAGGCGTGTACAAAGGTACACACTTTATATACTTGTATGTATATAAGGTATTTATGCGTAATAATTCTTAAGTAGAATATTTGTATATAACCAGATTTGCTCGATTTAGCATTAGCTCAGGAATATAATTCCATTAATATATGTATTATTCCAATATACTTAAGCAAATGAAGTGAGGTGGATAAGGTGGAATTGAATAAGAAAAATTTGTACAATTCTTGGAAAAAATGATAGAAATGTGTAGTAGAAAGGTTCGGAGAAATCTGCAGTTTACGACGGTGTTAGAAAAGTATATGTTTCAGTAGGTAGGAGTAGGTAGGAGTGCAGCCCTATCGGGCTCAATTAGCACTTGATGTGCCATTTTTCAGTAAGAATTAAAAAAAGTTCTGAATAGAAATGGCATTACCCTAAAATCAAATTATTTTTCAGAAAGCCAAGTTTCATTAAGAGTAACTGGCATTTCCAAAATAAATATTCATATAGGCTTATTATTTAAATTAATATTGGCTAGTCGAAAAAGTCTTTTCGTATTTTGTCAATGGATGTGGTTGCAGTCGTATATCTCCAGTGCTACCAATCACATTGTGTCATACCATATATTGTTGGAAAGGTGAGATTTTAAGCTTCCAAAAAATAAATAAATTCGGGGAAGTTGTAAAAAGGTTACAGATGGTCAAAAATGAGTGAAAGCAATTAAGAAATTCGCCATATTTTGAAATTTTTGTATAAAAAAGGGAAGAACGCCACCCAAGCCACCAATGAAAGTGAAGTTCACGGAGACGATGCTGTATGCGTTCGTGTAGCACAATAATGGTTCGCTTGCTTCCGATCTGAAAATTTCGATGTGAAAAATGCACCTCGCTCTGGTCGACCTATCGTTGAAAAAGTCGATGAAATTATGGAAAAGATTGACCAGCACCGCCTCATAAGCAGCCATGATATCGCTAAGGAACTTCACATTCATCAACAAACGGTTTTGCATCATTTAAAAAGGCTGGCTACAAAAAGAAGTTCGATGTTTGGGTACCATATGAATTGTCTGTGAAATATTTAATGGACCGAATTAACATTTGCGATTTTTTGCTGAAACGTAAAAGGAGACGAATAGTGGTTCAAATACGACAATAATGTGCGAAAAAGATCATGGTCCAAGCGTGGTGAAGCTCAAAAAAATAGTCGCAAGGCCAGGACTGACACCTCGAAAGGTTATGCTGAGCGTTTGGTGGGAATGGAAAGGAATCATCCACTATGAGCTGCTTCCGCCTGGTCGAACGATTGATTCTACATTTTACTGTCAACAACTGATGAAATTGAAGCAAGCAATCGAAAAAAAACGGTCAGAACTGATAAAAAGAAAGGGTTTCGTCTTCCATCAGGACAACGCTAGACCACACACATCTTTGATGACTCGGCAAAAACTGGAAGGGCTTGGCTGGTAAGTTTTGATGTATGCACCGTATAGCCCTGATCTTGCACCAACGGACTACCATTTGTTTCGGTGATTGCAGAACTCTCTTAATGTAGTAAAAAGAAGCCTGTGAAAATTATTTGTCGCAGTTTTTCGCCGAGAAACCAGAAAAGTTTTACACTGACGGAATAATATCTTTGGCGGAAAAATCGCAAAAAGTGTTTGACCAAAATGGTACATATTAGGTTCATTAAAGTTCAGTATAGATATAAAAAAAAAATAAGATGAAGTTTGATTAGAAATACCAAGAGACTTTTTTGACTACCTAATATATACAGAGAGTCAAAGGGCTTTAAAATCACTAAAGTCTCTTAGGGTTCCGACAAAGATAGTGAAGGAATGATTTAATCTCCTCTTGGATCTAACATCTTATTTGACGATAAACCTGCAATGGGTGCCAGGAAATAGTGACATTCCTGGTAATTGAGTATTTAATCGACAAATTGTTATAAATGTAGCTGCTTATCAGTGGCGTCAATTCCTAACTTGCCCAACAAGTAGGCTAACCTGGCATGAATGGAATAAGTAGCGCACTTGCGGACTATTAAAATTTAAAAGCAATGACAAAAGAACTCCAGTAGGAGTGTTAATAGCTCACTGTCGAATTGGCAGATATGTCAATAGACTAGGAACGCCAAATAATGACTATTGTAGAAGACGGCAGTTAAAAAATAAGGAGACTATAAAATCTTTTCAATGCGAATGTAAAGTTGTGTATAGAAAAAGAATCGCAACCATCGATCGGGGGTTTCTTGACGATATTTCGATATTTCTTCGGAAGCCTGGAGTGGTTCAGAAAGAAGACAATAGTGTAAGAGTATTTTAGTCCCTGTGGTATCAGAATGGACCTACTAGAGGCCTACGTGCGTCGTCAGACAGCCACACTACCTTCCTACCTACCTACATATCTATTATTTTAAATATATGTGACCTGGTCTACGGAAAGGGGGATTAGGTGTCAAAAAATCAATTTTCACTAACGAGATAACGAGAAACTGACGAAACGAGTTGTTTATTTTTAACAGCTGTTTCCCAGAAAACTAGTTTTCGCACGTTAGCTCCCTTTTCGTAGACCAGGTCACATATATAGTATTTACTATCACGTGATTATCATACAAATTTTAAATATTTCATTAGTGTCGGTGCAGATTTCATATTTTAAGCAAATGTTGCAGTTATTGAGGATGAGTAAACGTCAGATAGAATATTATCGTAGGCAATGATTTGCAAAATATGAAATAGAGCAATCATAAAACTGAGTACATAAACAAGGCATATTTGCCATAAGACATTTTTGCTGCATAATTGTTTAATTTAACTAAACAGAAATGAGAAATTTCATCAGAATTTTGAAAATATAAATAAAAAGTAATAAATTATCTAGCACTGCTAATAACAAACTAACTCAAATCCAAACGAAAATGCTAGAGAAATTATAAAGTTTTTGTTTGCTTGCATTATACGTGCTTATGCATTTTCAAATTTCAGTTAATTTTTATAAATACATATTTGTAATAATTAAAGACTTTTAATCGGAAATTAAGTGGAGAGTGTGAGAAAGTCATTTGCCAGAAGCGAAGAAATCTCTAAAAAATAAGCTATTATTAAATTAATAGCAACTTAAACTCAATTGCTATAATTACAGTTAACTTGCCTGCGCATGCAATGCTCCATAGTACCTTTGAAAAAATACTAATAATAATGACATACAATTACATACATACAAATGTTGATAGATGAAGTACGAACCCAATTAACAAGCATTGAAGGGCTAAGTTCGGGTGTAAGCGAACTTTTTGTACTCTCGCCATGATCGAAGCCGGGGAAACAACTTCAGGTGTTTGCAAAATTTTATATTAAGCTGAGGAAAGTGTCGCACTAAGATCATCAAGTAAATAGACTGTTATTAGAAAGCGATTATTTCAGAATTTCATTAAGATTTCTTACATATTAGTCGATAGATGCCAGTCGAAAGTTCACAAATATTTATGTTAGTTGACTGTTTTACTCATTTTTGGTACAAGGGCAAGCTGTCGTCATAATTGTCGAATTTGAAAACTATAACTCACAGATTAACCGATATGTTTGCTAATAAATCAGAAAAATGCACCGGGATCCAGATATTTGACGTCTGTGTTCTTGAAGAGTTTTAGTTCGATTTCAATAATTTTAGGCATAAGATTAAATACTACTTTTGCAAAGTTTTATTTCGATATATGCATTGGTGTTTGATTTCTATACTGAAAGTGAAAGAAATCTTGTATGTAAACCAAGTGTCAAAGGTTGTTGACTTGGCTAAATGTAAACAAAGGGCGTTGTCCTGCCTTAAGGTAAACAAAAGGGTCATTGACCCCATAACAAACGAAGGATAATAAGTAAGGCGATAACTGTTATTCCACAAAGTTATCTATCAACACCGAAATCCCTTACTATTAAAATAGTTCTAATACGAGTATGTCTAAAAGTTAAAGTTTTCATGAAAACTAGTTCCCAAAACCTCATAAGGTATGTTACAGGAGTCAAAAAAAACGTTATAATATGGTATAAAAGAAAGAATTCAATATGATGTTGTGAAATACTTTCATCTTATTTTGATATTTCGAACATGTGTTGGAAGATAATTGTCCTTGAGTGCCTTTTTCAGTATACATACATATTCCATTCATTTGAAGCGTAAGCCACAATTATTTTTGCTCACTCAAATAAAATTGCGGCAGTTCGAGCTATTCAAATACGGCGGCGAAGAACTGATAAGGAGCATGAATCAGCTTCTTTGTAGAATAAGGTCGGAAGAAAATATGCCCGGCGATTGGAATTTAAGTCTGCTCTGCCCAATCCACAAAAAGGTAGAACCCACAATTTGCGGCAAACTACCGTGGGATAAGCCTTCTCAACATCGCATATACGGACCTATCGAGCGTATTGTGTGAAAGATTAAACCTTATCGTCAACAAACTGAATGGAGCTTATCAGTGCGGCTTTAGACCTGGAAAATCAAGAAGAAGAAGTTCTTCGTCATTAATTTAATATGAAGAGAACTTCAGGCGAAAGTCATCGTATTTTAGTGGAGGTTAATTGGGAACATGCTCAAGCTGAGCGTACGTGTCGAATTTGGGGATTTAGCTTGGAAGAAGAAGATTGTCTTAGGTGGTCAAAAATGTTTAAAGATGAGGAACTCACAGGATTTTTGGGAGCCACCCAAACAGACATTTCAAAACAGCCGGACACATTTAAAAGCAAGGAAATTGGATGTTGCGTGAATTGAAGCCAAAAGACTTTGTAAGAGCCTTTTGCATGTCAGAAATGCTGCTTTAACGCTACAAAAAAAGCCGTTTTTGCAATTGTGTCGGATTGTGACTGGTGATGAAAAATGAATCTATTAAGTCTGCCTTAAACTTAAAAGATCATTTGTGAAATTTGTGTTGGCCAACTAGCCAAATCAACGGCTAGCCGAATGTGCATGCCGCCAAGGTATTGCTGTGTATTTGGTGTGATTAGAAGGACGTGCTGTATATCTTCTAAAGCCGGGTGAAATCATAAATGGGGAAAGCTATCGACAATCATTCATTAAAATGTAATAACCTACTCCCTAGCCCCGTTTAACTATCATTTGTTCAGGCCCTTGCAGAAAGTGTTTACTCGAATATGGTTCAAATCGGTACAGAGTATCAAAAATTGGATTGATTCAAATAAAAAAAAACACACGAATCAAGTTACAAACCCAATGAAAGAAAATTTTTTTTTAATACAAAATATATACTTAAATTTTTTTTGTTGACTGCACGAGCATTCCCTCAATTTGTAGCGTGTGCCTTATTGCTGTTTGACAAATAAAGAAAAATACAGATTTTAAAAAGCTTTTTAGTATCTAAAATATACTTTTGGGATTTAAAATTGTTTGCTTATGAGCTACCGTTATAACAAGAACCACTCAATGGGTTCGTGGATTCGTGATCTTGTTATAGCGGTATCTAGTCCCACACATGACCTATTTGTCAGTGCCAAAAATTAGCACAATCACAAACCAAATAATAGCTTATAATAAACTTGAGCCAATTTGATAAGCAAGTTGCGACTGTCTGGATTACTCAGTGTTTAGATAATAATAATGCTGAGCAGCTATGAAATAACTTGCGACCTGGTGCACATAGTTTACAGTCGTCAAGTTGTTAGAGAAAGAACGCATAAAATAGCTGTCGAGTCTCCTAAATTGTCATCACAATTTTATGACAACAATTAATACGTCACTCAAATAATAATGCTATAATCACATAATAGTAATTGAATTTCCACCTACTTACATACATACAAAGGCAAGTGAGTGCATTAGTCATTGGAGCAAATAGGTGGCCCGAAATTGTGGCGAGTCGTGTGAATTCAGGTAAATGGGTGGAGGCCTTTGTGTAGGCTGTGCAATAAGCGTACATACTCACATATTTATTGGTGCGTGCGCATGCATAACTGTTAATGATTTAAAATTACACACATTGTTGTGTGCAAAAATATTGCGACAACAATCAAAATGCATTAAATTCCACAGGTGCACCAATTCTGTTGCATTTTAAGTGCTTTCTCACTTTCTCTCTCTCCATTTCTCTTGACATAACTTTCACTGAATTGTTCGCTGATTTTAATGTGTAAATTATAGTAATTAAATGTTTATATTGTGGCTATATAATTGCAGTAATTGGGGGTTTACTGAGTTCATTTAATTATTCAATTAAATAGCACTTATGTGCAACAGGGAGCTGCTACATTTATATCGATATCGAGGAATTTATAATTAAACGCGCATTGCTATTTAAATGAGAGCAAATTCTAAGAATAACTGCTGTATTCTTTTCAAATTCAATTAGAAACTCTCACTAGACTATTTAAGATTCTTTATGACAAATTTCGTCGATTTAGAAAATAGCAAATAGAAAATAGAAACAAATCTGCAGAACTTATTGGTATCGTCCAAATATTGTTAAGTGCTCCATAATGCAATTTAGTTTTATTAAACTGAGATTATAAAAGTTTATAGTAGTTATAGCAGTTTAGGTCATCGGAAAAACAAGCACTCGTCTATTTATAATATCTAAGTAATCGTACTAAAGCAGAAATCATAAAATGATATCTTGTGGAACGCCAGAAATAGAGAGAGATACTGACTGAAAACATTGCAGTAACAATGACTTGTAATTTAAATAAGAATATCAAATTGCCTGAAGAAAGATATTGCTTCCAAGAATATGTTAGAACCAAAAAAAAATAGACTTTGACCTACAGGTATGTTGCATCGAAGCTTTTACACCCTTCACAAATAAAAATTTGTAATATAAGAAATTGACTTCGCTCGTTCAGTTTTTTTATGACAAGTATGCGCTATAGTCGTCCGATCTGAACAATATATTCAGAGGTTATAGCGTCTATGTCTATGCTAAATTTTATGAATATATCTTAGCAATCAAAAAAACTGAGGGACTAACTATAAATGTCGCATCAGAATATACTAATATATATACCATACAAAAAATAGTAAGATTTTTGATTTAAATTTCCATGAAATATTTTTTTGTAGGTTGGCAAACATTAGATTTGGAAAAATTCTCCAACAAAGGAACCTTTGTGTGCTCAAATTTCTGGTGATTCAAAATATGTTTGTTTGTCGCGAGTAAGTGTTTTTGATTGGTACATATTACTCAAAGAGGGTCGAGAACACGTTGACGAACTGATGATCAACACCTCAATAAAATATAGAAATTGTTGCTTGATAATCGACGACTAACAGTCAGAGATCTTACTGGTATCGTTTGAATATCGGAAGAATCAGCGAAAACAATTTCGAAAGATCATTTGAGCATAAAAAGTGAAAGTACGATTGGTTTCAAAATCATTAATTTTTTTCGAAAAACAGCGTCGCGTTAATGTCTGTGAAACAATGCTTTCCGACGACCAGGATGTCATGAAACATATTATTACTGGCGATGAGTCTTGGAGCTATGCTCACGACTCCGAAACAGGCGCTCAATCGGCCGAATATCGGGGCAAAGGTGAGCCGAAGCCGAAAAAACCATGTCAAAGCAGGTCAAAAATCAAGGTTATCTCGACAGTTTTCTTCGATTATCGAGGTGTGGTGCCTACCGAATTTTTTCCGACCAGCCAAACTGTCAACAAGGAATACTCGTACTATTTGAGTGTTATGCGTCGTTTGCGCGAAGATATTCATAAAAAAGGTCGGAAATATGGGCCGACAATTCTTGATTTTTGCAGCGCGATAATGCATCGTCGCACGCTGCATTGATTCTTCGCGAGTTTTTCGCCAAAAATTTCAACCAATATCGTGACATAATTACCGTATTCGCCCGAGTTGACTTCGTGTAACTTCTGGCTATTCAGCAAACTCAAACGACCGCTTCGGGGGAAACCATTTTGAGTCAATTGAAGACATGCAAAAGAAGTACAAAAGCAACGAATCGGCCAAAATCGTGGACTTAAGGGAAAATGCTTCGAAATTTATAGATTTATGTTTTAAGTACAGGGAAAAAGTTTGCAGACAATTTAGAAAAATATATGAGTTCCAATGCCTTAGAGAACTTTTAATATTAAACTATTTTTTTTTTTAATATATCTTCATTAAAGAAAACGAATTTTTCAATACACTGCCCAGTTCTCGAGAAGGAAGGCAGAAATAGGAAGAAATTCTGAGATGGATACCTTACATAGTGACAATATATGTATCTACATTGTGATTTACTGATACATGAGCAAATGGATCCTTTGTAACTAGAATTTGCCAGAATCAAGAGATACAAATATGATCCAGGGATAGCATAGGATATTAGAAAATTTGTGAAAATGCAAGATGCATTAATATTTCCTTATATTATTATCAAATGAATGTATCACTTATGGAGACTAAATAGGATAGCAAAAAAAGTAATTAGTTACACATGCCGCTGAAAATCGCACTTTCACAAGCTTTTTATTGAATTTTTATAGAAAATAAATATTACTTTCCAGTTACTAATTGATGCTAATAAAGCACATTAAGTACGGATATTTGTTGCTCATTGCATAGTTAATTTTTGCAGCGTTTAGAGCAGACAAACTCAAATTCAATCAAATTCGCTGCATTCTACTTAGGAACAATCGAATTTAACACATATGGGCATTAAAAAATAAGATAAGCGTGAGAAAAATGTGTTAACAGCTTAGAGGTCATTAAAGGGTATTGGCGCCGGCATTGTTTGTTTATAAATATGTTAAGCAGGTATAATTATTTGCTTATTATGCTATTTACATGTCTAAAGTGCCGACTGTTTGTTGTAAGCGCTTAATAGTTTATATGCTAGGCTTGTGCTAGTACATTTCACAGAGTCTTATGAAATTGTTATTAAATTTGCTCAGAAGTTTTGGGTATTTATTATATGAAAAGTTAGCGAGACTATTAGCGCTTTAACATCGGTTCATATAATTGGCTGCATACTAAATATATTAAGAAAGTATTAAATGAAAATTAGTTTCAAAATCTGAGTTCTTGAGATAACTCATCAGTTTTTGATACAAAAAAGAAGTTAAGTTGAAATTTGAGCATTGATAAAAAAATATACTAGCTCTTTCTTTTTTACTAACACAAATATAAAATGCTTATTTTATGTCTGTGAAAGTATGGATTAACTAGTTAATTATTACAATGAAATATTTTTAATAAATAGCAAAGATCTTTTAAAACTGACTTACCCATTAGCTCCAATTGTTATCTGAAAAAAATTAAAGTAAATATATTTTTAGTAAATTTTATAATTTTCTAGCATTATTTAACTATATATTTAACAAGTAACGAAAAAGTTATAATATAATCATCTTCAAATGAGATATGTGTGATATGTGATATTAACTCGACGGTAGAGGCTAAATTTCATATATTTAGTTAAGGTGGAAAGCGTCAACCAGAAGATCAGGATTCTTTATATTAGGAATATGAGGTTTAGGCCAAGGTCTAGATCAAATCCATTCTAACTCAGCACTAAACCACCAAATTTTAAAGCAAAATTGTCTATTGTTTTCTCAAGTTTCATTAAAATATCACACATTTTGACCAACCTGAAAGGTTTAAATGCAGGTGGAAAGACGGAAATAATTTTATGGGATATATTGGGGACACATAATAAGACTGATTGCATTAATTTTGACTCGAAAATATATTTCGAGCCAATTTTATATATAAATAATACTCACTGACCGACAAATTCGGCACAAAACTTGTTAGAATAACGAAAATCATTATAAGAAGTATGTGGGAGTTGGGAAGTATTAACTCGATTTTATTTATTTTTTGCAAATACTACATAAAATTAACGTGCCAACAGACCTATACAATGTTTCAGGTTTCATTACGGTATCTTACATAGAATCAACAATCTAATGGAGTGAAGTCAGCCGGATGTTCGAAAATCCTGATATTAGTTATACGAGGGCTAGGTTAAGCTTTTGCCCAGTTTTATTTATTTGAGGCACAAATATACACTGGTTTGAGTACAACATGCTAACTGGATTTCGAAAATAGGTATACATATTCCATAGGTCCACATATTCCGTACCTAGGACAGTCATAAAAAGTGGCATACTTCAAAGACTATTCGTGCAAATTTTTATCGCATTATATTAATTACTTCTTGATGTGTCTACTGGAAGGTGAAAGAATTACATAGAATTTAAAATTGTGTTACCATATACGGGAAGTAGGCGTGATTGTAGTTCGATTTCGCTCGTTTTCGCACTGTAGTGTCAGAACGCTATACATAAGTATACCGAATTTGATTAAAATTAGTCCAGCAGACGCTGGGGTATGTGATTTTACTTAAAGGTAGGCGGTACCCATGCCAACTTACAGCTTGCACGGACGGACAAAAGGACAGACAGACCCGTATTTTTACTCGTCTCTTGATCATTTGTAGCAACATGTTGCAAAATTATATAATTAAATTAGATAACATAATACATTGATGATAATTGTCGTTCCTGAACTTAAGTTGTTCCTTATGAATGAGAATTTTCGTTTTCGTATTTGGTTAAAAAAAGAGTGTAGTGAGAAAAGTATGTGCTCCCTTAAAATGTGTTTTTTAATAAAGTACATAAAAAAAAGTTTTTAGTAACTCCGAATTTTTTTATGTTAAATTTTCTCTTTATATAGGGTCTACCAACAAGAACTGAGTGAAGTTAAAATGAAATAAAACACAACAATTTGGTCAAAATAGGTTCTGTGTTTTTGTTATGCGCATAATTTTATGTCATTTACGATTCTAATAAAATGTTGACCAAATATTTACGTCAATTCTCGATGACCCGGTGTAGCATTTCGACTGAAATTTCGGCTATAATGCGCTGAATGTTCTCTTCGAATTCCTCGAGCGTTGCTGACTATTGGCGTTAAACTTCGATTAAACACACCCCTGAAGAAAATATTCTAGAAGTATTAAATCGCATGATATTTGCGGCCATTTGACTGGCCTATTTTTCGAAATTACCGAGCCGCCAAATTCCCATTTGATACGTCATACCGTTTTGTTGGAAATAGAGGTCATCCGCGTCGATAAAAACATGTCATAAGGCTCGATATTGGTGATAATGGCGTTTTCTGTCTCATATCGTATGAAATAAGTTTGTTTCAAACGGTCAATTTGTGGGGATGCAATTGAGTTTCCTGAACCATTCAAGGATTTGATTCACGACAGTTTTGTTGGTTGATGAAGTCATTAAGCCAGAG
Source organism: Bactrocera neohumeralis (assembly GCF_024586455.1). NCBI lineage: Eukaryota > Metazoa > Arthropoda > Insecta > Diptera > Tephritidae > Bactrocera > Bactrocera neohumeralis. Next base: position 28,695,218 of record NC_065922.1, read on the forward strand.
GTGAGCTTCTTCTGAGAAGATGATTTTTTGATCAACAGCCATCGGAGAAAGTGAATTTGCATAATAATCTTTGACAATTTTTAGGCGTATACCAAAGTGAAACGTGAAACATGATGAAATGACAAACCCTAATGAACACACTGACAAAATTTGACACAACTCCGTAAACATATGTACATGGCCGGCACCTGCCAAATCGTTCCGTCATTCTTCCTGATAGACGCTGTATAAAGTGTGGCAATTATATCACTTGTTGCTTATTATAAGGTTAAATGGAAAATGGGCACTTATAGTGGGATTGTTTTCTCACATTTCTATAATTTTTTATCATATTTACATATGCCATATACATATGTATATCTTTAAAATAACACACTAAAATTTTAAATCGATATAGCAAATCGGTTACAAATGACCCAATAACTATCAAATTTTTTGCCAGTTCTGTATATAATTCTTCATACAATGACCTACAGTTTTTTTATCGGATCAAAATCGAATTTTGGCAGGTCAAAAACTGCCAAATTCTGGGTAACATTCTACGTTTTTTTAACGCCATTGTGTTGAAATTTTTTGATTTTGTTCGACTGTAAGTACGAACAATATCTTCTAAGAGACAATTCGCTTTAGGTTTCATCCACGGGCAAGGAAGGAATTACAGCAACCGACCACATTTTAGGGCCGTCAGAGATTGCTTGTAATCAAAAACTATTTGATTTTGTGTTCAAATATTTTACTTCGTATTCCTAAAATATTTATATATACTTTTAAAATTTTTTTTCTAATTTCCCAAAAAAACATGTCACACTAGTTGTGCCCTTAAGGTAATTTTTAAATCACTTTTGTAAAGTCTTACTTTAAACTAAACTAATTACTCTCACAAAGCAAATTAATTGTGAAAATATAAATATATTTGCTATTTACACTAAATGAACTAAAATTCATGTGACACAAACAATGCATTAGCTCAGGTGTGCTTATCGTTTCCACAAACAGTCGGGCGCGCACACTGCGTATGAGTGATCACTTCACCAATAGACATTGGCTAGTAGAATGCTCATACGCCGTGGTGTTGATATTTTCCTACAGGTTAAACATATATCCAAGAGTCAATCAACACTAATCGATGCTAATGAGGTGAAAGGTTGAACATATGATTAAATAACAAAACTTATAAACTTGACAGTTTAAAAACAATATTATAATTTTTTTGCAAATAATTTATCAAAATAAATTCAGCGAACAGCTGAGTATCACATGCTAACAGACTTTTAGTACCGACTTTTAAGCACCGCTTCGACTTCTAAGTAAAGCGCTACTTGTAATTAATATTAAGTTGTCTAATTAATATATTTACTTTAAGATGTGTGCTTAATAAATTAACGAATCTGTTAATAGCCATAGACAGACATATTGAAGCTTTGGTGTTCGAGTTCGAATGTTTAAGTTGATTAATGAACGTAGGTGTTTGTGTACATTTGCAGTTGACGTAATGTGACAGGTGACTAGGATAAAGCACACGCGCATATAAGTGTTTTTATTTGACTTTAGAAAATTCTGTAGATTTGTTATTGAACAGAATTTTTTTGTTTTTTTTTTTAAAGCTATAGCTAAATGCTTTTAATGCAACTAATAACTAATAAGGTGATTTTAATACCATATGATTTAAGGATGAACAGTACAGTATTTTTTTGCATCCAAACAGAAAACATAAGCATTGCTCCAAAAATATTTTTTTCAAATCGATTATGAAACTCCGGAAAAAGAACGGAAAAAATTAAAAAGTTGTTGATGTGTAAAATATTCCCAAATACTCGTAACACTGCAGAGTTTGTCGTTCTTGTCGAAATAAAAATTCAAGTTACTTTCGGTCAAACTTTCAGTCAAACATTCAGTTAAACTTTCGGTTAATATTTCAGTCAAACTTTCGGTTTGCTAATAAGAAACGAAAAATGAAAATATCTTCTGTTGAAATGATGACTTACTTGTATTAACACAAATAAACATAAGTGTTCCAAATCTGGTTTTGAGAAAACTTTTCGGTATTTGTTTTCTCTCAAAAATCCTCCTTTTGAGATAGAATTACTGTCTGTATAAACATGAAGCGGCTAAAAATGTGTAGTATGGTCTTTGATGTCAAATATGCATTACGAGCCAGATGCCCAATTCTCCAATATATTGACTTAATAATATAAATCGCTGAATCCGAGCGTAATTTAAGCACTTCTGCGAAAGATGCAAAAATCATGTGAAACCACTGGATACAAAAAGAAGGTCGATGTGTGGATGCAACATGAGTTAACGCAAAAAACCTTGATGGACCAAAATCGCTGCTGAATCAAACCTGAAATCAAATCGGACCTTTACTGAAGCGTATTTTGACTGGTGATGGAAAGTGCAGCATTGATGTGAACTGCAAGCGAAACGGTCCTGGTCGAATTGGTGTGCTGGCACAAACAGTGGTCGAGCCAGGAGTGAGATCAGGATAATTTTGTTATGTGCATAGTGCGATTGGCAGACAATTATTTACTATGAGCTGCTCATCTATGAACAAACTCTTAATTTAATGTATTGTCTACAATCACAGCAACTGCCCAGAAAGCGGCCAACTTAATAGAAGAATAACTGTGCTTCATTAGGACAACATCAGGTAACAACAGCTCTAAGAGTTTGGTTGGAAGATGCCGATACATCCAGCATATAGTCTGGACTTGGTACCAAGTGATTGCTTAATGTTCCTGCGAATGGCAAACGAATGTGTTTGCCTCTAGAGAAGGTGGTGAAAATCGTTTTCAGGGCAATGGAGAGGAGGGTTTCTATGAAAGTGGCATTAAGGAATTACATTCAAAATAGTCAAAGGGTATGAAAAAACGGTACATATTTAATTTAAATCGGGTTAAATATTAAAATCGATATTTAGGAAAATAATGTGTTATTCCTTTTAAATTCTACCAAACTTAGTATACCTAGCTGATGATGTTATGTGCAAAATTATCGAAGGATATTTTTATAAAGAGACCAATGAAGAAATGACTCAATCATATATGACCCCTGTTCACATATTTTATAAAACAAAATGACATATTGATATATTTGATAAAACAAAATTAAGCGGTATTTTGCAACAAGTATGTAGGTATGTATAGTAAATTATACAATAGTCAAACAAAATCAAGCATTTAATATTTTAAACGTCTCATATTTTTCTTTAAAATTTTGCTCTAATTAACCTTAAAGCGTTAATTGAATTAGTGTATCGTGAACTTTATGTAAATATTTATTATGAAACATACACAAATACAAAATACATACATTTATACCGCTATCGCTGATTGCCTTGAGCTCTCTGCACTTCCACATTAAGTAGGAGTATATGTGTAAAGTATGTTACAATACTAAGTGAGAAGGCAATATTTACCGAACACATTGTCTGATTAGCATTTAAATGCTTTAATGCTTGAATTATTCAATCGCTATTGTTTGTCATCAATTATAATCGCTTAAATGTGCGAAATTTCAGCCGATTTCTTTAGTAGTTTTCCAAAGCGAAATTTCGCATTTAACTAGGAAATTTGTGAACGCCACTTGTTATCACAAACATAACCGCTCTGTGAATTGTTGTTGCTTGTTTATGCCACGCAAATATCTGCCTTGCAGTTTGCTAATGAGTTGGCCAAACATAGACATTTGTTGAACGGTTTATTGTTCGGCTTTAAGGATTTCTCTTACGTGTTGCTCAGCGGATTTCAATTTAGTTCCTGCGCAAAAGATACTCGCCTTTTGTATGAACTTAGCTGGTGAGATTTATTCCAAAGCTTTGTTTGTTGATATTTTCTTAAAGTAAATATTTTGATGGTTGAAATTTTATATTGATGTGCTAGTTTTTGCACTTTTATTGATTGACTGATGGCTGCCAAACATCGTTTGAACGCACATTTGCATTATTGTAGTCATAAATATACGAAATTAGTGCTTATTTACCACAAAAAATATATTTATTAAAGAATATGATACTGTGATATGATATGATATATCGATGACAGTTTTCCATATTTATGACAATTATTGCAATTCATTTTTTGACGTCCTAATTTGATAAGTTATGTAACGGTGCACGAATTTTTTGATTTGTGCGATATTGAAAACTGATAATTGATTGTTAGATTTGAAAGATGGGAAAGTTGCCATTAGGTGATAATATGACCTTGAGACTGTAAGAAGAATATTTTATTTTATTAATGTTAATATCCGCCTAGTTGTTATATTAGATAAGTATCTTCTGACAATATTTTCCTTGAGAGATCAAAAATAATTATCATAAATAAAAGATATAACTTATTTTATATTAAACACTAAAAAAACATAACAAAAATGAATCCATAATGGATGCTATTATCGTAAGAAAAAAAGGTTTTGAAATTACAGGCACTAAGGTCGGACATACACATATAAGGTCTAGTAAAAGTGAAATCATTATTGAAATCTGAATTAAATTATTGGTTTGATTTAGCACTAATTTACATAGTAATGATTACTTGACCGCTTTCCTCGATAACTTGTTGCCACTTTTAAAGCAATTTCGTTATGCTAATCTTAAAGAAACTTGCAAAAAAACTGGTATAAACTGAGGCTAATTCTCCCACAGAAAAATCAATCGTCGTAGACAGGAACAGGTAGTAGTCATTTGGTGCCAAGCTCGGCCTATAAGGAATATGAGTGCATTAGCACATCTCAATCAAACTCTTTCGGAGCTTCTGGCGTGCCATTATCGATGTGTGCAGCTTGGCGTTATCCTGAAAGAATATAATTCCTCTTCTATTTGTTAAAGCACCCGGATAATGAGGAATGGATTATTTATAGTAGATAATTTCCTCTCAGAATTACTGAACACATAGCAAAGCCTTCCTAATTGTCAATACTGGCTTGATGTTCACCTTTTTAGAAATGGATAGATTTTGTTGCGATTTAGCAGTGATTGACTGAAATATAAGATTTTATTGAGGTCAAGCGTGTGGCAACTATTCATCGAGCTCTTTTTTGTATCTAGCCACTTATAAATTATTTCAAATGGCTTTTTGTGCAATGTTCAGCTCCGGGATGATCGATATAGTGCTTATATGACTTGCTGATTTCTGAGTCGACGAAACCAATATTGCGTAATGGAACACTTCACACATTTTCAGTTCCCTGCTTAGAGTTTATCGACGAAAACCTTTAAAGTATGGCATCTTTTCTCGTTGTTAATGGTACGTTAAAAAACACGTGTTCAATTAATATGGAGTCGCTTAATGACAAAACTATTTTACAAGGTTTTTATTAGAAGATATTATTTGTCTAATGCCATGTTCCGTAACCCATTTGAACTTATATAGGGTGAGATACAAATTATTAAGGTCATTTATTAGAAAAATAATAGATTTCCTTTTACTTCACCAAATAAAGGATATAAAGCCAATTGTTTAGGTATTATATATGAGGGCTAGGAATTACGATATAATATTATCTAAATAGATGCTTTTCGATTTTCATTCAAAGAATCTTGCAGATTGACTAATATATAAAGTATAAAGCAGAATTTAGAAAATCCTTATATTAGGTATGTGGGGGCTAAATAATGTTTTGACTCTATTATACTAATTTTTGACATAAGAAAACATTAATATGAGAAAAAGATTATCTCTCTTTCAATGACATATCTCAGAGATGGATCGATTTTTTCGGTAACAGGTCTAACCTTAAAGAAATGAGGACTACATATTCGGTATCTGTGGACTTGAAAAGTTATGGTCCGATTTTGACAATATATCAACATGATAATTATGACAATACTTGAATGTACTTGCTGATTGTTTGCGAATATATCTCACAATGACCAATATATAGGTATTAACAAAATAGAAAGATTTACCCAATTTAACCCATATTAGACAAAATTTCTTTAAATTTTAATAACATATCTCACACTTTTACCAATATTTTCGATAAAAAGAGAGCCATAGGTACTGGGGTTCACAAATTCGGTATCTTGGTGATTAAATCGTTATGGTCCAATTTCGACAATTTTTGGCGTAAGATGCCTTACTCTCAGTTCACTCTATGTACGGATACAAAGTATTATTTCGATATCTTCATTGATACTTAATTGGTATAAGAAAATGTAAAAGCATCAAATAAAATTTAAAAATGTCATATCCGGGTAGCGGGTGGGATATTAGTCCGGGTTTGTGCATTTTCACAATGTTATATATACATCGGGATAATGTTATCCAACAAATTTGAAATTGTAGAATTTTGATACCAGCTCCTTTGATTACCTTCCAAGCTTTCGTGGTTGGGGTTTATTAAGAAACTGCATAAATTTGATAAACTTTTAATAAACTTGAAGGCTGAAATTTCACCCTACATAAATATATTCCATTTTGTCAACTAAAATTAATTTAAATTTAATTAATTGTTAAATAGCAAATTTTAGGTAGATTGGTCCACATATCGTATACGCAACATTTAATATCGAATAGAAGTAGTTGCTTTATTGCCCTTAATTTTGGTTGTTTTTGTGGTTTATAGACATAAAATAATTTTTGAAAGCTTTGGATTTTCAGTAGAAAACTTTTCATTTGTTTGACTTCAACTCAGATTTTTTTCATCTTGATAGACACACTTATTTGTCGGATCACAACAAGACATATATCAAAAATAAAATTAAACTAAGATCAAGGCTCTCGAATATATTTAAATGTATTTAAACTAAAAATTATTGATAAAATAATTTTTTATGCCAATAAAAAGTTTTATTTCAAAATTGAAACAAAAAACGCAAAAATATTCAAAAGAAAACTCTTATCTATTGAAGCTTTAAGTAAGTAAATATATTTGCGTTAAAAAAATGTAGATTTTACCAATACGCGTAGTGTTCGGAGACAACAACTGGTGATTAAGCGAAACGTCAAAGACTTGTTGACAGTGGCAGTGAAGCGAGAACGTTTTCACTACATCGCTTATAAACACCATACTTATACGGTTTATAACCCCTTTGTACTTGCTGCGGTGTATTCAGTGACTGCGGACGATAGCGACTACGGCTGTCGTGGCGCAGAAACCAGTTTCGATCTCGAAGTAGTTCACCTTGTCTGCATATACACTAGAATTGTATCAACTTTTGCTTTTGCTTCCACCGCTGGCATTCCGTACATAATACATATATGTATATCCACATATTGTCGACTGTTCAATCCATACTTGTGTGGATATTAATTTATATATGTATGTATGTGGTATATTGACGTAGCATACGCCGACTAGTTTTAGCATGGATTCGCATAATAGTTTTGTCAAATGTGGGAAACAGTAATGAATTTGCTTAGAATCATTCTGGTTTTATTGGATTTATTATGTTTTCACGCAAAGTTCTATGAACCACGAACAGATGGTAAACAAAAACATGCACAATGTGCTTTAGGTCAGGTAGATCGATCGGGTAGTTGGTCTAGAGTAGAGGTCGTAAGAGAAGTATTTTAGCAAATATCCGCTCTAATTCTTAAATAAAATTCAATTTCTTCCATGAAAAGTTTTGAGTGTCCGAAATATTTTTATACTTTTGACTATTGGCCGTCGAAAGATTCAAAAGAGACACTTTTATTGAGGTATGCATCGCCACCTATGGTTTATTGTACTCTCTCCTCTATCATATGCTTTATAAAAGGCACAGCACTCTGGTGAATTCTAGGGGGTTGCTGGGCGCTACTGAGATGATGAGGGACTACATCTAGATATACGGATCCTTGGGATTAAACCTGCGTCTGCTGGTTGCTGTGCATTTTAGAACCAGGTCCACAAGAGTTTCCGGTTGCATATTACAAAAGCCATATTGGACTGTTGCTTCTTGGGCCTGCAGTCGCCAGTGGAGAATGGGACTAGCAAAGGGAGGTTTTGAAGAGACTTTAACTTGAATATACTTATAGAGAGAGAGAGTTGCCAGCTATCGAAAAGAGTACAATTGAGAATAATATTGTTACATAGTCCTTTGTGAAGCCATACAATTGAACTCCTATAATCAAATCTTATAAGTCGACACAGTACCTTAAGGCAAATACAAATCCGCTTGGGCGTTTTATTTCCCATCAAAATGTACCTCAAAACAAAAAGCGGTGGTGATTCTCAAAAAATAAGTCAAAAATAATACAAAACTCTTCTTCAATATAAATGAGCGAACAATTGCAAAAACAAAGAAACAAACACTATTTGATTAAAAATGCACCATAACCCAACATTCACACACATCTACATATAAAACACACAAATACCAATAGTTTCTGTTGTTTTGGCTTCAAGTTGACTGATCGATTTGTTTATGTTGATATAATTTCAGGGTTGCACATGCGAGAGTTGCTTGACACCGATATCAAATTGCCAACGGTACGCCGCAGCAACATCTACAGAGCATAGTAAGCATACGTGTGTATAAAACACATCAAACAGCACCGGCATGCCGCGACACATAGAGATGTGTTGATGCAAATTCCACTCGTAGAGGTAGATATCTGACCGAATATTCGGATGTGACGGTGTTGACAACACAGACAAGCGCAATTATGTTAGGTCATTAAACTATGCGGGCAGATAGGCATTCAAACGAGTGTTTATTTATGTACATGTGTGTGCGTACTCTAAGACCGGTAAAATTATAAACTCTTTCAAAGTTAATTTCATAGAATTCGTTTAGAAAAATAATTGCAGGAACAAATTAAAATATGAGGAAGTCATTTATAAATCGAAACCGTAAACAACAAACAGTAAGTAAATATAAATTTGCACGAGCGAAATTTTGAATAATGTGCCTTATAAAAGCTTAAGCAAAACAATAAAGAATTTGTTGTTGTAAAAATCTGAATTATGGTTGGTGAAAAACAGGAAACTAAACGTTTGAAATAACAACAGAACTCGGAACATAATTATCATTAACATGCAGTGTAGAATCTCTGCTATAAAATTAAGCCCTCGCTAAGGTATTTACTGACCGGTCTTAATCAAGTATGCTCTGGGTAGCCAAAAAACATCCCTTTGAAGGAGAAGCATCCCCCTCCCCTAGGAAAGTGCACTGGGTTTGGGACCCGCCACGTAAAACACCCGCAAACCGAAACCGAAACCAAACCAAATTTTGTCCTACATTAAAACAACTTTTTTTATTTGTGTGAAGTTTGATCTCCATATATCGATTAGTGTGTGTTTGACAGATGTTTATTTTCGACGCGAAAAGTTGTCCAGCAATGGAAAAAAGTTAAAAATGAGTTTACCTGAAATTGCAAATATTTAGAAGAGTCTACTTTATCACGAACAGAAGTATTTAAGAACACAAAGCATTCAGCGAAGGTCGTGTAGTCATTGAAAACTTGACACCTGCGAGTCGTCTATCCACCTGAGTTCGAAAAAGTTAAAGAAACAGTGCTTGAAAATCGCTGTGTTGATCTTAGAGAGATACCAAAGAATATCGGTTATGAATCGAGTCAACACCTTTTAGTTAATGCTTTGGGTATAAAGCGTGTCAAAGCTGGGCTCGTATCAATAGCTGAAAATTTTGCAAAATCGACTTCGAGTGGAGGTCACAAAAGAGATGCTTGATAACGTAAAGATCTTACAATCATCAAACGCATCATTACCCATAACATGACGTGGTTTTATGAATATGATCTTGAAATTGTTTAAGAATCTAATGCAAGGTGCTCCTAAAGTGAGCCGAAACCAAAAAAAAAAATTCGCACTGTTGGTCATTCCAGGCGAGGATTGACTCAAAAGGAGACTATTTTAAAGGCGATTATAAGGATTTTTATTAAAATACGTGAAAATTTGTTTTTTCGTCGCTGCGGGTTAAATCTCAAAATCGAATAGGTCGTTTGGAAAGTGACCTATGGTAGTGACGGAAGACGAAAGACAATCCTTTCTCTGCTTACCTAAACCAGTTCTTTACATGCTCACCGAGTTCTTTGGATGTTTTGCAATCACAGAAAGCCCAATATTTTAATGAAACCTTTCTTAACACTGAGCTCTTTTGGAAAATAACGGAGACCATTAACGTAAATGCAATTTTTATACTATTCCACAATGTTGCTACAGAGTATGATAGTTTTGTTTTCGATGCAATGGGAGACGTACATACAACAATGTTAACAACAAAAGTAATAACATTATCTTAAAATTTTTCATAGAAACTTATGTACAAGGTGCGTTCCAAAGCAAAACAAACAGGACTTTTTGAATCTAGCGCGCCCCGGTGGCGCCATCTATGTACATATATGCCGACTGGTGCGTCTGCTATCGCTATTGATTGTCCAGTGAGAATTTTATAACACTTCATTGATTGGAAGTGAAGTTGTTATTGCGTTTTAAGTGTCAGTATGTTTGTGTTATCGGTGCGAAAATGAGCTTTGAACAAAGAGCCAACATTAAATTTTGTTTCAAAATTGGTAAAACTTTTACCGAAACGTTTCAGTTGATGAAACAAGTTTATGGCGATGATTGCCAATCCGGTAATAGAGTGCACGAGTGGCTTCAATGTTTTCAAAGTGGTCGTGAGGACATAAATGACGACCAACATGTGGGCCAATCAAAATCCGTGATTCCCGGAAATTCCATCGAAACTGTGCGTAAATTCTTTAAAAATCAGCCGAAATCATCTTTGAAATTCATGGAAATAGAATTGAACATTTCCAAAACATCGATATGTTGCATTTTGGCCGAACATTTGGGCTTACGAAAGGTGTGTGCACGGTTTGTTTCGCATAAATTAACTGACGACCAAAAATTGCTCTCACCGATCGACGCTTGTGACCGATTATTTGACCAATAATCACATTTTAATTAACATTACCACTCCCCGTATTCACCTGATATGGCACCGTGCGACTTCTTCCTTTTCGGAAAAATGCATTTGCCCATGTAAGGAAAGCGTTATGCAGACGTAGAGGCAATTCAAAATGGTTGCACCGGCATACTGACGGTCATACCGGCCAACGAGCTAAAACACTCGTTCCATATGCTTTTGGACCGAGCAAAAAGCTGTATTGAAGCAGAAGGAGACTATTTTGAATAAAATAAATTGATTTTGCCTTTGTTTTTTTTTTTACTTTTCCTTTGGTAATGCACCGTGTATAGTCTTCATAACTTATATTTTAGGAAAATAATTGTTCATTATAAAATATATATGTAATACTATTTTATTGTAACGTAACGTACTAAAGAAATAATAAAAAAAGTATTCATAATAGCTTCATATCTACAGTTTAATATTTTTAAAGCTCCTTTAGCTTTAGTTGGCATAAATATATATTCACATACAAATATCCATATATGTATAACTTATGTGGTTTCATGGTTTGGCATGTGAAAAAAAATCGGTATATGCATATGCACGTGCTTATACATATGCTATATATAGGTGTATGTAAATGCGTATGTATGTGAGTTGAATGCCTCCTTACTGAAACGTGATGCTTGCATGACCCGTTTTCAGGCACGGTTTCCAAAAATAAGGCACAAAATATTCCACTTGTCATTGGTGAGTAAGAAATACCTAAACGAGCCGTACAATTATTTGCTTATATAAGATGACAAGACGAGGGTCAGTTGCACAAATCCAAGATGCAAATACAGGGTGTAACCTTTAGATTTTCTTAACATTTTTAATTATGAGAGATCATTGTTTATGTTTGTTATTAGTGAGTTAAATAAAATGTTTGAAAATATTTTCCGAAATTTTGAAGTTAATACGGCACAGAGTTTCGAAGATATGTGATGTGATTTGAGGAGAATTTCTGCGAAACCGCGTACCCGATCTACTTGAAATTTTCACACGATTTTTGAGATTATTGAATGAATGATAAGATTTTTTATAAAAACTTTATTTTTAAGAAGTCATTACCTATAGAAAAAATAATTTTTTATGGTTTTTGAATTTGGAATACGTATACTACTTTTCTATGCGGTATTGATAGTATTCCCTTGCCTATTGTCTCTAGTTAATGGTAACTAGTCTAAGAACCAAAGAATTGATATACATATATGCAGGATATATATGTATCGGAATAAGAAAATAACTTTTTGAGAAGAGTTTGTCTGATAATGTAATTATCAAATGGACACCCTGTATTTGTAAATAACTTTATGGCAGCACAAGCACGAAAGCGTTAAAGACACAGCCGTTGAAGCTGAAGTTGTATTGAGATTCGCAGGCTCCACCGTGGTGACCTGGATACGTAGCAAAGAAACGAAAAATATACGTATGTAAATGTACATACATAAATATATAAATATATATGTATGTATGCTTACACATGCAGAAAATATTCGTTTTTCTGCTTTTGATATGAGCTTACAACTTTATGACACAGATTGCTTCATAAAGTTGTAATTTTTTTTATTGTAAAACATATGTACATATATTATTTTTGTTTTCGGAATTCAAATATGTATGTAGACGTACATAAGTATTATTTACTTGCATATAATATATAAGCAAGCATTTACGATTGCAGTCACTTTTCGTGCGGCTCTCAAGGAAGTAGGGACATCGGCAAATATGCGCCAGGCATTCAAGCTTATCATCAACGAAGAGCGTAATAAAGCCGACAGTAAAGTTGTTGGTATTTTCATTAACTCTTGGCATTTTTCAAGTTTTTTATTGACTATCCTGAAATAAGTGTCGCTGCTGACACATACAGTTTGTTTACATTTGTATATGCAAATCTTTGTCATGCAAAACAGTTCGCCTTTATTCAATGATTTTTTGCCTCAACCTTTTTTATCGAGTGATTTTACAACGCTGCCGTGTTTTATTTACTTTTTTAGTGCTTCCAAATAACGATGTTTTGTGTTATTTAAAATTCACTTGAAAACTTTGCGGTTCGATTCACCAACAAATATGTATAAAATGACTATATTCAATAACACGCACGCTTGCGGCATCCGAAAAATAATAACAACAACAATATAGTGTGAGCACACGCACATATCAATAACCACAATAATAATAATAATAACAGTAAAGAAAAAAAAAAAAAAAAATACAGCAAAAAATACCAAGTAGTAACAAGAGTTAAAATAATAATATAAACGAACAATAAAAAAAAGTAAAAAACAAACTTAAATGACGCTGACAATAATGAAAAAATATTAAAAAAGCAAGTGCATACCAACAATGTATAGTATCTTAAACAATAATCACGATTATCTTAGCGCAGTGTCGCGCAAAGCCAAATAATTATGTGAAAAAGCTAAGGAAATTAATTGAAAATAATAAAAACAATAAAAAACGTCAAAAGCTATAATAAATACCCTTCTTAATAAGAACTCGGATTTGTCAGATCAGCTAAATGATGGTCTGGTCTGAACAATATGCTAAGATGTAGCTTTTCATTGGATAGTTAGTTTAGGTTATATGGCTGATCTGGAGAGATCGCACGTGAACTGCTATATGTAGTCCTTTGTGTATCCACGAAAAGAAGAACTCCTGTGTTCGAACTTATAAATTAGCAAAACGCTTAGCAGCCAATACGAATTTGCACCGTTTCCCGTCAGTTCGGTGGGATGTCTGAAGGTATGCGCTCCCAAGTATTTTATGTATACTTGAACTCTGAAGCACGGTACAACCAAAAAGGACGTTTTGAATTGTTTCTACTTCACCTTCTTCCATACAGCTTCTGCAGATGGCGTCTAGTAAGATTTCCAACCTTACAGCATGGACGTCCATAAGGCAATGGTCTGTTAAAAGCTCCTCAACTAGGGAGAGGCTAGCCTTACTGAGGGCAAAGAGATCATTAGATCTCTTGCGATCGATCTTGGGCCCAAAGGTTTTTGTGACAGCACATGTACCGTTGGTGGACCAGCGCTAGCCAAACTTCTGTGAAGTCTAGCTACCTAGTAGTAGAACACAAGACAACAGTTTCTACCGATAGTGATTCCAGGATGCCTTTCTTTGTTAGCTCATTAATTTTAAAATTTTATGCTGTGTTCCGGCATATATTTATTCATCTTCGTAATCTGTATAAATGTTTTTCATACAACAATTTGTATTAGATCGATTTGTTCATATATAATGCCATCTTAAACAAATGATCAAAATTTCAGATCGGTACTTTAAAAATTATGGGACTATGATTAGAGTATATAGGTATAGACGGACATATTTAAATCGATTCAGTTCGTCAGGCTGGTCATTTATTTGGCTACTTATTGGGTAGTTGAAAAAGTATTTTCGTATTTTGTCAATATATGTCGTTGCAGTAGTGCATCTCCAATGGTACCAATCACATTGTGTCATACCATATAGTATTGGAATGGTAAGATTTTATGCTTCATTTATTCAAACAAATTCGCGCAGTTGAAAAAAAGTTGCAGCTGTCCAAAAATGAGTGAAAATAGTAATTGGAAAGTAAACAAGTCAACAGGACAGAACAGGTTAGCATCACGTAGGGAAATGATGTATGACGAACTGTTTTCTGAGCAATTTTTTTTTTTCAGGGAAGAGGAAGGGTGAACTTCTTCATTTCATTTATCTTATGCATGAATATTCAAATAGTTCATCCTAGGTAAGGTGTATTGGTGAGAGAACCAAGTAACACCGGAGTGCCCAGAGGTAAGGCCAGTCAAAGTTTTTCAAAAAATCGAAGTCTTAGCCGAAATCATTACTCAATGTGTAGCAAGTCACACCAGTGAAGAAATTTCTTTGAGCATCATTCCCTTGGGAGTGGCCAGAAACGATTCGTTTACATATGGCTCAAGCAATTGATCAGGTAGCCTGTGGTCAGCCAAAACACATCCGTTTGAAGGTAAGCTAAATTAAAAAAGCGAAACATCCCTTCCCAGGGTTGTGCGCTGGGTTTGATATCCGCTACGTACTATAAAAAGCACCCCCAATGTAAAGATGAGATCAGCCTCGGATGAGAGATCCCTCTTTTGTTGAGCAAAACATAACCTTAATGTCAGCCTGCTTTCTCCAGATTGAATAAGGAAGCGAAGCAAATGGGTCTGCCAGTGAACAACGGCAAAACAAAATATCTCCTGTCATCAAACAAACATTCGTCGCACTCGTGACTTGGCTCTCACGTCACCGTTGACGGTAATAACTTCGAAATCGTAGATAATTTCGTCTATCTTGGAACCATCATTAACACCAACAACAACGTCAGCTCGAAATCCAACGCAATATAACTCTTGCCAACAGGGACTACCTCGGACTAAGTAGACCAAATTCTACAAGTCACTCATCATCCCCGTCCTGCTATGTGTTACGAGTTTTCGAGAGAAAGGTTCGGCGGAAGATTTGTGGTCCCTTGCGCATTGACAACCAACGAGATATACAACGACATTGACATAGTTCGGCGAATTCAGAGACAACGGCTACTCTGGTTTGATCTTGTCGTTCAAATCGATGAAAGTATTCGATTCAGTATCGGCCGGGGAAAGCAGAAGAAGAGGAAGACCTCCGCCCCGTTGGAAAGACCTGGCTACACTTGAAATCTCCGATTGGCGCTGAACAGTAAAAAGAAAGGACGATTGGCGTGTTATTGTAAACTCGGCTGTACCGCGTAAGCAGTTTTCCATACAAGGATTTGAGTTTAATCAATTAGTTTGTGAAAAAGGTGTTTCCAAAGTTTGATCAGTAGTCTCTATTTTGTACGTAAACGTAAATATAAATTTTTTATATAAGGAATTCGATTCTTTCATCTTTACTTCCTGTATAAAGTGTTAAAATTAGCCCAGTTGTAAGAGCCCTAGACTGCTCCAACCTTTATGTCAGTGATATGAGAAGCTACCCTCGTATTAGAGGTAATACTATATCTAATTAACTAATAGCTTTAGGTGTCATGCACTGTTGTTGTCAATTGATTTTATTACATATTCCGAAGGTTTCGCAATTTGGGCGCGCCACTTATTACAAAAAACAACAAATCAGTAAAACTATCACAATCCACGCAGATAAGTCATAAAACATACATAAGCAGCTCATCCTCACAATAATAATTGGCGAAAACCAGTCAATGAGCCGGAGTGTGTTTACACAGAAAAATTGCAAGCGAGCATGTCCGCCAGGGCTACCGTAATTTAAACTATGTGAAGGACATGATTTCTACCATGCAATACGCACATACACACGCACGTATAACTGTGCTTTACATGCGCGATCTGTATATGCAGTGTGTGCTGCTTTATTATTGATTAATTGACAATTTGTTCATGTGTCGCGGTAATGAAAAAAAACTTCAATGGGCGGGGAATTAGCCAGTTTTTTGCGTGGCACGCGTGTTTGCGGTTGCTTCCACATATTTATGCCCGCGTACACATGTATATCTACTGCTAATTGCTGGCTGTTAAACAAGTGTAAACTATGTATTTCTCTTCAAGTTTGGTGGCAAAACAGTGCGAAATTCCGCATTAATATTCAATAAGCACGTCATTTGTACGCATTTGTCGTTTTATTTGTGCGCTTCAATAACCTTATGTAGAAGCAATAAACAATAAATTGATTCTGTGTATTTTTGGAAAAATGAGAACGGTAAGGATATGACCCTCAAAGTAAGAATAAATTCATATCAGAATTATAATTATTATTATAATGTTCGAAACCAACATGATTTAGTAAGAAATATGAACTTGTGGAACACCAAAATAACCGAATATATGAAAGCAACAGATATACGCCATGCAAAGCTACTAATTTGAGGTTACAACCTAGTAAAGTTTAAATATATCATTAACCTTAACAGAGACATATTCTGTTCTGGTGCAGGCTGAAGAAGCACCAGTCCAATGAATAGTTTCTGGTACAAGCCTCCGATTTTACGAATAGAACCGGACACCCTTGAGCACCTGATTCCATACCTACAGCAATCTGTAGACAGAGGTTCAAGGGCCTTGTGTCCATATTCTGGATAGTTATCACATCACCTCAACAGCGCCCAGTAAATTCTTGGAATGCAGTAGAGTACTCTGCCCTTGTGAATATACATATGTGATAGAGGAGCGGGCGCGATAGACCTTAGGTCGTGGTGCAAACCTCAATTAAAATCTATTCTTTTTAAAGGGTGATCCAGGTAGAGGTTCCTTTTTCGACAGCCTTTTTTTGACAGACCCCCGAGATTATTGTTTGACATTTCATTATGTAAAAACTTTCGTCTGAACAACGTTTACTAATCGTTCAATTTTATTACGAAAATTGAGACCCAGCTTTCATTACTGGATAATATTCGACCGTGGTCTATTCGGTCCAGCACGCAGTGAAGAAAATATAGCAGCTGCAGCTGAGAGTGTACACGAAGACAGTGGAGAATCGATTCAGCGCCGTTTACAGCAACTCGGAGCGACGTATGGAACGACTTTGCTCATTTTACGTCGAGATCTTAAAATGAAAGCGCACAAAATATAGCTTGTGCAAGAACTGAAGCCGCTCGACATTCCCCAGCGACATAGCTTCGCTCTATGGGCTCTTGAAAAGTTCCAAGAGGATCCCATGTTTTCGAGCCAAATTTTGTTCAGCGATGAGACCCATTTCCGGCCCAGTGGGAATGTAAACAAGAAATTTGCCCAATTGCCGCATATGGGATGAAGAGCAACCTGAAGAGATTCAAAACCCACAATTTCATCCAGAAAAACAACGGTTTTGTGCGGTTTGTGGGTCGGTGGAATCATCGGTCCATATTTCTTCAAAAAAGTTCTCGCTGATAACGTAACCATCATTGGCGACTATTATCGCGCCATGATAACCGACGGAGCCACTTCCCACGCATCTCATCAATCAATGGATTTATTGAGATAACACTGCGGTGAGCAGATAATTTCAGGTTTTGGGCGGGTCGATTGGCTACCAAGATCGTGTGATATCAAACCGTTAGACTATTTCCTGTGGGGATGATATGTGAAGTCTAAAGTCATGTGGACAATCCCGCATCGATTTAGTCCTTAGAGCAAAACGTCATGCGTGTCATTCGCCACTTACCAGTCGACAAGCTCGAAGGAGACATCGAAAATTGGACCAATATTTGAAAGTGATAATTTTCAAAAAATAAATGCCAAAGAATGCTCTTTCGAATGATAATTGTTTCTCCTTTTTGCTATAGAACTAAAGAAGTGTATGAAAGATTGGATTAAACGTTGTAATACTACTGTAGAAAATTTTGGAAGAGATAAAATACATAGACTTGTATGGCCACCACGGTCGATTCTACAAAGCACTCAAAATTTTAATAAGTCAAGCACTGTCAATTTGACAATTATTTTAAATAAAGCTATAAGTAAGTATAGGTTCCTAAGTGAATAAGCTTAAAACGTTTTGTAATTCTAGCACAGTGCTCACTCTGAGCAAACGTATTCAAAATTACTTTAAATATCAATTGTAAAAAGGCAAAGCAAGATTTTTCGCACAGAGTTTACAATAACTTTCGTTAATTTTATAGCAGATTTGCATGTCAACCCCACTTTAGGACGTTGAATGCGCAGTAAACTTCACATCACTAGTTAATTAATAAAAAGCGACTTGAGTTAATAAATTTTTAATAACATATAAATATAGTAACATAGTAAATACAGTTAAATTCTTCAAAAACTCGCTTGTGTGTGTGTATTTTCCGGCACATAAATATATGAATTATCTCATAATGCCGGTGATGTGCGTGTGACTTTTTTGTCACATCAACACTGCATGCGATATTTGTCGGTAGCGTGTGTCTTAGCAGTGGGTAAGCTCGGTATGTGGGAGATTGTGAGTGATTGTCACACGCTGAGTGGTTTTGCCTGTAATTGCGCTTTATTTGCTCGTTAATTGAAGTGTTGCGGTGCAGTAGAATCGTTTACAATTGAACGCTAAGTTTGCACACATAAGTAGAAGCGACAATAATATAATTAAATGCTACTGGAAAGTCATATAAACCATATTGTTTGTATACATTTATGTATGGTATGAGGGTGGGGCGTGAGATAACTTAAAATAGCAGTAATAAGAAATTTTATAATATTCACTGCTTCTGAAATGAAATTTTTTAAATTATTTTCTTGCTTGAAATCTTCAAAAATAAGTTCTCAAACTACTGAAGCTCCATGGTCACTGGGCTTTACGGTCACTTCTAGTTACTTAGCGGATATTGAAAGTAACGCAGATAGTAAAGGACTATGTTAGGAAATAACGAAATATTTTCGAAAATTTGTGACCACCCTGGGGTGCATATTTACTTGTAGCTGTATACAAATATTGTTATTTGCAAATTAATAATAATACTTGTGAAAATGTTGCTGTAGACATACTGTCCTCAATGGCGTGTGGCGCAGTTGTTGGCTATTAAACTCAATACTTATCAAGTGAAGTGAGCGAATACCGGAAATTATGCAAAAAGTAGTAGCAGTGTAAGGCAAAAAAGGTAGTTTTATGATTTTTGGAGAAGGTAACGGGTTTTTCAATAGGAACGCTACAAAAGTAGACCGATAGGGACAGCAAACAACTCCATATTTCAGTAAGGTTTGCCATTTCATCATGGAAAGATATACGATCCAACAACGAGTCGAAATTATTAAAATTTACTTCCAAAATTCGGAGTCACTAGCTTCAACATAAAGAGCTTTCCGTCCAATTTATGGTAGTCACAATTGTCCTGTCAACAAAAGAGCGTCTAGTGGAAAAAATGTTCCCGTGCCAGTGAGACACATCAATTGAGGAAGACCCAAATCAGTCTCTCACTCCTCGTTCTTAAACGTTAGCCATCGCTGTGACGTCATTGTGGTGAATTTTGCAAAAATAACTTTGCCCACATTCTTACAAGATCAAACTGGCGCAAGAACTGAAGCCGCTTGACCACCAGAATCGTCGTATGTTCGTGAATTGGGCTGAGCAACAACTTGAAAATAATCCGGATTTTCATGGAAAAAACATCTTCAGCGATGAGGCTTATTTCTGGCTGAATGGCTTCGTCAATAAGCAAAATATGCGTTATTGGTCAGGCATCAATCCACACGTACTTCATGAGTCACCATTGCTTTTCGAAAAAATTACGATTTGGTGTGGCTTTTGGGCTGGCTTCGTCGTTGGGCCGTATTTTTTCCGTGATGATCAAGACCGGCACGTTACTGTGAATAGCAAATGCTACCGCTCAAGACAACAGAATATTTTTATACTGAATTGGATGATATGGACTTGGGCAATATGTGGTTCCAACAGGACGGCGCCACAAGCCACACAGCGAATTATCTCACGAGATGGTCCAGTCAATTGCCCGCCTCGGTCATGCGATTTGACGCCGTTAGACTATTTCCTGTGGGACTACGTCAAGCCTATGGTCTATTCCAACAAGCCAGCGACGATTGATGAACTTCGTGCGAATATCGAACGTGAAATTGCAACAGTATCGGGCGATTTTTGCTAGAAAACCTTTGAAAATTTGGTTCAGTGTCTGGACTTCTGCAAGCGTGCCCGTGGTGGCCGTTATTTTTTTATTAAAAAAAAATTTCTAACGCTCTTATTGAAAACCCTGTTATATGTACACCTACTAGGTGTATGTATTTTATAAAGAACGACTTAAAAAATTGTATATCAGCGTTCTGTACAATAATGAGAAAATTAGTCAAAATAAATGACAAACCACAGCGATATTCAATGATTTTATTCAGAAGTATAATACCGCATTTTTCTAACCAGTAGAGGCTAAGAACATTAAAAACCCTCTGCTTTCGAATATTAATCTCAAGAAGTCAAAACTTCCCAACAATCTAGCGAATGGCGCTTCAAAAATGAGCCGGAAAAAACAAAGTTCACTTAAGGCACTGAAGGCAATCCCAATAGAGGCTTACTTATAACAGGTGTATGCAAAATTGTATTAAGGGTTGGTATGCTTTTATTCACTCAGGAGTCTATTTTGAAGGCGATGATAAAGATTTTAATTAAAATACGTGAGAACTTGTACTATACAATTTACTTCTTGAACAACATATTCCAAGGTACGTTCTTATAGTTCATATGTTGTTATCCACCCTTATGTATGTATGTATATCTTCTAATCTTTCTGCATATCTGGGATAATAGCTAAGATATTTTAAATAAACCAGTTTAATGTGTGAATAGTAATCTTGTTGTCTGCCCAAACTTAGTCCTGCCTACTTATTCCATATTACCACCTAAAATCTAATTTAATTATAGCATAATAAAAAGTCCTTTTTCTTTCTCATGAATCAGCAAATACATTTTTTAAAATGTCGCACAAAAGTCAAAAACATATACACAATATATATATATATATGTGTATATGTATGTGTATACATAGCAAATGATAAAAATAATTTCGCAACAAGTGATTATTAGCACATGTGGCTTTAGAGACAACAAGGTAAACAATACGAAATCAGGCAATCTTTTAAATAATTGCAAATTTATTTTTAGCCTTTGAGTTTGCATAAAGCCACTTGAGACCGACTTGCAGTCAGTCAGTCCTTTTATTCAAAACACTTTTTATGCCATTCGAGTGGTTTTTGAAGTGGCGACCAAGCGTTTGAAGTGTTTTTGGCATAAAAATACACTCAATAATGAGTAATAATTATAAATATAGTGTATTTTATATTTATAATGAAAGCGTCATCAATAATATTGTAAGAGCACTGTGGATTTAAAAAAATTATCAGCATGGCATTTCCCCTACTTCAAATTTAATACTGTGCATACTTACTATATGTATATGCGTGGCTGTTGTGAGGCGCGCTAAGTGGCCTTTCGACATGTCACTTAAGAATGTAAACAAGTTGCGTTTTCCCCTCACTTCTAGTTTATAAACTACAATATATAGTTAACGATATGCACCATTTGCTATTAATCCCCTGACCGGTTCTTTCCGGATGATGCTAGTTTGAAAACTGTCTAATTGTTTGAAGTGCAAAATAACAATAACAATAATATAATTGTAGATTAAACGCTCCAGAAAATCGTTATAGAATATTTATGGCTTGGAAGAATATTCTGCGTTGTGTTTTCCAATAGTTGTATAACTCGAAAATACTAAATCTTTTGATTTAATTTTTAGGAAGCCTTTGCTAATTGATTTGCAAGCATCAATCTGCTGAATTTTGAAAAAATATTTTAGAGCTTGAAAGGAAAATAATATTCATCACTCTTCAACCAGTTATTGGCTACTGTTGCTATTTTATTTGATTTATTTGTTGCGGCAGGTGTTTCGATTATTTTTTGCCTAATAATGTTTCATTGTGTTGTGATAATTATTGTTACAGTTTCCATTGTTGCTAACTACTTAGCTCATGTCTGCTGCATGTTGCTGTTAATTAGCATGATTTTGATAAATAAGTGAAATATTTTTTCTCAGCACGTACGGATTTTAGCAAATTTGGCGTTATTGCGCAGCGGTACATTAAATTGAAAAATTTAGCATTGGGAAAAATAGAGAAGAAATCCATTTCTATTTAAGTATCACTTTGACTTAGCCCAAATATTTCGCTCTCTTTTCGTGAATATTCGGTCTGTTTTCGGCACGAGATATACTGAAAAGGAATAGCCATTTAGGAGCTCAGAGTTTAGGAATGCTCTACTGACCAATAGCAGTTCCCAAAATCATCTAAAAGAGTTGTAAGCGTTAATAGCTGTGTTCGAATCGCCAAGCCTTGTAGAGTAGCGCAACGAACTGCCAATTGATGCACCGCACTACAATGAAATCAATCAGACGCTTTTCATATATGACGATAGAAATCGAAGTTATCCAGCGGAGAAGTTCCGAAGAGAGGCTACAAATATCTCTATAGGCTTTATTTTCTTCCCTTTTTCAAGGTTTGATATACAAAGATATTACAACTTTCCAAAACCTTAACAATATATGTACTCCTTTAACATATAGAATCAAATTTTTTGCGTCAATGCCTCCGCCTTTTACAAAGTTTTCATGGCGGAAAGAGGTCTCCGATATGCTTTTATTTCTTTTACAGAACGTAGTTGTATATCGAGGGTTTACTTGCCAGACTAGGCGCGGTTACTTCAAACGACTAATAAATAATAGTACTATTACAAAATTACTTTGTCATGTCCGATATGATAATATATAAGTGATTTAAATCCTATTGAGTAAGTAATTAACTCAAAGCATTTTACCGACACTCGTAGATCACTTACTTTACTTAGCATTAGCTGTTTAAGTGCACATTCAGTCCCTTCTCTATTTTGTTTTCGGCACCTAAGTGTTGGATAACGACACCTTTACGCAGGTACCCTTATATATTCCAGGATTTGGTAGCTCTAGTGTTGAAATTTGGTAACTCACAGCTTTATCATAAAGTTCGGCATATTTACAGTAGCTTAAAATATTCATCTTTACCAAAAAATGTTATTAAATTGCGAGCATTTTCGCGCTATTATTTTTTACATATTTCAACGTCGATTAGTTTGGAATATTACAGTGACGAACTCAACACAATTTTTGGCGATGAAGCTCCATCAACGACCAGTGTTTATCGATGGTATGGCGAATTTAATCGAGGTCGTATATCACTCCAAAACGAATTTCGCATGATCATCATGTGACTTATCGTGAAATTGAGACAAGTATAGGAAATAATATTGCATGAATATTTGATTGTAGAAAATGTTTTTACGTTGAATCTCATGTAATTTGTCAATTACTCAAAGGCTCAGGTCGAAAGACTATACTATAACGGTGCTTCGAAACAACACATCTCCAACGTGGCAGGTGACAAATCGAGGATTGAGAATGAGGCCGAAAGTAAACAGCATGGGTGTTTCCCGGTGAGCCGAATCTAACAGAAGTTGTTCGAGCTTCCAGTGAATGGTTGCCTGTTTTTTTGGAAAAACTGGACATGTCACAACCATACCATTAGATCAAAACAAAACAGTAAGTTTAGAGTGATACACAACAATTTTTGCGCCAGTTGTCTTTGAAGAAAACAGGAAAACCATTCACCGTAGATGGATCACTCTTCAACACGACAAGGTCAGCTCTCACCCAACGAATAAAAGAACTGCATTTTTAAGCACTTAAAACATCGATTTGATGACTAAACCAGCGTGAAGTTCTGATTTGGCATCGAATGACTTCTTCGTATTCTCGTACGAAAAAATAAACTAATAGGTCCACGTTTTTCGAGTCCAGAAGAGCTGGTTGTTGCGTTCAGAAAGCAAGTTTTGGTGATACCTCAATCAGAGTGGCAAAAGTGATTCGACAATTGGTTCAAACACATGCAAAATTGTATATATCTTAATGTAGAATATTTTGAAAAACAATAAATGCCGAAATATATGAGACAACCTACGTATGGATGGTAAATTAAAATATATCGGCCTTGAATTGATGTGCACATGAGCTAAAGTTATAACAGCTGTATTGTATTTCTCGTTTTTGCATTGTTTTCGAATCTAAGTAGTGCCGACTGTGTTTTTATAGACCCTCTCCCAGTTCTACCAATTGTTATAATGAGAAAGACGAATACCGATAAAGTTATAACGGCTGAATTGCTTTACCAGTTTTTGCGTGTATCTTTTTTCGGGTCTTTCCAAGACCTCCCGGTTGGTATATTTGAAAAAAGAAGTTTAGCTAATGAATGGTTTATGTTATAGCTATGGAGCATAGTTATAGCTATGGAGCTAGCTTGAGTGCAGACCCTTACTTCGCTGTACAGAGGGAGAAAACAATATTTTAACTATTATAAAATGCGCTGTTTTGTAATTTAGACTCTTGAAAATTTCACCTATGTCAATTACTCTAGAAAGTACAAAAGAATTTGCATTTTGTTTTTATTTATCTATACTTAAGACGCAAATTCCTGATAATTTTCAGTAGCTCAACACATCGAATTAATGTTTGCGGAATATATTCGAAGATCAGTTGTCTTTTTCAGTTGAGTGCTAATTTTTTATAAATGCTAATTTTTCATTTTGTAGCAATTAACGTAGGTTTGTTAAGTAAAAATGTGAGCACATACTGCTCATCTCATGCGAATACATTGTGATTGCGCTAATAAATTCGGAATAATTGAATTAGTAAACGGAAAGTAAGAATTTCGTAAGACAACTCAAATGTGCACGAATTTATGAATTTAAGAAACAAAGTGAAGTAATAGAATTTTTTTAATTATATTATAGAAAAAATTAGTGTTTTAAATATAAATGCAACCCTGTGTTTAACAAAAATAAAAATAGACAAATGACAAATTAAAGGTTAAGAATAGATTACTGCAATTTAGTAATTCTAGTAATTTCCTCTTCTACATAATCATTTCAATCAATAAATTCTCCTTTCACGCTCACAAATAGTTTGAATTCATAACTGTTGTGTGTGAACATTTTTAATTTGTCTTACATCTAATTGCATGTTAAAGTTTATTAAATTATAGCCATCTGTTAGTCGCTATAGCTTGGTGTTTATCGAACAGCTGTTGGTAACCGTTAATTATTCTTATTATTTATGTTATGACATAAATATCAGCGATTTCTTACTAACTAATTACTTTGGGTTTTCATATAAATATATTCGAAAATACATGAATTGATGACTAGGCAATTACCGTTTCAAAGTGATTTGAGTGTGCGACAACTCTTTGGTGTGTTCTGGGTTTGAACAGAGGCACACAGAAATTTAAATACTAACTATCTCTGGTTATAACCGTAACCGCGTATGCGGTGTCTATGCTAATAAATAAAAGGATCTATCGCTGATTAGTGAAAAGTTGGAGAAAAGCGAATCTAACATACAACTGGCATAAGTTGGCATAAACTGGTATAACTCGAATAAAGAAGACATAGCAAGTGTTTACACCACTCAAACGAGGGGAAAATCAAAGACGGTCATAATATGAAAATTTCTTTTTGAGCTGGTGTAGGCAGCGACAAGACCGTGCATCTGTTTCTGACCCGAAGAAGCTTTTTAAAGAAATCCATAAATTTTTCAAAGCTTCTCAGAGCTTATTAATCCCGCTATGTGTCACTTAATAATATTATATCGAACCTTAGCGGCTGCTGAGACAAAGTAAGCAATGAATACAGCTGCAAAGTGCATCATACTTCAGGAGCAAGTTTGTCAATACAATAAAAAAAAGTTTGACAATTGGACTCTCCAAACCTGCGTAATTTTAAAATTCGCGGATTTTTAACAGACCTCGTATAAATGGTGATCCAAGTAGAGGTAATTTTTTCAATTGCCTTTTCAAGCTGTTATGTTATTTTTGTTCAGTACTTTGTCATTTCATCACGGAAGGACTTACGTCTAAACAACGTTTACAAATCATTCGCGCCAACATAATCGGCCTACTGAGCGTACTATTCGCAATGCAATCACCCATCTTGAGACCCAGCATTCATTACTGTATAATATTCGAACGAACAGACCACGTCCAGTACGCAGTGAAGAAGATATAGCAGCCGTAGCTGATAGTGTACATGAAGACCATGGAGAGTCGATTCAGCGCCGTTCGCAAGAACTGAAGCCGATCGATCTTCCCAAGCGACATCGCTTCGCACTCGAGAAGTACCAAAAATATTCGACTTTTTCGAGTCAAATTTTGTGAGGCCTATTTCTGGCTCAATTTTTATGTAAACAAGCAAAATTACCTCATTTGGGACGAAGACCAACCAACTGAATAGATTCAAGAGCTGCTATTTCATCCAGAAAAACAACAGTTCGATGTGGTTTGTGAGATGTTGAAATCATCAGGCCATATTTCTTCAAAAATGATGCCGGTGAGAACGTAACCGTCAATGGCAACCGTTTTCGCGCCATAATAACCGACTATTTGACGGCTCAGATCTCGGCGACATTTGGTTTCAACAAGACGGCACCACTTCCCACACGTCCCATCAATCAATGGATTTATTGAAAGAAACTTCGTTGAGCAGATTATTGGACTCAACGGATGAACCATCTGAGACAAAGCCGCGGCCAATATTCGAAAGGAATTATCTTCAAAACATAAATGCTAAAAACTGTTCTTTTGATGATAATAAATATTCCCCATTAATTTTGAAGTTTCTGTGTTTTCTCTTTAAAAAAGTAGGGAAATGTACCACCCTTTAACTACAAAGTTGAATATAAATTTGAGAAGTAACTTAACGTAGTTTTAGACGTCATATTATTATTATTATTACCAATATACTCGTACTATGACGTGACAATGCTTTTTTCGCATTGGCCATCTGTCCATTGTACGGTATTTCCTAGCGTAAGGTGAATGTTGTAATTTGAGTTATAAATATTCATGTGAATTTCAATTATTCTTTAGAATGTGTGTAATAATTTTACACATTCAATGCAATGACTGTCGGCCGTGCATGTTTTGCGTGTGATTTGGGTTTCGTGATTACACTCGACAGCCGCATCAACATTAAGTAAGTTTTATTACGTTACGTTACGTCTATTTACATATAGTATGCAAATGATAATACTTTGTAAGTTATTCAAATTTTCATGTCTTCTTGGTACTATTTATGAAAAATAAACAGATGCATATGTAAAATAACTAATAATATGCAGTCTATTACATTGCTCTGATGTAGTTTTCTTTCTCTCTTAAGAAATAAACACACCAGGGCTTGCATGGAATTCCTGAATACCTCAATACATGAGAGTAGGCATCTCTTTATCTCTGCCTGAATGTCGAGACGCTTTCATGATAATGTGTGTCCGATTTCAGGACAGCTTTTAGACGAATTGTTGTTTTCTTGCCAATTTATTCCTAAGCTTTAAATTGACAGGTGTTTAAATAATTTGAATATTCTTTCGCATATGTTATTTTAACATTTATGTTAAATAGTATGTAGAGATTAGTCAAAAGCGGTATTAAAATTATTTGGGTATCAAGGGTACCCACGAGAAGTTGCATTATTCTATGACAGGTGATAAGAGGAGTTTCAATGAAAACGTTTCACAACTACTACCACCTTTCTCATAACTAATATGCTATTTTTGGTCCATCCGATTTACTTCACAACGGATACCTTGATTATAAGTGATATGCATTTGGTACTAGAATTTGCCAATTGAAGCGTTCAGATAGATTGAATATCGAAAATGTAATTTATTATAGTTGGTTTTACCTTTTATGGTATTAAGGGGGTTCAACACGTGGTATGAGTAATATTGGACTATCATCTGATCAAGTTGGACACGGATTGACAAAAAAAAAATACATTTTCACGTGTTTAACACAAATATTTATTAATGCCTTCAAAAGAGGCTCCTGCATCAATACAAGCATACCAAAGCATAATCCGATTTCCCATACATTTAATATAAGCCATGGCAGGGATGGCCTTCTTCGAATTTTGGTTTATTTGATTTTGACTCATTTTTGAGCGCCATTTGCTAGATTGTAGGACAGTTGGGACCTCTACTCGAATTCGTTTTTGCAAAGGATTCAAGTCTTTTGTTAGGAGGCTAGCATTGGCATGTTTCATACCCAAAACAGTAACCAATATGTGTGTCATCGATCCCTAAGAGATGTTGAGCTATCTCTCTGATGCCAACACAACAATTTTCAAGCACTGTTCTTTAATGTATTCCATGTTATCATTAGTAAGGGGGAGATAACTCTAGAACTTTCAAAAACTGAAAAAAAAATTCACTCTAATCAATTGAAAAATTATTTAAAAATATAGTCCAGAAGTTTTATTGGTTACCTCAGAAAATTTTCGAAGAAATAGGCCTCGGAACCAGTGCACTTCATGCAGCGGCTGTATAGCTACCAAAACTTTGAGGCTCGTTTCCTCGAAACTAACTTTTTTTATCCGGCGGTCAAAGTTGCGAGCGAATTATTTAACCGATTTACTTGAACTAAAGCTTATTTTTTAGACAATTTTATACTCAAGTGCGTTGTTTAACTATTTTGATGTTGAAAAACACAGGTAAAAATGATACTTTTTAGAAAAGCCAGGCCTACATCCCTAAATTTTTGAAATTATCAAAAGCCCATCTACTATGCACTTGATAAAACCTTCCAGATTAAAACAAATTTACTTTTTTCGTTTCAGATGAGAAGCGAAGAAGTTGATGGCCGCAAAAAATGTCAATCAACGGGATCATTGATATTTCCGCCATTTTGTTCTTTTTTACATAAAATAATTTTTGTTTTGTGGTTCAATAATACCTCTTAATATATATGCAAAAAATCGGATGTGATCTGTTAGTAAAAGTGGAAAAAATTACCTTTTTTGACGGTACTAGAGGTATCCCCCCATTATAAACGCATCGCATGAGGCAAGTTCTTGAGGACTTCACCACTTTCACTGTTTGCTTTGCGAAACAAAATAATAGTGATCGTGATAAAGTAGTTAGAATTAGGAAAATTCTTGTTTTCAACGATTCCATAACCGTAAAACCATTGCGAACAAAAAATTTCAAGCAAACTCGTTGCTCAATGTAAATTTGGAGATCAAACTTCACACGAACATAAAAAGGGTTATATTATTCTACGAAAAAAAATTTTATTGAATCGGTTTTCGCGAGTGGGTCGTACATATAAACCAGACTGAGGTAAAATTTGATCAGAACGTAAATTTCAAAGTAATTCAATGTGCCGTTAAGTAGTTTGCTAGAAATTAAAGTATATTTCTTCAACAAAGTGTTGAAGTATGGGATTCGATACTCGAGAGGTACACTTTTACTCATTATTATGACGATAGTATAGTCATTAGTGATTTACGACTTTCTACTTTAGTTTCGGAACTTCATTTCTTATTAGGCAACATATGTATGTATGTCTGAAATTCAGTGTCACAAAATTCAAAATATAAAATTCTTGCCATAAGCACACTTTGATTACAATAGAACAAAAGAGTGAAATGGGTCAATATTAGTGTGTCATTCAACTGAGTTGTGCAAGGTTAATAAAATTATTTGCAGTATAATATTGACAAAAATCTTTGTTTAATTATAATAGACATCTTTTTACTATGAAATTAAAAAAGAAAACCTTTTTAATTTTTATTCTATTTAAAAAATGTGCATTGTGTTAACATAATCGATTAGTGCTTTTGTTTGCGCTTTTGTTTGCAACTCGCTGTACAAATGCACTCGTGCCACGAACGCGTATTCTCTCAATGGGACTACTGCAGCACACACATTCACACACATGTGTATGTACAACCGAGTTGTAAAAGCTCATCACATTGCTGTCAAACTGCTACAGACACTGCGTTGCAGCCACTTGACGGCAGCCACTAGATCGTCATGTTTATCAGTTGGTTAACGTTCGTCCTTGACCATCACCCAATAACCGAACGCCGCTAACTCGCCTAGATTGCGATGAATGCGAGCGCACATCGATCATCATTACCGACGTTCATTGTACACATAAGTTGTTGCTGTTGGAGTGGCTGCAAGTAATCAAGATGTGCTTTGAAATCGGCTTACACGCCTCTCAATGCATTACTTTGCTGTCAATTAAAGTGCAAATGCATGCATCACAACAACAATTCGTTACAATAATTTCAAATTCAATAGAAATCATCGAAAATATGAACTTAATTGATGTATGGATTGTTTTGCGTATGTATGTGTGTATATTTGCTACGTGCACTTTATAATGAACTTAACTTGAACGAAGACAGCAACCTTTGGCGTCAGCGCAAATGAAGCTTCAGCTGTGCTAACAGTACATTGACGCAGTGGAATACGAACACATAACATACATATGGCAATACACAAACATATGTACATATATGTGCATATGCATTTGACTGCTGATAAAGAAGTAGCTAAAATGCTTGATATTATTTGGTTTGATTGTATAGGCTGGCGAACAATTCTTTTGTGATATTCTGTGAATATGTGGTAAATTTATTTGCACTAAGCACAAATATTGTATGGAGCATTTAGACTGTATAAATAAGTGTTTGTATATATTTATTGTGCTTGAGCATTAAACATATATCGTCATTTTTTACTGCAAATAACTCTTTTTATTCGCCTTATTCTGACCGTTATATAAGTCATATTGCATTTGTAAAGCAGACCTATGAATATGCAAATACGCAAAGAAAGTTTTCTTAGCACAAGTTTTAATTTTGTTGTTTTACGGTTAAGGAAGTGTCTTACGAAAGTATTTCTCTTTTCACGAAGCTTCGGGGGGTTTAGTTTGACGGGCGAAGTTAATTTCAGTACTCAGTACTAGGTGTGTGATATGCACCTTGTATGGCAATGCTCGAAAAACATACATATGTATGTATATCCACTCGTGAGTATCAAAAATCTATTTTTTGCTTATCTATAGGATATATACATATTTGAAAAATAGTTTCATAGATATGAGTGTACTTGCTAGCAATTAGATTAGATTAGAAATTTTTACAAGACCTTCTTAAATAAATTGTAAGACAATGATCGAAGTTATAAGATTTTTGATAACAATTTGATTTTGATGCCAGTATACATTTTTTCCAACAAAAAAAAAAAATATTTTTATTGTATATGGTGGTTCCATTTGGTCAAAAATAAAAAAAAATACTAATAAGATAATTTTAAGAAAACCAATTTCTATAACCGG
The DNA here is from genome assembly GCF_024586455.1 of Bactrocera neohumeralis. Classification (NCBI taxonomy): domain Eukaryota; kingdom Metazoa; phylum Arthropoda; class Insecta; order Diptera; family Tephritidae; genus Bactrocera; species Bactrocera neohumeralis. The sequence continues at coordinate 28,726,730 of NC_065922.1, forward strand.
ACATGAATAAGTTCCAATAACCGAACACGGACACTATTTTAGTAATATTAATATAATCGCCGATAAATGGACAATATTTCATAAATTGACTAAGGTTTCTAGTTCCCGTTTTTTAAATTCTTATTAATTTAACATTTTTGACAAACCCTCATGTGTGGACAGCTCCCAGAGCCGGACAAAAATACTGCCACGGTGGGTTTGATTGTAGTTCCTCAATCACCGTATTCGCCAGATTTTATTCTTTTTCTCAGATTAAAAAGTGCCTCACTATGTAAAATACTGCATTCAAATAGAAAGATAAAGATGAAAACAAACTTCTATTTTGTAGGCATCGAAGTTTCATGCGATGAAAATGTTGGAGGATCCTCACAACAAGTCTAATAATATATTTGGAACAATAAACCCATATTTTAATTAAAAAAATCTACAGACTTCCCACTCAATATCTATTAAAATCATCCTCATGAATAGTAAAATTGAATTCAATCTGTCTGCATGTCCTTTCCTCTATCTGCCCGGGCAATTGCGTTATAATGGTCTTTCAATAAAGCTTCTTACAAAGGTAGGATTTGCAAATGTGCAAAATTGATATACTGTCACATCCATAAATTGTCAAACATGTAAAGTTTAACAGTTTTTTAAAAATGGCCGTCCTTTTACCCCTAATGTATGTACTATACATATCTCAAAACCCCTAAAACCAAAAAGTCTGAAATATGTGCAAATCTGATAAATCTGATAGGACTGTCTTTAATTACTATACTAAATATGATCAGACAGTTTTTTACAGCAGCTGCTGAAGTCGGTACACCTCAGTAGTGTGTTGCGATTTTTACAATGAATAAAAATATCGAACAAAAAAATTTGTCTCAACTTTTGTATTTCTAATCAAATTTCATGTGCGGAATCTTTGTGAATGTTGGAAAAGGCTTACGGTGATTCAGTTTTGTCACACAACAAACACAAGCCTACGAGTGGTACAAACCCTTCAATGACGGTCGAGAAATCGTTGAAGATCTGCTTTGTTCTGGACGACCTTTGACTTCTTCAACTGATGAAAAATATAAAAAATGTGAAGGATATGCTGCTTTAAAATCGTCAGGAAACTGTTAGAGAGATGGCAAGAGAGCTCGAGATCTCTTGTGAGTCCTTTCGCATGGTTTTGGTGGATATTTTGAGAATGAAATGCGTTCTTTCTTGACTCGTCTTGATAAAGTTGAATTTTTTTGAAAAGAGTACCGTAAGCAGGTCTCTTTCGACATACTAGATCGTGAGACTTCCGATCCCACATTTATGGTGAGCATTATAACTGCCGATGAGACATGGGTTTTTGAGTTTAACATGCAAACAAGTTAACAATCAGCAGAATGGAGGGAAAAAACTAGCCGAAGCCACGCCAAAGCCGCTCAAATATCAAAAATGTTTTTTTCGATATTGGTGGTTTTGTGCATCATGAATTTGTTTCCGGAGGGACAAACGGTTAATAAGGAGTTCTATTTGGCCGTATTGAGGCGTTTGCTTGAAAACATCCGTCGAAAATAGCCGGAATTGTGAAAAAAAACAATTCATGGATTTTACACGATGAAAATACACCAATAACACATTGAGCCACGATTGTGACAGAATTTAAAGCCAAAAACGTAAAAAATTGCATTGATCAACCACCACCACCAGATTTTTTCTTTTTCCCCAAACAGAAATTGCCGCTCCGTAGATCCTATTTTTAGTCGATCGAAAAAATAAAACAAAATTCGCTGAAGAAGCTAAAGGCCATCCCAAAAACTGCTTATGAAAAGTGTTTCGAGGACTGGAAAAATGAGTTTATTACATCTGGTGGGGATTACTTTGAAGGCGACAAAATACAATGTCTGTCGCAAAAGAAACAGAACTTTTTAAATATACCTGTTTCTGGTGGCGCCACCTATTGGTGGGTATATGAAATAACCACTTGTTGACATTTCGTAAAAATTTTAAGACAATTGGATAACCACAATCGATGTTATCGATCAAAAAGTGACAGCAGCTTTTGGTCATCGGTCGTAAAATGCAAAGAGCAAATATTAAATTTTGTTTTAAACTTGAGAAAACGTTTACTGAAACATTTCAAATGATGAAAAAAGTTTATGGTAATCAGTGCCTATCCCGTAGTAATGTGCATGAGTGGTTTAAGCGATTCCAAGAAGGTCGTGAGGACCTCTGTGACGATCAGAAGTCGGTCGTCTTCAGAAGTCAAAAATAAAGACAATGCTGATTTGTTTTTACGATTCCGAGGGTATTGTACACCGAGAGTTCGTCCCATCTGGCCAAACGATTAATGCTGTGTTTTACCTTGGTGTTATGAAGCGTCTTTTGTCACGCATTCGTCGTGCTCGATCACAATACCGTGAGGCAGGGTCCTGGCGCCTGTTGCACGATAATGCGCCGTGTCATCGGTCGACGCTTGTCACTGATTTTTTGACAAAAAACTCCATATTAACCATTAATCACTCACCCTCCTCACCTGATCTGGCACCCTGTGATCTTTACCTATTTGGAAAACTTCATTTGCCCATGAAAGGACACTGGTTTCAGGACATTTCAGCTATCCAAAAGGTGACGACCGATATTCTCAAGAGCATTCCGAAAAATGACCTTAAGCACTCATTTGAAATGCTAATTGACCGGGCTAAACGCTGTATCGAAGCACAAGGAAACTACTTTGAATAAAAAAATATTACTTTTGAAAATATTAATTTTTTGTTGTTTTTTTTTAAGAGTCCTGTTTCCTTTGCGACAGACTTTGTAAATATTGATGAATAATAAAAAATTTTGCGTTTTATTTACAATTTCATAATGTATATATACATATTTTTACAGATACGTATATATACATATATTGTATATAAAAAGCTACTCATGAAGCGTGAGATAAGATTATTGAATGTCGCAGTTAAAATGCATGATCCTTAGAAATTTGTGTTTTTACAAAGTAACAACTTCAGAACATCAGAAAGAGTTCAAGGCCATGTGAAACTTGGAATGACAAAAGAACTTGAGACTGTAACGATATAATTGAGGAACTTATATTGAGGGTATTACAAATGCATTGCCTGAATTAATAAATTCCAAGAAAAATCAATATTTGCTGTTTGTTCAACAAATGGTATTTTTTCAAAATTCCGTCGTTTGCATTTCGAAAAAAGGAAATTAATCTTGCGTAACTTCGTCTAAACATACAAATTGTTAACATATTTACATGAATAATTGATTTACAGCTTTTGAGCTTATAAACACACACTAATGAGTTTATTATAGCGGCTTTGTCAAAGGCGAATGGCTCACGTCTGCGACGAGTGCGCACTTCGCATTATTTGATTGAGCCTTTAGAATGGCCTTTTGTATTTGCTTAATGGGCGCCAGCGGCTTGTTTGCGTCTGAGCTGACGCTAAAATGTCCGTTGCATTCGTTAACGGCTCATTTTGTTAATGCTGCTTTAATTAATCATATTTTTTTTGTGTATACTCAGGTGAAATCCATACGAGTGAGGGAGTTATATACCACACAAACAACCTACAGTGTTAAGAGCAGAACAACGGTTCCATGTAAATATGTTTAAGTAATTTATCGCTACGAAAGAAAGCGCGAGAATTACGTGAAAATAAGGAAAAATTAGTTGCTAATGCGTTGCTTTTAAAACAAACATTGTGTATGACTTTCGTAAATAAAAAGGATAAGAAAAAATTTTTTCTGTTTGTTTTAAAAACACACTGACTGACGCAATCATAATTTACCTGTTGATTGATCAATAATGAAATTGCGCTCAATAACTAAATAACTTTGGCGAAAGCGGCTGAAAATATATGTGTGCATATGTATAGCTGTAAATATTCGGGTAAGGGTTTTTTCTGATCCTTCTTCACATGCACTTGCGCATGTAAATATCCACAAGTCACTATTTGCTTAACACTCGTTCGAGCGTGTTTACTTTGTTATTGCGCGTGTCGTAACAAAAAAAATTACGATCTTTTATTTTTTGGGCTGCTAAAATTAAACCTTACATGTTGGCCTCTTGCAGAACTTTACGAACTTCATGGCACGATTTTTTTATTTATGACGTCAGTGATTCGCGCTTTTGACAGCGGACTTACCCACTTCTCACAGTCGCTTTTAGCTGCGCATGTTTGGCGCTGTGTTTGCCTCAAATGCCGGTTTGGCCGGTTCTTTTTTTGTTTTTTCCTGCTGGCGCTGTAATTAGTTAAGTGTACCGTGCTTCATTAATAACCAACAGCTGTGTAGCATACATTCTTTTTCCTTAACTTGTCGCTGTTGATTTGTTGTTGTTGTCAGCTGAGATTTTTGGCATTTGATTTCTTTCGAAACGCGCAAGTTGTGATGCTTGAATTTATATTGAAGCACAATTTTTGTGAATTTGTGTGATTGCTTTTGAAGACTTAAGATTTTAGATTCGCTGTTATTTATCATATTTTATTTATATTTATATAAGACAATGTTGAAATTTTTTAGCTTCACCAGAAAACGTGTTTAGTGATGTACATTCTTATATTCTTTATAGACTCCCTCGTAATCTGATATTTGTTCTGAGTTTAGCCTTTCAATTATTGCTAAAGTTTATTCATAAAGTTCTTCATCTCATAAGCATATGTTTCTTTAAGTAATAAGTTTGTAACGAGAATGAAATATTTCTCCTGCGAAATGTTTTATAGAAGATGTGGCGTATTTCGTTTTGGATACCAATTTACATTAATCCTAAACATATATGGATCATCATATAGTAATGTCATAGTAACAGTCTTTCCTTGCCGTTGAAGTAACTTAGAGCGAGATAGAAGCGAACGCGATTATTTGAAGTGAATATGAAAACGTCCAACACGAAGCAGTTTGAAATTTTATTGTCATAAATGAAAAAAAGGTTTAAGAAAGGGGATATTTCGAAAAAATTTAATTAATTTCCAAATCTTATCGAAACTCCTACCGACACTATAAAAATTGATGAAATTGGGTCAAAATCCCGCTTACACCAGAGACATTTTACCTTCGAGATGGTTTGAGACAGCGGTCAAAGTTGGACAATTGGCAACACTTTTATGTGAAATCACATATCTCGTTACCCACTCGACCGATTTATTTTAACATTTATATGTCACAATATGATAATAGGGGAAATCCACTATAACCAAGTCTACTATCCATATAACACAATTTTAAATTCCATTTAATTCTTTCACTTTCCGGTATAATCAAGCACCAATGATTGTATTGGGACAAAACTTTGCTCGAATAGTGCCTTTGAGGTGTGACATCTTATGTTTAGCAATTGTCCAAATTGGACCAAAACTGTTCAGGACCCCAGATACCGAATATATGGTCTCCAGTACCAATAGTTGTCTTTTGTTGGTAAATATCGGTCAATATGTGAGAGATATATTTAAAATTCATATTAATTGTGCCTCCAATATACATGTAAGTCAAGAAAATGCCAAATTTGAATGTAATTTGTTCACGATTTCATCGAATAACTGATGTTTAATTCTTTAGCAAAATTTTTTAATACAAATTTTTTACAGCACCTGAAGGGATTTCCGGGTCTTTGAAATATCGATCTGAAATTTTCCATACATCCTTTACTCCTCGTGAAGCTGCTTATTTTTCCCGACGCCCTTAATCGGACGACTATAGCATATGGCTGCCATACAAACTGAACATTCGGAATCTTCAAGCTTTTTCATTTGAAGGATCGGAATTAAATGCACATATAGAAACCTTTGTCTAAGTATGCTCAAGAAATTTTTCATGGATTAAGGCGATGGTGCAATCTTCGAAGGAATTGTTCAGATCGCATCATTACAGCATGCTGTCATACAAACTGTTCGATCAAAATTTAGTTCTTGTGAAGAATGTTTTGAATTTGTGAAGGGTATTTCATTATTTTTCCTACCAGTTCTTTTATCTGATCAAAAACTAAGTTTTGGCAGGGTAAACAACTACTGAATTTTGGGAAAAATTCAACTCGTTTTAAACTATTATTAGTTTTACCATTTTTAGCTTTCGTCCACGGACAAGGCTGGAATTACAGTCGCTGCGGCGGACCTTTTGTTTAGCGACGTCGGAGGTCTTTAAAAATATTTAATTTTTACCTCGTAAGTTTTATTATGTTTTCCTAAATTATGTTATAATATATTATAATATTTAAATTTTTAAACAATTGATAGAATTTTTTGGTCTTTTTAATTCCCGAAAGTGACTTATTTTTAAGCTATCACACCAGTTGTGCCCCTTTAGTAGCTAACAAATTCTCTGAAGGTGATTTTATGCTTTCTCATTAATTTACTAAATTATGACAACGTTGATAACTTCTATTCTCTTTAGGAGATCTTGTATATCTTAACTGCTATAAAGAGCCTTCTCCAGATAATGTTTATGTTAAAGTATTTATAGTAAAAAACTTCTTCTGTCTGAAGTAGAACTAGCCTAAAAGACATTTCGCAGATTTTCTGCGTGTCATTTTTTGAAAAATGTTACCTTGGAGAAAAGTTTTTCATAGTAGATGATACTATGATAATATCGTTGTCTGACAGAGCTGTCAAAAGACGGTGACTGTTACGTATATTTGCATTAATGTAAAATAAAAGAGATATCCTACTCTCTAATTGGACAGCTTATGGAATGTAGCTGACTCTCTGGAAACCAATTCTTTACGCAGCGACTTCCCTGAACTAGACCAAATCAATCAAGTCGCAAACAATAAAAATTACCAAAAAGACATATCAAAAGCAAACCCACAGCCGATTAATACTTTGCCCGACTTGCTGCGACAAGTGTTGCACACCCACATTTTTGTCTCTACCATTGATTGTTTACATATTTTTTACAGCTCTGATTGCAGTCAAGCGCTCGTATCTTCTCATTTTCCTTCCAACGAACAGTGTCATTTGTAATGTTCGCGACATTTATGGTACAACTTGTTGTTCTGTTTGTTGCAGAATTTACATACAAGTGCCATTGGCTTGTGTGCGTGCGTAAAAATGTCTGTGTGTACAGAAAAATGTATAATTAAAACAGCTGTTTAATATGCATTTGGCTTAAGCCGACTCTTAATTGTGGTTAATCACCTACACAAATGCACCGACTCCACCATCTAAATGCGGTGTTTACCTTTGTACGCCGCGCTGTCAGTCCATCTGTCCGGTCGTCCGTCCGTCTGTCCGTTCGTTCGTGCGTTCGGCCAGTACATAGTAGGTGGGTGTGTGCGTGTGTGTTTGTGGGCGAACACCCGTTGGCTCGCTGGATTACAGATCAGCACGAGCGGCAAGCGTGCTTCAGTTATTGCTGTTTATTATTACTGTTGTTGTTGTTGTGTTTGTAGCTTGTGGCTTTTAAAAGCAGCTTTCGTTTTTTCGGTTTTTGTTTTGTTTCTATTTTCCTTAACGTGTTTGCGTCTTAACATTGTTCATTTCAACATTTTTTGTTAATTTTTTCGTTTTGTATTCATTGCAATTCTGGTTTAAACCGGTGTTTGCCGGTTTGGCACACATTATGCTTTTGCCGTAGCGTTTCTCTTACTTGAATTTCTAAGAGAGCCGCTCTTTCGGCGCACTTCTTGTAACAACATGTGTGAGCTTTTATTTTTATTGTTGTTTTTCTATTTACATATGAATTTGTAAAATTTGTTGAATGTTGAGTTCGGGGATTTTTGGAGTTCTTGGAAATGCATTAAGTTGTTGTTGCTGTTGTTTTCGTAGTGCATTTTGCATTTGTACGAATTTGTTTACATTTTTTATTTGGATTTATGTCTATGTACTGCAAGTCCGTAGTTGCTGGCTGCCAAATGACAACTGCATTTGGATTTGTTTACATTTGTAAATGACTTAACTAGAAACGCTGTATTGAGGTTAAGGCAAGATGTCAAGAAACTTAAAGGCCTTAAGAACTGACTGTTATACACGATAGTACACAATATAAAAAAAATATATGCAAGTTTATTTGTCGTTGCTCAGAGAAAAATAGCTACTGTATATATTTTTCTTAATTAATGTAAATTAATGTATTTTTTAGTCATTACTGTGAATAATATTAGCTAACAAAATTAATGAATGCATATTTCTTTACAAATGTACATTTATAAATAATAAAATAATAATATATAACATTTAACATTGAATATATAAATTTACGGCAATTTATGGAATTACTGTTGGATATCGAAAAAGTGAAATGGAAAGTTTTTGCCACATTGTCTTTATTGAAACCGGATCTTTGATCTGTTTTCTTTGAGAAATTGTTAGGTATAACGGCGGTCAGACTGTGAACGCCACTCCAAACGACGTTCTATATGCAATTTACTAAGAAAATTTTAGTTCTGGCTCCAAAGGCAAAAAATTACAATTTTATAAAATTATATGTTATTGTGCTGATAGATATACTTAGCGCAAAAATTAGACGAACGGACAATTTTAGTAAAAATGTATATGCCAAAAAAGGACTAGTAAGCGAAAAAATAACTGAAAATACTATAACTAAGTCAGGCAATGTTAGCTTAGATTGCACTCTTCACAAATGCAAAAAATTTCTTAAAGGAATTTTTTCTATGATGTTTTGCATGGCAGCTGTACACTACCGACCTGAACTATTTCAACGGAGACTGATTTATTCTCTTGGACAATAATACGAACCAAATTTGGTGAAGATATCTTGTCAAATACAAAAGTTTTCCACAGAAGAACATGAGTTTAATCGATCAGTTTGTATGGTAGCGACATCCTCTAGTGGTCCGATCTGAAGCGTTGCTTAAGACAATTATCGATGTCAATTTGGTGAAGATATCATGACAAATAAAAAAATATCCTTTTGTTTCATTTGACAGCTAAACATACTTATCATATAATGTGCCCTTAATTACTGTGCCAAACATGAGCGCGATCTGTTAACCACTTTTTTACAGCAGCTGCTTAAGTCGTTACACCTCAGTAGTAGAACAAAGAATTTATCACAAATTTTATATTACTAACCAAATTTCGTGTGCGGAATCAGTGTGAAAGCTGGAAAAGGCTTACAGTGACTCAGTTATATCTAAAACAGTAGCTAACGAGTGGCGCAAAGCCTTCAAAGATGGTCGAAAGATCGATGAAGACATGTCTCGTTCAAAACCACCTTCGACCTCTTCAACTGATGAAAATATGCTGAACATTTAAAAAGTGAAAGATATGGTATGGGACTTGAAAATTGTCAGGCAAGTGTTAGAGGAATGGCAAGAGAACTCGACGTCTCTCGCGAGTCCGTTCGAAAGATTTTGATGAATATTTTGTATATGAAATGCGTTCTTACTTGAATCGTCCCATTAAAGCTGATTTTTTTCAAAAAGAGTACCGTAAACAGGTCTCTATGGACATACTAGATCATGAGACTTTCGATCCCACATTTATGGAGAGCATTATAACTGCCGATGCGACATAGGTTGTTTTTTTCGATGTTCGCGGTTTGGTGCATCATGAATTTGTTCTTGAGTGACAGACGGTTAAAACGGAGTTTGTGGAACAATAATATGGATTTTACGATGATAATGCACCGTCGCAACGAGCTACGATTGTGGCCGAATTTTAAGCTAAAAATACAAGAAATACCTTTGATCAATCACCGTATTCACCAGATTTGACTCTGTGCGATTTTTTCTTGTTCCCCAAACTAAAATCTACGCTCCATGGAACCCGTTTTTATTCGATCAAAGAGATAAAGCAAAATTTGCTGAAGGAGCAGAAGGCCATCTCAGAAAGTACTTATGAAAATTGTTTCGAGAATTGGAAAAATCGTTGGCATACTTTGAAGGCGACAAAATAAAGATTGATGAATAATTAAATATTTTGCGTTTTGTTTACAATTTCCGGGTATTTTTTGTCAAAAAAGCGTGACGCAGCGCTTACTAGCATCAGTTTCAATTCAAAATGAAAATGGTAACATATAATTTTTTCTAAGAAAATACTTATGCGTAAGGCATTGAATCCACTTCTGAATTAAACGAAAATATTAGCACATATATAGTATTTAGTACATATTTCTGAAAATATTCTCCGAAATTTTGAAGTCATGCAAATAGTTTCAGAGATATCAACAGCAGCAGTTCCTGAGCGAAGAATTTTTTAACTTAGTGCAATCCGCTACTCAAACTTTAAACGCGGTTTTACTCGAAACTTTAGAAAATGTCTAATTCAATCGTACATCCTTCTTTGACATATTTGTAAGGTAATCATCGAAGGAATAAGAAATACACCCCCTTAATGGGTCATTTAAACAATAAGGGAAATTTTCAGCGATATTTACAAAAACCTGATATTTTAATTCTTAAAAATTTAAATTTGTATGAAGTGCACTTGTTATTTATATTTAAACATCATAAAAATACCAAATTACTATAAAAAATTATTATGAAGTTTGCATTAACCAACTAAAAGAATAAACCCGTATTCATATTTATGTTTTGTTTACATCAACATATTTAAATATATTGCATTATAAGAACGTGAGAACTTATCCGGATCAGTGAAACAATGAAGGGTGTGTCAGAAACAACTTTCGATTGATGCGGTGACACCCACCTGATGCATAAGTAATTGCACGAGATTTAATTAGAGCGATTGAAAGTGAAACGTGTTGTGTCCGCAGAGAACTTATGCAAGCATGTGTGTGTGAGCTCAATTAACTTGTTTTCTTAAACAAGAACAAAAGTTGTATGGACTATAAAAATTATATTTTAAATACCAACTTTTATAAAAGATAAATGGAAGGCAATTAATAAATAAAAGCCGTTGTCAGTCACTTTGAGGGGCACGTATAAGAAATATTGCAAAGTGTGACCGTTAGTTATTTATTGCTGCATGTATGCGTCTGTATTAGTTCTTTCAATTATAATTGTTAATAATCTTGAATATAAAAGTGGAAAATATTTGCGTTTTTATTTCAGCCCACAAGCTGTTGGCGGCGCATGCCTTTAAGCAGTTTGTTTCTGTGCAAGTGATTGCCAGCTGCAGTAGAAGTGGGCAGTAGCATGAATATTCAATACATACACACTTTGCAGCACGAGTAGCGCATTGCGCATGCGCGCCAACTTGCTGCGCAAACACTTTGAAAATGGCAAAACATGCGAGTGGGTTTGGTTTTAGCACAGTTATTGGACTGTAGGTATGTATGCAGGTTGTTAATAGTTTGATTGTTTGCCGGTGGAAGCAATTGTACGTGTGAATACTGGCGCACTTGTCTAAAAATAAATATATTACATAGATCAAAAGCCAGAAACTGCAGCGCAGAAATATTTCGGACCGGTTATTGATCGCTTACATATAGTTTCTTACATACTTAAACATACTATACATACATATAAATATGCTCGCTTGAATATGGGTGGCCAACATCAAAATTAAAAAAAGAAAGGAAAAAAGCTTGCAACGCATTGCAAAGGAGACTTGAATACTTACATACATTGATTAATATATATGCACATACATATAGCATATAGGTGTTTGAAAAACTAGTGCGCTGTGTACAAATATATGTATAAGTTGTACATACATACATATTTATTTAGAAGTGTTGACGGAAAATTTTTGATATCTCTAACTGGATAGCGGTTCGAGTTGGCATTTAAACGCTCAGAAATTGTTGTTTGATATTGATTAATGCGCATAATAACAACAAATTAATTTGTTGCATTCACGTCACATGAGTCACGGCATTTGTTACAGCCATTTAATTTTATTTCTTCTCAGAAAGTTTATGCTATAATGCCATAAAAAGTAGGAAAGATGAAAATACACATCTTCAGGCAGGAGAAAAGAGAAAAAAGTAGAAAAAAAAGTTGTATGCCTCTCACTCGCTATAGTGATCCGCGTGAAATTAAACAAAGAGAAATATGTAAACAAATCTCAACTGAAGAAAATATAGATTACAAATGATCTTGTGATTTCAGTGAACAAGAAAAAACGTTAACTTCGGCTGCCTCGAAGCTATAATATTCTTCACAGAAGCAATCCTTATATCAGCTATAAGTATAATTAAATCTTAACCGCTCAAAGGTTTGCTTCCAACGAAAACCATTTGCTATTTCTTTATAACCACCTTGTTTGATATAAACATCCTTCAAGTCGACTTAAGGTTACTTGATTTTGAGCAATCGGTTTGTATTAAAGCTATATTCCATAGTGGTCCGACCAGAACAATTTGTATGGAGATTGTGACGTTGCCTAGATATAGAAGTGGACCAAATATCTCGATATTGTTTAAACAAGAACTTGACTTTGATCGCTCAGTTTGTATGTCAACTGTATGCTGTAGTGATCCGATATCGGTAGCTAAGTAGCGCTTTTGAAGAAAAGGATATGCATAATGTATCAGATCGATATCTCGAACACTGAGGGACTATTTTGCGTTACACAGACAGACAGACGTGGCTAAATCGACTTAGCTTATCAGAGTGATGATTTATAAATAGACATTATCAGGTCTCCAACAAACTTAGAGGCAAATTTAATACACCCAGATCAGGGTATAAAGGGAGAATCTTTAGAATTAGAGGAAAATGAGTTTGCTTGGTAAAAACTAAGTAAGTATTTTTCCGGAATATGAATAAGTCAATGGGCCGATGGAAAAGCGATTTCGTAATTGAGTTTGTGTAACTTCTAGACAACTCGGTAAAAGGGAACTGTGGGACTGCATTCCAAGCTCCTTATGTTAACTTTACGTGGCTTACGAAAAGCCAAAAGAACAGCAGGTACGATGAGGAGAGAAAAGAAACTGCCTACCTGGCAAATTACAATCGTCCACAATACGTGCGCGTTGGGATAGATACCGAGAGTTGAAGAGGGAGCGAGTTGCATTTGCAGAGAGGGTAATACTCGAAAATTCTATGAAAAGATGAGGCCACTAACAGATGGTTTCAAGTCCGGAGTATATTCGAGTATAATGTAGTGACTAATGTCCAGAACATACTGAAATTATGGAGGGAACACAATGGGAGACCACCACAACTTCGCTGTGAAAACTGCCGTTGAGCAATATCAAAATCTTCATTTGAATCTTGAAGGACTTTATCGAGCCGTTCAATACCAAACGAGGTTTCAGACAAGGCGATTCCCGATCGTGCTTCTAAGTCACTGCTGACAGCCATAACTTCGAAGTCGTAGATAATTTCGTCTATCTTGGAACCAATCTTAACACCAACAACAACGTCAGCCTCGAAATCCAATGCAGAATAACTCTTGGCAACAGGTGCTACTTTGGACTGAGTGGGTAATTAAGAATTAAGGTCCTCTCTCGACGAAAAAAAACCAAACTCTATAAGTCAGTCATTATTTCCGTCCTGCTGAATTGTGCAGAAGCATGGACGATGACAAAATCCGATGAGTCGATGTTACGAGTTCTCGGAACTCCAGCTCTGAAAGAGAAGAGAAGAGGAAGACCTCCACTCCGTTGGAAAGATCAGATGGAGAAGGACCTGGCTTCGCTTGGAATTTTCAATTGGCGCTAAGCGTCGAAAAGGAAGAAGGACTGGCGCGCTGTTGTAAGCTCGGCTATAACTCTAATAAAGAAGAAGAAGAATTTCTAAGCGATGAGTTTTATTATAGACAAATTATATGCACCAGTTTTTACCGAACAAGCTGATTACATTCTATCAGCTTTTGGACATCTGAGAATGTTAGTGGGCTTTTAGATGTTCCTTTGGTTAAAATAGCGCTGTATAACTAGTATCTCATATATATTATAAACATACATAATAATTCCAGCGTTTGGCGCAGTTAACTTCCGATCCGTCTAAAGACTGCATGCGTTGTCAAAAAAAGAATCATTTGTATACTTAATACGTTCGCCGTCAATGCGCGTTATGAACAAAGCCATTCATTTGAGATTACTTAATAACAAAGATAAAACAACAATTATGGAGAAACCGTTAATCTTTTAACATAATATTTATTTCTTAATTTTCACCGGCACGTGTGCCATTTTTATTATAATGCAATGTTTGAAGAAATCGCTGTGCAGGAAACTCGCTTCTTTAGAGATATCCAGTTAATGCGGTAATCAGTCGTCACTTGCGTCTTCCGCAATATTTTAAGCTTTAAATGCATCAACGCCTTTTTATGATTGTTTGCTCAGGCATTCAGAAGCGGGATTTTCGCATTGACTTACTGTTAATTGAAATCTTGCAGAAATTTGGCAAGTCTGGCGTCGGCGGTACCACCCTTTATTAAATGAATCTTCTAATTATTGTGCAAACATTTTAATTTTAGCCAAATATTCATAATATATGAAAATCGGTAGGTGCTGTGAAATGTTAAATTGGTGATGTTTTAAAGAATAATTAGTAGGAGCAAGTCCAAAATGCCACTTTCCCGTGCCATTATATCTTAGGAAGTATGCATCTTTATTTACTCCTATATCATATACTCGTATGAAAATACACATTCATTTAAACAAAAAAAATTAAATTCGGGGAGTTTAAAAGACAGCTGTTCAAAAATGAGTGAAAATAATGAAGAAATTCGCTATATTTTGAAATTTTTTAATAAAAAAGGAAAGAGTGCCACACAAACCACCAATGAAATTTGTGAAGCTAACGGAGACGATGTATCAAATTCGTGAGCAGGACAACAATGGTTCGCCATGTCATCTTCTGGAAATTTCAAACCGTTTGAAACATTTAAAAAAGGCTGGCTACTGGGCGACTTATGTTTAAAACATGGTCGATGAAATTAATGGAAAAGATTGACCACGAATTTGCGAAAACAGAATGAAATCGAACTATCTCTGAAGCGAATGTTAACAGGAGACGAAAAGTGGATCAAATACGACGGGAAAAAGATCATGGTCCAAGCGTGGTGAAGCTCAACAAATGGTCACAAAGAAAGGATTGACGCCTCGAAAAGGTATGCTGAGTGTTTGGTGGGATTAGAAAGAAATCATCCACTATGAGCTGATCCAGTCTGGTCGAACGATTGATTCTACATTTTACTGTCAACAACTGATGAAATTGAAGCAAGAAATCGGAAAAAACGGCCAGAAATAATCAGCAAAAATGGCTTCGTCTTCCATCAGGACAACGCCAGGTCATACACATCATTGATGACTCGGCAAAAACTCAGAGAGTTTGGCTGGGAAGTTTCGTAGCATCCAGCATATAGCCCTGACCTTGAACCATCGGACTACCATTTGTTTCGGTCAATGCAGAACTCCCTTAATGGGTTTCAAGAGAAGCCTATGAAAATTACTTGTCGCAGTTTTTCACCGAGAAATCAGATAAGTTTTACACTAATGAAATAATGTTTCTGGCGGAAAAATGGCAAAAAGTGGTAGACCAAAATGGTATATATTGGGTTCAATAAAGTTCATTATAAGTATAAAAAAATATGTTGAAGTTTGATTGAAAATACGAAAAGACTTTTTCGACTTTTGAATATGTTCAAAATAGATCCGTGTATAACTTCTTTTTAAATTTGCCTAAAGTTTGATCTTCATAAGTCAATTAGTGTGTGTTTGTCATCTGTTTGCTTACGATGCGAAAAGTTTGTTTGACGATTTTTTCCTTGAAATAAAATTGAACAACTATTTTCTTGGAATTTTTTGTTCATGGCTACGAAAGAAGATCAAAAACAAGTTGATGCTCAAAGAAAGAGTGGATCGAACCTTTTTCACTTTTTCACTGTCTGAGTATTGATCTTCATTACAAATTTTTTAAAAATGCTCAGATCAGCTAGATATATATTTTTTTAGTTCCAAACTTTTGCTTACAGCCAGCTTATGACTAATTACATAAAAAATTCCACATACACTTTATTGTTTTCGAATCATTTTGTCTTGAGTGTAATTTACCGGTACAAACCAATTGCAACCAGAATTGATTAGTTCACAAAACGTGAGATTGAATCAGACGGATGGACGGACAGTAAACAGCGAGACAAATACAGGACAAGTTTTATTTTATTGTTACTTTATATACATATAACATACATACATACCTAAATATGTGCATATCTGCATAATAACAAGATTAACAGCGTGAACAAACTAACAGTAACAACAGCAACAACAACAATTATTAACTTACTTTTATGCATATTTGCATTCGTCACAACTTTGGCGCGACAGGGTTATTGATTTTAGAAAAATAGAAGTCAGTAAGGGCACCTAAGTTCAGGCGGAAATGAAAACTAAACACGCTTTCAAACGATAAATGGTAAACATATTGGTACACAATGAACGGGTTTCATTATTAAAGAAAGTTGTGTGTAGATCCATTTTTGTTGACTGCGAAGAATAATATGCTTCCCACATGAAATTGCCACTAAATTGGAACCATTACCTAAATAATCATTATATATCGTCATATTATTTTGACAATTATCATAATTATGGTTGCTAAATTCTTAGAACTTATTTTTATGAGCTGTTACAAAATACCATGACTGAATAAAACTATTATCTATCTGTGCAACATGCTGCGAGGGTACAATTATGACACGGATATTAAATGTGACATTTTATGTAAGCATATGAATAAATAAGGGTGTTTATGCAAATTGGTTTTAAGACTTTTAAAAAATATTGAAATCAGTAATATCAGAATTGAATAATAGCAAAACAATTTTCATTTTGTAGGGTAAACTGGTGCAGATTTTGGCTGATGTAACACATGTTTTGAGCTTAAAACTTGATAGCAGGTGACTTTGCGATTTTTATCTACTACATGCTGTGTACTGAAAGCCTAAAACGACTAAAAGTTGAGACCTTAATTCAAGTTACTTTATCAAACAGGTTCTCTCTGGCATTCACTTGCTAATTCCGACTCTCAGCGGTTCTATATAGCGGCTACTTTATATCTTTAGCACTTAAATGTATTTTTTAGCTCTCTCTAGCTCACGGCGGTTATGCTCAGCTATCACAGCCACTCTTAGGATCGGTCCAGCTATTCCAAGATTCTACTACTGTCACTGATGCTTCTCAACTTTCATTGGCTCACTGCACTTTCGATATATAATTAAAAATAATAAAAAATTCTGATCTTTTCCAGTCGAAAGGTCCAATTTTCGACCACATTTTACAGCAGTTGAGTCCGTATGTCAACAACAAATTTTTTTCTAAGGCGTCCCGAGACTAGGCTTATCTTTGTAGACAAGCGACTTCATACAAGTATAACTCCACAAAAAATACTTCAGCGGAGTTAAGTCGCACGATCTTGGAGGGCGCGCCACAGGCTTATGACGATATTATGATATTGCGCTCATGAAAAATTTAATTCAATAAATGATAATGAAAATTAATTTGTTCTTCAAAAAATAATGGATTATCTCTTTCATTGTGCGAGATGTAGTGCCAACTTGCTTCAACCAAAGATCGTCCTCATAAATATCCTTCAATTCAGACACGAAAAAGTCATTAATCATGGCGCCATAGCGTTTCCCATTGACCGTAATATTATGCTCGACTTTATTTTTGAAAAAATACAGACCAATGACTTTTTCTGCCCACAGAGCACACTAAACACTATTGAGGATGTAATGGCGTCTCATCATGAGAACGGTATTATCGCTCCAAATCCGGTAATTCTGTTCATTAACGTATCTAACCATATATAAGTGAATTTCATCGCTGAACAAAGCTTTCTCGCTTTGGGCCTATACACCGAGATGGCGGATTCACTCATTCGGGTCTTCTTCGATACTCTGACACACAGCAGGAATAGCGTCCGACTCTGAGGATGTTCATTATCCACTAGAGTAAACGTGGTGCCACTCTGATCCATGTTTCTCCGAATTACCGACTCTACTGGGTGGTTATATCGACAGAATATTGAACTCAGCGCCAATCGCTTTATTTTGTTAATAATTTGGCACTATGTGCAAACACTGTTCCGGTGTATATATTTTCGTTATAAGAGGTACACTAAATCGAGTATAAATCAAGTAACATTTGTCAAGACAAACTCCGAAAAAAAGTCTTGCCTTATTGAAAGCCACACGCCCAAAAAACACCCTTAATACTTTGGATGTTATAAGCGCTGCAATAACGTTCAGAGAAATCACGTGCTCTAAGATGCAATGGCCTTGAAAATGAACAAAGTAACTTCGACAATAACTACTCCTCTGAAGATGGAGTTGAAATATTATTGGTACACTCCTAAAAGGCAGCATATTTGCATAAATAACGAAATTGAAAAAGTTAGCAAATAAGCAAGTAGTGAGTAAATATTTGTTTAACAAAATGTTGACTAAAAGTTGGCTTAAGAATAAAGTGCGACAGCTGCGGCACAAACAACGGTATTAAATTACACCGTCCCACATTAGACAAATTAAATAGTACACTTTATATGTGTCGTATGTGCGTAATCAAACAGTTAACTGACGTGCTTTTAAGTCACACTTTTTGCGAACGTCAGGAAAGTAACCATTTTTGAACTTAGTTTGACACTGTGACGGGAAAGAACACCAACAAACATCAGATGAGAATGCTTGCCAATATTTCTAAACCCACTAACATGCCATTCTTAGTAATAATAAGTAGTTATATATATTTTTATACTACATACAGATATATTTTTATTGCTTTTTTCACAAAGTTGATTGCTGAATATTTTTCGACAGCGCGTACTTGAAATTTCAACTTGGTATGCAACGACAGTCGCGGATGGTTGACTGCAGCACAAAATACTGAACAAATAAATATATTTTAGATATGTAAATAAAATATATTTTTAAATACCAGAAATATGCTAGAAATACACATACGGCCATTATATGTAGATACTCGTACATATGTATAATCAAATCGGTATTTACATACACGCCAGCTTTTAGAAAAAAAAAATGACGAAAGATTCCACCAGAAGGCAGATATGCACATAATATTCAGCACTTGAGTTGCGCGTTCATCGATTTTACTGTTGTCTTTGGCAGTATTTACCAGTGCACATACACACAGCCAGACGTTAGTACGCACAAATTCATATGCTTTGCTAATTTTTCAAGTTTGATGGCTGAATTGTCCGACTGAATGTGAATATTAATTATATTTTTAGCGCACGTTTCACGCAACTGAGTATCACGGTAGCACCCACTTACCACAAACATACGTATACATATCTACATACTCTCATAAAGCGTATTTTTCTATGCATACAAAATGTTTGTATTCCACGAGGGTAACCACAGGCAGGGGCACTGTGGCATTTGGCGGTGCTGGGTGGGGGTGATGCCTGTCAATTAACAAGTGTATTGCTTTAATACACGTACTAAGCTCAAGAGGTGCGACGCACAAGCTTACGCTGCTGTCAATGGCCCCGCCATTGGTCATTTACATTTGCATTTTTGTGCGCAAAATTTTTAATGCCCATTGGAAATATTCTAGTTAAGTGCATATGTAGCAGTACACACACTCATGCATACACACATATACAAACATAAATGCAAAGTGTGTTTATATTTGTTCATTTGTCTTGCTAAATGAGATTTATTATGCCTTAAAGGTGAATAGAACAGCTATGTTGTAGGTATGTTTGTCTTGATTTATGTGCGATCGCTTTATTTATTATCAGGAATTCCGTGCAAACAAGGATATATGCATTTGTTGAACTAAAATTTTATAAACTAAATAAATGTATGTCAATAGTTAGATAATATTTTTGGCCCGAATTGGATGATATGGACTTGGACAGTATGTGATTCCAACAGGACAAGGCCACAAGCCACAGTGAATATCACAATTGATTTATTGAAAACCAAGTTTGGTGGTCAGTTAACCAAATGGCCCAGACAATTGGTTGTCTTGGACGTCGTTGGACTATTTCCTGTGCGGCTACGTCAAGTCTATGGTCCATGACAACAAGCCAGCGAGGATTGATGAACTTCGTACGAAAATCGGACGTGAAATTGCAGCAGTATTGGCCGATTTATGCTTGAAAACCGTCGAAAATTTGGTTCAGGACTCCTGCAAGCGTGCCCGTAACCATGCCACGTTCCAAACATAATAACATCGAATTTATTTTCACAGGAATAAAGAATTTCATTCCAAGCTGTTTTTCTGTATCTAAAAGTGCTGTACACTCCCGTACAAGAATAATATCTTGATGAAGGTTCTTTTTGCATTAGATCTTGGAAAACTTTTCGAACAACTTAGTTAACTAAATTGCTCTTTTTTGCCCATGTACTAACTGTTTACAAATTAGAGAAGACCAAGTGGAAAGCGATTCGGTTTTATTCGTGTTTTTGTTAAAGACAAAATTTGATCAAAGACACTTTGGCGGTGAAGACGTGACATCCCCTGGCAAGTTTGAAAAACCCAGTTATTTCGGTTTTTTTTGAAGGATTTAAAAAATGTACATTTACAGAATTTAATGGATTTTAATAATCGGCGATTCATTTCGAAAAATTTTGGATTCCTTTGATTCTGTTACCGATCTCTTAGAGAACCTCAGAATACGGCTCCCACGATAGTCGAGTCTATGTAACCGGAACGGAACCGGGTTTTTTAATCTGGCTAAAGACTATCAACTCGACACAATTCTGCCTCTATGACAACAACAACAACAGGACCTTAGCACCGCCAGACCCGGTGAGGAAAATTTCTCTGCTTAAATTTTTCTCAAATCCCCAAAAAAAAAACAAAAGTTTACAATGGAGGTTTACAGATAATGATCGAAGAGTCGTCAATATTTTGATTTTTGGCAAAAATCGCCTTCCAAAAACAATATTAATGCAAGAAATTACACTTAGGAATGGTTTGAATAATCAAATTCGATCCATCCAGCCATTTTGCAGAAATTGTACGACACAGTTCTGAAAACATTGTTCCAAAAAAAAACGCGTTTAAAATTTTGGGAGTCGGGTTTGAACCTTTTTCCATTTTCTGAGCAAATTGACCATTGTAAGGTTTATGGTATATGTTTGATATCATCAGAAAATAGACATGGCAACAAAACATAAAGCCTACTGTCTTTTTAAAAACATTTCATATTTTGACGTGAAAATTTTCGATTGAAAATGGGTTTTTTCGATTTTTACACATAAGTTTTGAGGTTATGAAAAAGGTGTTAATGCAAAAGTTGTAAATTTTTAATAACCTAAAAACTTGCATATAATTTTTTCTGTCTCGTAGTTCGTAAGTAAGTCGAGATAAATCGTTTTAACTTTTGAAAATTTAACCGCGCACCTCCCCTTCCCTTTCCTATCTGAGATGGAAGGTAAATTCCTTTTCCCTTCTTTTTTGTAACTTTGCCTTTCGTTTCAAATCGGTTTCATCCTATATTACTAGAACTTTTTTTCTTTCAAAAATTATCTATTCAGGTCTATTAAACAATCAACGAAGCGATCATTATAGAACAAAATTATTTTAAAAGAAGCTTTTCAATTTTTGTGATGGAAAATAGAATACGATAAATATATAAATTGGAATTATGACTGTCAATCAGTATGTGTATGCAATTCTACCTCGATTTACACATAAAAATTCTACAAATCAATAAAACTTCAATAAATCTCAGTCAAACTAATGTGAAATTAAGTTTATCTACATAAATAAAATTAGCGCCAATAAAAAAAAATCATTTGATTATAATGAGGTTATAAATTGTTTGCTGAAAAATCGTGTGCATTGTGCACGTGACTGCGATTAAATCATTCGCGAATGGGTTCCGTTGGCTTGAAGCACCTCTTACTCTTATGTACATATTTTAGCAATGTTTCAGAAAATAAATTTACGTAAATGCAAATTTTTGTTGTAATGGATGTTGTAACTGTTTATAAGTACAAATATATGCTTTACTATAATTATTATAAAATTTGCATTATTTAAATCGTGCGATCATCAAAACACAAATATTTGTAAGTACCTAGTAATTAAATATTCGTACTTAGTAATTAAATAGATTTTGTGGCAAAAGTACAGGGATGTGTACGCTGCTTAAAAATTATCGATTTTGGGGCGATATAAGTACTCAAATTAAATAAAGTTTCAGGCGAATATAGTGGGGTTTTCTTGTTCTAAAGAAATTAAATCAAATTAAATAAAGTTCCGAGCGATACTTATTCCGATCCATATTATGGATATTTATTATTATTATTGCAACCTTTTGGACCAGTTGAAGGAAAAAATTCGTTAAAAAAGACCGGTTTGCAGAAAAAATCCTTTTTCATCAGGACAATGCATCGTGTCACAAGAACATTTAGACATTGGCTAAAATCCATGAATTAAAGTTCGGGTTTTTAAACAGTTTAGGACCATTTAAATAAGGCTGGATACAGTAAGAAGTATCCGTCGTCAAATCAGGATTGATAACGTCAGGAGGGGTTTCCTATACGGGGAGATTGACAGATAGTTGTCAATTACGAGCTGCTCCTCTACGGTCAGACTCTTAATTCGGACCTGTACTGCCAAGAATTGAACCGTTTGAAGGAAGCAATCACCCAAAAACCAGATTTGCTCAATAAAAAGGCAATTGTGTTCCATCAGAACAACGCCAGGCCACATATATATGTATATCGATAATGCGCCAACTAGATTGGGAACTTGGTTTGGAGGTTTTTATGAGTCCACCTTATAGTTCAAACCGGGCATCTACTGATAGTTGGTGCTGCAGTCCATTGCGAATAATTTTGCTGTTGAAAAATTTGAGTCAAGAGAAGCTTGTGAGAATCACAATTCGCTTTTTTTTCATTAGTAGGACGAAGGTTGCATTATAAAATCGCATTCGAAATGGTAACAAGTTTTCGAAAAAAACGGGCTATTTCCTAATTTGGAACATTCTATCTTAAATAAAAATCAATCAATTGTGTGCTAGAATAATGGATTTGCTTTTAATAGACCTTACATCATGGTAATACACAAAAATTGACTAACGATAACAAATCTCAGCACCAAGAAGGAAAATTTCCGTTGTCGGCTGAACTTTAAGCGATCGATTTTGGCTCTGTTCAAGTTTGTCTTAATTATTTATCATGCCTCTGCAAAGAGATCATCGTTAATGAAAACTATAATAGCAGTACAATTTTTAATAAATATTGGACCAATGATGAAATGATGTTTTGTCTACCCGATGAGATAAAAATGTATCGAGGAGTAATTTTTTTGTACAAATATCGTTCCAAAGCAAATCTGTAATAATTCTCCATGAATTTCGTGTGAAAATTAGAAACATTAGTTTGGGGCTACCCCTATTATGAAATACTATTCAACACACATAACACAGGAATAATTTATGTATTCTAAAGTTTATTGCTTCCAACTCAAAATGAGAAACAGAAAAGTAGAGAATTTTATAATTCCTCCTATTCTGCTAATTCTATACAAGTGGCAGGCGTTTAGTCAACAGGCACATACATATTTGAAGCGTCGCACATTAACCGACTAAACTACACTACTCGTAAATATTTACGTAGCCACACAGATATACATAGAGTATAGCAGTAGAAAATCCTTGCTCCAAACGGTTTTCAATGTCAAGCAATAACCTTACATGCGTTTCAAAATAAATAGAACATAGTCGAGAATAGTTAGAGAATAAAGTTGAGTAAGGGTCCCACATATTTGTAGATTGATTGGAGTGGCGAAAACACGTGTTTCGCTTTTCACGGGCATTGACTTTTTATTTGTATACATTATAGCAGTTCAGATACAAATATATGTGTTTATATTTTTGTATGATAGTTAAATATATATTTGTGTCTGTTGGAATATAGCGGAATTTGCGCGCTAAACAATTAATTTTAAATTATGACAGTACGTGGAATTGTAAAATGTTGGCTAAAACTTTATCATTCCCGTAATACAGTAGCCTTACATATATGTAGTATATACAAACATGAGAATCCTCCACAAATCATATTTATTAACAAAATATAAATCAACCGACAGGGACAAGAAACTAAAGTAAGCAATTCAAATTAAATGTTAAAGCAAATTAAATGAGAGCAAAAGCAAAAAATAACTACGTTAAAATAACAACAAAAACTATTATTTATTCAAAGAGCTGAGGCTACAAATGCAAAAACCAACACCAATGTTGTTATTAATCATGCCTCGGTATATCTAAAAAAAAAAAGCTGGCAGCAACAAAAAACAAAACTATCAGAACACCAAATGGAAATTACTGTGGAGATAGCGGTGGCTCCAAATAAACAATCCGTGGAAGCTTTAATCTTAATTCAACTGACAAATTACGACTCATCGAGAAGAAAAACAGAACAGAACAAAACTCAAAGTCAAAAGCAAAACAAGCAGAGAATGAGAAGTAATAAAAATATATACTAGGCAAATAGCGCCTATACGGCGCCAACAACAAAATTATATTCTTGTTTAATTCTAAAAAAACTGCAACTACTTGTTTTTGGTAGCAGAGTGAAAGAAACTAACTAAGTATATAGTAGTCACTACGATTGTATTCGTATTTAATTTTGCATGAAAGCTGGGAATATCAAAAAATACATTCAGAATCATTCTGAATTATATCTAATGCGATATTCTTCACCTAAGATGATACAAAAAAAAGTTTATGAAGAGTTTTTTACAGGGTAAATATGGTCCTTAATTGGCATTTTTATACAGAATGGTTTAAAAGCAATAGAAAGTATGAGCGGTCAAGTTATCGCTCTTAGAAACTCATACTTATATGAAAATACATTGAAATGAAATGTGAAGATATTATAAAAAAAAGCTTTAATAATACAAATACAAGCTAATTGTAACAAATCACAATAGTATTTTTTGACAGATCACTCGTGAGTCTTAAAAAGCTGTCATGTTATTTTTGTTCGGTACTGTTTGGCATTTCATCACGGAAAGGCAACGTTCACAAATCGTTCAACTTGATCAATAAAAATTCATCTTCTGTAAAGAATGTGTTTCTCGCTCTTCGCTCAATTTATGGTCAACACAATCGACGTACAGAGCGTACTATTCGCAACACCATCACCTATCTTGAGACCCCATTAATTATTGGATAATATTCGACCGAATAGACCACGTCCAGCTCGCAGCGAAGAAAATATAGCAATTATAGCTGAGAGTGTACACGAAACCCGTGGAGAGTCCATTCGGCGCTGTTCACAGCAACTCGGACTGATATATGAAACCAGTTAGCGCATTTTACGTTGAGATCTTAAAATTAAAGCGTACAAAATACAGCTTGTGCAAGAACTGAAGCCGCTCGACCTTCACAACTTGTTCAGCGATAAAGCCGTAAAATGAAGTTCGCATTATCGGCAATATTTGGTTTTATTGAGAGAATACTTCGGTGAGCAGATAATTTCATGTATTGCTTGTGGGGATATATTGGGTTAGAAAATATCTCCCTCCCGCCTTTTTGCTCTTTATTCAATGCTTCATAAAAAGTGTTACAGTGATCGGATTTAGTTCAAATATGCGCCGTTTCGTTCGATAGTCTGTTTCCATCTAGACGGCATTTTCATAATACCCCCTTTAGCGGGTTAGCGTTTAACGAAGGAAAACTTTAAAATAAGGCGAATTTCGGCATTAGTGAACTCCATGTTTACACGTCTATAACTTTTAAACCCAACATCCAACATCCAAACTAATCATCATAGCGTCGTTTTGTAGGTTATGTCAAGACCTTTCAAAGATGTACCAAAGATGTTGCCAGATACGAGCTCTGTAACGCTTATACATAGCCACGAAATTGAAAAGACAAAAAGGCGGAAGGGATCTCCCTTTTCCAACCTAATATTAAGTCTAAAGTCTATGTGAACAATCTCGCTTCGATTTAAACCTTGAAGCAAAACATCACGCATTTCATCCGCCAGTTTCCAGTCGAAAAGCTCGAACGAGTCATGAAAAATTGGACTCAACGAATTGACCATCTGAGAAGAAGGCTAGATTTAATATATAGAGTTTATTTGGAAAACGTCAACCGAAGGATTGATATTCAGGGGTAAACCACATATGTAATTTTTAAGGATACTTGCTCATTTAACTTCATTAAAATATTCCAAATTTCGTGCAACCGGTACGGTTAAACGCCCGGTGGCAAGTAGGAAATCATTATATATGCTATCCAGGGAAATATAAAGGTATAATATGCTCTATGAGTTTCATTAAGGTACATTTATCATTACCAATAGATATAGAGTAAAGTCAGCGGCATGTTCGAAAATCTTGATACGTATGTTAGTTATATGTATGGTGGTAGGCCAAGTTTTCACCCGATTTTATCAGTTTAGGCACAATGATGCATTGTTATTAATAAAATTCACTCTCTCGTTTTCACTAAGATAACTCACATATTGGCCGAATATGTGGCATAAGGTAAATCGGAATCTCGAATATCGAATATATGTATTTGTATTAGGTGTGCCGGTTAAGAGAAATCTTCATACGATTTAAATAATATTTAACATATATGTAGGTATACTGTTATCAGGAGAATTTGATATGAATTTCAATAACATATCTCATAGATTGACCGATATTTTCGATAAAATGCTCGCTGTAGGAACTTGGTTCCACATACTCGATATCTGAGGGCTTGAAAAGTTCGATTTTGACAATTTTTGACCATATTCGAGCGGTTTGCCAAGAGATGGCGCAACTTGATGGTTTTTTGATTGTTCCCTTATTCGGAATATGCGTTGGAAAGCTATTGTCATTGTGCATTTTTCCAGTGTATGTATTATAGAATGCCAATAATTTGAAGCGTAAACAAAAATAATATTTTTCTCATTTTAATATGTCGAATTTTTTGTTTGAAAATGCTCCTCGTCATTTCTTTAATACGAAGAAAAGCTTAAACGAAAGTCATCTTATTTTCGAGAAAGTTTATGGTGAATATGCTCTAGCTGAGCGAAGGTGCCAAAAGTAATTCACACGCTTTTAAAGTGGTCATTTTGGCTTGTAAGACGAAGAAAAGTCTGGCCGATCAAAAAACTTTAAAGATGAGGAACTGGAAACATTACTCTTTGAAGCATTTGAAAACATTCGAAATTAGTTTAAACGCTAGGCGATAATTTTCTATTTTGACAACGGTCGCTGTTACATTGCAAGAGCGACTGGTTAAATTGTTGAAATTATCTCAATTCATATCATAAAAGATATACCGGAATATAATCTCCTACGAGTCCTCGTCAGTACGATGCAATTTTTAATTTGAAAAATATGGAAAAGTTGTCCGTTACGCCTATAACCCTGAATGACCTTATTACTATAATAATTAAAGATGATATATTTTACTGAAAACCCAAGAATTCGCAATTAAATAAAATATACAAATTATATAAAGCAGGGACAGTTTAGTGTTTAGGTAGTTGCCTCTTCCATAAATATTCGCTATCTTGAGAATTAGATGCCTTTCACAAGGCTTAGTCGCCGAACTTTGTCGCTACCGTTTATCAGAAGTGTTATGCGAATTCTGTGATATTTGAGTGTTGGCATGTGTCTTCGTACCCATACACTTTCTTAAATAAATGAGATTTCATAAGAACTAGATACTGGTTCACTCTCCGATCTCTCCGATCCGGCACCGCTCTACCAGTATTATCTCAAATTTTCACATAATATTCATAATTATTTTCGTTAAACGCTTTGCGGAGCTTAGTTTTTAGCTTAACTTATATGCGATCACTTCTTTTGCGTACTTAACACATTTGTTGTAGGATTATTCTTGAGAGATTTATGAGGGATTTTTCTAAAAATCACGTAAAATGTGTAAGATATAATACTTATCTGGTCAACTTGTGATGCAGATTTCGTAATCATAAGACATGGCGACTGATCTGAGCTATCTGCATCGGTACATTTATTTCTTTTATATAAGCGAAAATTCGCAAAATGATAAATGCTAAATTTAGCTGGTGTGGCTGTGTGCATAGAAATAACTTGTATTACTAGAGAGATGCTAAAGACGTCATAAATAGTGGAATGGACGTCATACGTATATATAGGTAAAAGAGGATGTAAAAATTTCTTCATCAAGCAGAATTAATTGTAGATAATAGGAGTTCTTGAAAAGTTCTGATCACGTTATTCGAATTATCTCAGAACTACCTAAATCCACCCACGTGCTAATTTTTATACCCTGAACAGGGTATATTAAGTTTGTCACGAAGTTTGTAACACCCAGAAAGAAGCGTCGGAGACCCTATAAAGTATACATATAAATGATCAGTATGTCGAGCTGAGTCGATTTAGCCTTGTCCGTCTGTCTGTATATACACGAACTAGTCCCTCAGTTTTTAAGATATCGTTTTAAAATTTTGCAAACGTCATTTTCTCTTCAAGAAGCTGCTCATTTGTCGGAACGACCGATACTGAACGATCGGAATCAAATGCTTTTGTGGGAAACTTTCACATTTTACAAGATATATTCAAGAAATTTGGTATACTATATTATTTTCTATAGCAGCAATGTAATCTCCGAAGAAATTGTTCCGATCGGTTAACTATAGCATATAGCTTCCATACAAACTGAACACATAGTTACTAACAGAAATGCACCTGTAAAGGGTATTTAGCTTCGGTGCAACCGAAGTTAACGTTTTTCTTGTTTTATTATCAATGGGTTTAAGTGAACAAATAATGGAATATGACTCAGCATAACTCGAAATAGCACTGGTGAAGGCTCTTGATATTAGTTATGTCTAAGAAAAAAATAATCCAATTGGGAAAACCATTATTTTCAGCATTTTATTTGACAGAAAGGACGGTGGGTAGTAATAAATCTACTCTATTATTCAGCAGAAATCATTTCCATGATCACTTATCCCGCACGTTTCGCGTTCGAAAAACTTTGATTTTGAAAGAGGACAATTGTTGTTTAAACCCCTTAGATTAGATAAAGTGAATATCAGAATCCAGTTCATTTTGCGCTTTAGCACTAAACCTATGAACCTCGTGTGCGCTTAGCAGGCGTTGGTCGATGACCAGCTCTTCTGCGACTGCGATATTCTTCTGGCCTAGAGTAGAAGATCTACTGGTAAAAGTTCATCTTGCAGCTATCGCAGAAGTTTTTACTGGACATTGTTCTAAAATCATTCAAGCTATAAAACTAAAAATCCAAAATCCAAATTGTCAAAGTTGTATGGTAGATGGTGAGGTGAAAACATCCAGGCACTGCTACTCCGTTGTCCTACCTTTGAAAGACTAAAGCTGAAACATCTCGGCAGTGACACTTTTGCTGATGATTTGTGATCGGCTCAAAGCGCTTTGTCGATTTATGAGGGTCTATATGATAACTTTGCTGTCGTTATTTGCTGTCCTTATGATATCTCTTTTATGATCTACCATTTAAGTTAAGCGTACATATAGACGGTAGTAAAATTATTGAAAACAACATATAGGAAAGATTACAGAAATCTGTAATTTTCTTTGTAAACCAATTAAGAAGTAAAAAAATAACTTTATTGAAAAAAGTATTGAAATTCGAAACATAAAACCTCTCTGCTTAGAAAGCAAGAAAAGTGTTTGCAATTCATAGAAAGTTATTATAAGCTGATGAGTTTGAAGGGCGTACTCCGTCGTTCCAACCCTTGGTGTTGATTCATCATTTCACATAATAAGTAAATAGACTTGCCTAAAAGATTTATTCTTTTTCATGTTCAATGGAAGATCTTGAGCTAATATTGTATTTACAAAAGTATATATCAAATAAATAAATGTGTATATGTTTTTATATTCTCCCAACATCTTTCAATAGAAAATAATGGTTTTGTTATCCGGTATTCTTAGGCAAATGAGAAATAAATTACATCCTAGAAATCAAAAAATTTTCTCTAAGTATGTATTGTTATGGTCTATTCAGCAAAAATATTGCATTTCCACCAGCTAAAAGAAGGATGCTCACATAAACAAAGCCAAGTAGTGCTAGTTTTTATATAAATCTTTCAATAAATTAACTTGCATTTTGATGTCTGTGTGGAAAATTACAAAAATTACACTCTTCAAGGTGAATTTAAGCGTGAAGCATTAGCACATCGAAGCTTGCTAATCAAATTTAATAATACTTTTACACACAAGTGCATACTTAAGGAAACTTTATTTCTCTTATTTGTTGTTCGTGTATGCGTTCCAGCATATGTGCATATACAAATGTGTATTTACTTGCTATTTAATTGTTGTTTGTACTTATGCTTAATGCTACATCATCAATAACGTTTAATTGTTTTTGCGTTCGCCGTTGAATTATTCTGCGTATTTTGAACTTTCAGAGTCAATCGTCAATGCTGTCTTAATTGGTTGACTCATGTGTCAATCTCAAGTGTAGAAAGCAGCGGGAAAACCGCATCAAACCGCACAAAACTGCATACACAATAATATATATGAATTTTAGAGACAATTATTCTACGCATCACTTTTAACATATTTAGAGCGACCAATAATTCTATTTCATGAATGGTGTGATGAGTAAATCCCCAAAATTTGAAATTCGTAGAAAATGTACTCTTTCCCTGCAGCTCAATATCTACATTCTTGCAGATATAATATGCCCTTAACTTCCGGTTTTAATGATGGCATTTTTTAGTTAATTTATGACTTAATTTCATAAAATCAATGGCCAAAATGGGTTGTCCATTTTTATCTAAACGAAGGGAATTCCGATCGTTTTTTTATATTAGCATATATTATATGTATGTATATGGTATATAGAGTATAAAATTAAGTGTTTAATAATTTTCTTAACCTTTTTTGCTAATACGATCGTGTAGTATTTCGCGATCTGTATGAGCCAGCGTGATTTTCTACAAAAAAAAAGTTTGTCGTTAAAAGTTAAAAATCTTTGCATGTGGCCTTCAGGTACTTTGTCTCGCCCTCGTTTACCACAAGACCAACCTCTTTCGCTACATTTTCTAAGCTTGAAAAGGCTGCGCTGACAGCTCTGTTGTTAAGGCCTATGATATCAATATCATCTGCGGAGCCCAGTACCATTATACCTTTAGAATAGATAGTGCCACAGCCTTTCAGATTAGCGCCACATGTTTCTTTTTCCAGCATTATATTGAAAAAGACGCACAAGAGAGAATCACCCTGTCTAAAACTTTGTTTGGTATCGAACGGCTCGGATAGTCCTTCTCAATGAGCTGATGATTGTACTCAACGTCATTATGCGTAGCCGTATAAGTTTCGCAGGAATCAATATCCAAGGCTTTCGTGTGCCTTTCATTGGAATTACAATTTTTTACGAGGAGGGTCCCAAACCCAATGGCATAACCAAATCTGAGGATGCTCGAAGACAGACGATCGCTTGCAGCCGCACCTCCTGGTGAACAGATGCAACCTTGTTGACAACTTGAACCGACTACCTCGGAGTGGCCACATCAAGACTCCCTCTCTCTTAGCCATTACCCTGACACACACTGGTTGGTTACCGCATCTCACTCAAAGTTGTTCACGTGTCCCGGGGTGTTCGTTGCGGACGCAGGAGTAGGGATTGAGTATAATAGATCAACTGTGGCTGGATACAACTACTATCCCTATTTACACCACACCCATTTGGATTTCGGAGATAAAAATGGTCTAAGATCATATCTAAACATCGTCGACATTTTTTTTTTTTTCGTTTGGTATGTTCTATTCATAATAATTTTTTTTTCATTGAGTTATAAAATTAATAAGAAAAAAAAAGAATTTTTCCAAAAATAGTCAAAGCTTTTAAACGGTTGGGTTTACGAAAAAATCATAAGAGACATATTTTAGAGCTATACGCTTAACAAAATATTTTTTTAAGTAGGAAAAAATGTTCCACAATTAAAAACTCATATTTGTGAACTTTTTTGATGTTTTTTTTGACACAATATTCACTGCTGATCTTCTAGTTTTCATTAATGTTCAAGTAGCCACCTATACCGATGATAAAGCTATAACTACATCTAAAAATACTGCGACAGAAGTATCTTCAATTTCTGAGAAGAGGTGACTCTCTGGTAGTATTTTTAAATATTACACAATTTCCCCATGGTGTTTCCGCAAAATATCTTGGACTCGATATAAGAAAACAGGTTGATTAATAAACTCAATACAAAACCAATTAAGTTCGGGTGCAACCCAATGTGAAATCGTGAATGGCCTATAATAAAAGCGAAACTATACTAAATCATCGATTATTGTCTATATTAGCCAATACCACATATTATTAACATGTCACTAATTAGATGCTCACTGGATTTCATTAAATCATCAATATGTGTTATATAGGTTAATGGCAGCCAAATGTTCGAAATTTTGTTGTTAGTTATACAGGGTTTAGCTCAACTCAACTGGAGTCTGTTCTTAGTAAAACATACTTTTCATTGAGTAACTCACATATTGGCCGAAATGGGCGGTATAAGGTAAGGCGTATGAGGCTAAGGAAAGTAATGATTCGATTGAACCAATTTGTGACATTCAAACATACTGTTATCAGAGAAGGATTCCTTCCAAATTTTAATTATATGTCTTACACATTGACCGATATTTTTGATAAAAAGTCAAGTATGGCACTGTGGTCCACATATTTGATACTTAACGGCTTCAACAGCTTCGGTTCGATTTCGAATTGTGCTCATATGATGGCACACTGCAGAGTCAATATTCATACAATGTTTTATTCTGTTATACTAAATGTGGGCGGTGCCACACCCATCGTCCAAATTAGACACCGGCTCATATAAAGCTTTCTCGTACTATCTCGAATGTAAAAATTAGTGATACAGTTCATTTTTTTTTTTAATTTTCAAAGCAGAGCTTTAGAAGGAGGCTCCCAGAGAGTGTTATAACTGAAAATATGCTGATTCACAACGGAGGCTTTAAGATTGGTGTAAGACTTTGTAATTTACTTGTATATAATATATACAGATTAAATTTGAATCGCCAATTGTTGTTGTTGTTGTTGTAGCGGCATAAAATATTCCTGAAGTAATTTCAGGGAATGATGCCGATTTGACTGTCCATAGTCGGATAAAAATCCGGATCCGTCCCGGTTACTTAGACCCGACTGTCATGTAAACGGAATCTATTGTATTTTCCAACTTAGAAGTTTAACTACATATACATATGGCCGTATATACATACATATTAGCAGTCACGTGCTCCTTTAAATTACTAGTCAAATTGCAGGACCTTTATCAATACATATTTAAAGCATCTCCCAAAACATTTGCTCCGAGTATGAGCCGGAACAAACAATTCAAATATTTAGTCAAGTCGTTGTAGTCTAAAATGGAAACATTGCTTTTTTTTAGATAAATATACATACAAACATATATATTGTTATTCATTACTTAAGCTTTTTACTTCTCATCCGATAACAACAAATCGCGTGCATGCAAACTCTTTAGAAAGGCCAGTGAAACTTATTTCTCTTTAATACTCTCGACAGAATTTGACATTTGCTCGCTAATTCATTGGAGATGAGCATTTCGCATATTTTGTGATGTTTAGTGTGTGTGTGTGTTGTATATGTATATTAGGTATATATATGTATAAACCTTTTAAGACCGCCTTCTTTCGGCATTTTAAATATTTAATAGCCCGAAATCGTATTGACTTGGCATCAGAGCAGGTCTACGTACCGACTACTTACGGCAAATGCGTAATTGTGTGATTTTACGTCCACACATTATTGGTCAGTTGATCAACGGTGCGCTGATTTACTTACTATATATTCGATTACAATGTAGCATTTACGTTCGTATAATACTCACAAGTAAATGTATGTGCGTATGTTTGTAAATTCAAAAATTTGCATTTTCATTCAAGTGACTTTCAGCTTTCTTTCAGCAAGTCACATACTTGCGTGCACTTTTGCACTTTTCAGTTTATTTATTAATTACTCAACTGTATTGTGATGTGTTTGTTTTGCATTTCCCCTAAGCATATATACAATTTTATGTAATTATTGCAATGCATAAATTTGCACCATTTAAATGCGCATGCTTCTTTTATCAAACAGCCATCATTTAATTGATTTGATTTGCGCATGCGCGCACGCTAATTGCTTTGCCACTGTTCATTGGCATGCGCGTGCTATCAAACAGAATATGTTTCACTTTACTCTAATTCCTAGTAAGGAACATCTTCATATTTATTACATATTGAATTATTTATGGCATATGAAATTTTTCTTTACCAGAAAAACAAGTAAAAATAAGAAAAAACTTTAGCATCGGCTACACAGAGTCTTTAATACCCTTGAAAAGAGATTTTTTATAGTATAAAGGGTATAAAGAGATCTTTATCCTGAATTTGCTCGATCAGTTGGTATGGTAGCTATATCCTTCACTGGAGATGGTAATCTTTCTTTGGAAAATAATCCATTAAAAAATTTCGTGAAGATACCTTATCCAACAAAAAAAAAAAGTTGCCATACCTACAAAGATGTTTGATCGATCAGTTTATAGCTATATATACATTTATTTTATACGATCTCGCCTATCAAGGCTATTCCGAAGAGTACCTTCCGTGACGCCTTGGAAATCGCGCTGGCAGCGTTACAACGACGCAGAAGATACATATTTCGAAAGTTTTTAGAGAATTGTAACGATTTTTTCAATAGAATTTTTTAAATCGTATCAGTCCTATTACTTTCCGGATCGATATCTCAAAAACGAAGAGCATAGCTCGCGTACATACAGACGAATATGGCTAAATCGACTCAGCTCGTCCTGCTGATCATATAATTACATTAAGGGTTTCCGCCGTTTTCTACTGGATGTTCGAACTTCGTGTCAAACTTAATACATACAGGGTATAGAAAAATCAAAAACAAAAAATAAATTTTTTTGATTCGAATTCCCAATACGTCACTGCGCCCCAGCAAAACAAAAACAATTAATTAAGCACAACACTTCATTTCAATTATTGCTGCTTCTTGCCTTGCTTTCGCATCATTCTTATTCTGTTTATTCGATTTTTTCCCACAACAAAGCAGCTCAGTCGTTAATAACGCCGAAGTTCGCTTGATTATTCAATGAAAGACAATCGCTAGCAATACCAAAATTATGAGACATTTCGAGTTTTCGAGATTTTCTATGCCGCCAAACATTTCCTGTGAGTGAAACACATTTACGTAAGTGCGCCAACAAACGCTTACGTATATGGAGATGCGCTTAAAGGCGTTTCACGTCTTTGCGTGGTCACACTCCTTCTCCTCCAATTCAACGCACTTGTATGGCTGTCCGGCGCTGACTGACTTTTGCCATTGCTATGAATTATTTATCAGCACATTGTCTCATGACTAAAAAGTGGCGAGCAGTCTGGCACCCGATCGTCTCATAATTGGCGCTGGCTCATAAGATGTCCAAGTTTTTGAGTGCACATATTCATATTTATATGTTCATCATTATACATCACATATACATATATATACAGTATAGGATAAAACTAAAGCACCACCTATTGTGGTTTGTTTTTACTCATATGTTTTCAAAAATTAATAACGAATAATAGTAAAATTTTTACTTTTTTAAATTAGTTATAGTTATTAGTTATTGTTCTAAATTAAACAAGTAGGAAAGACTAAATTCGAGTGCAACAGAACATTTTGCACTCTTACATCTTGCAAGAATTAAAGCCACGGAAATACCCTAAAATGTGAACCTTAACCAGAGGATCGGAATCTAAGCAATTTTATACTTGTACTCGTATATACTTACATACATACATATACTCTATATAACTCATACATTGACCGACAAAATCGGCATAAGATTTGTTAAAAAAACGAAAATCATTATACGGAGTATATGGGAGTTGGGGTAATTTTCTTAGAGGTAATTCAGATACTCAGGAAAGTATTCTCTCTGAATTTCAATTGTTTACTTCCAAGCAGTGACCGATATTTTCGGTCAAAACTCAACTATAGATACTGGGGTCCACTGGTGGTGGCTGTAGTTCGATTTTACTTAAGGATATAAGAAGTCAAAAAGGGGTCGATGGCACGCCCATTGTCTAATATTCACACCGGTCACATTAATCCTTCTCATACCATCTCGAAGGTAAAATTTATTTATTTGGTTATGGATTATATCGCTTTTAGTTTTGAACAGTATCGTTATATGGAGAGCGAGCGGCGTTATCTTTTATTACTACACCGTCCGTAGGAGTTCTTATGGTATTTCCATTCAACAAATTTGGTTGTTGAAGGTTTGATAGTTTAGGAGATATGTACATTAAACTAATTAGACGGCGGGGCTACGCCTACTTCTTCGAAATTTGTTATCCACAGGTGCCCCTTGCTACTGCAATCCAATGTGCCAAATTACAGTTTTATGTCTCAATTACTTGTAAGTACTTAGTTATGGCACTTTACAGGTTTTCGGCTAATGACGATTTGTGGGCGTGGCAGTTGTTCGATTACTCCCATCTACCAACTCGTAATTTTTGTTTTACTAAGAAACGCGCATACCAAATTTCATTAAGATATCTCAGCTTTTACTCAAGCTTGCATGGACACACGAACGGACAGACAGATAGTAACCCGGATTTCAACTTGTCTCGTCATCATGATCATTTATATATACGTACATAACCCTATATATATCTCGATTAGTTTTAGGTGATATGTACAAACGTTAGGTGAAACTATTAAACTCAGTAGCAACATGTTGCAAGAGCATAAAAAAGTAAAGTTGGGGCTGCTTTAGTTTACTCCAATACTGTATATCTGTAAACACATATCGTTTTAAGTCTACTTATGTTTCTTTTATATATAGAAAAGGAGCTAATTAGACTGTAGTGACGTATATAATGTTGGATTTATATTCTTTATGCAATTTTTATAATTTAGGTGTATATTTGTAGAATGTGAGCTATATATGTATATATGTATGGTAAGTTTATATAAATACTGGGTGAACCGAAAGTTCGAAATTGAAGAATGTGAAATATTCACTATGACGCCGTTGTTCAGCCTAATTTGTGTTCTTCGGACGCGAATGATGTCGAACTATTGGAAAACAAGTAAGGAAGAGCTAAGTTCGGGTGTTACCGAACATTTTATACTCTCGCATGATAAAGTGATAATCGAGATTTCATTATACGTTATTTACATATTTTTCAAATACCGTATTTTTGTAAAGTTTTATTCCGCTATCATCATTGGTTCCTAATGTATATACTCGTATTATACAGAAAAGGCATCAGATGGAATTCAAAATAGCGTTATATGGGAAGAAGGTGTGCTTGTGAACCGATTTCACCCATATTTCGTACATGTCATCAGGGTGTTAAGAAAATATTACGTACCGAATTTCATTGAAATCGGTGGAGTAGTTCCTGAGATATGGTTTTTGGTCCATAAGTGGGCGAGGTCACGCCCATTTTCAATTTTTTAAAAAAGCCTGGGTGCAGCTTCCTTCTGCCACTTCTTCCGTAAAATTTAGTGTTTCTGACGTTTTTTGTTAGTCGGTTAACGCACTTTTAGTGATTTTCAACATAACCTTTGTATGGGAGGTGGGCGTGGTTATTATCCGATTTCTTCCATTTTTGAACTGTATATGGAAATGCCTGAAGAAAA
This sequence comes from Bactrocera neohumeralis, assembly GCF_024586455.1. NCBI lineage: Eukaryota > Metazoa > Arthropoda > Insecta > Diptera > Tephritidae > Bactrocera > Bactrocera neohumeralis. The sequence continues at coordinate 28,764,192 of NC_065922.1, forward strand.
CGACTGTGTAGAGTTTGGTTGACATAGCTATAGTAGTTTTCGAGATATGTACAAAAAACTTAGTAGGGGGCGGGGCCACGCCCACTTTTCCAAAAAAAATACGGCCAAATATGTCCCTCCCTAATGCGATCCTTTGTGCCAAATTTCACTTTAATATCTTTATTTATGGCTTAGTTATGATAGGTTTTCGGTTTCCGCCATTTTGTGGGCGTGGCAGTTGGCCGATTTTGCCCATCTTCGAACTTAACCTTCTTATGGAGCCAAGGAATACGTGTACCAAGTTTCATCATGATATCTCAATTTTTACTCAAGTTACAGCTTGCACGGACGGACGGACAGACGGACGGACAGACGGACGGACGGACAGACAGACATCCGGATTTCGACTCTACTCGTCACCCTGATCACTTTGGTATATATAACCCTATATCTGACTCTTTTAGTTTTAGGACTTACAAACAACCGTTATGTGAACAAAACTATAATACTCTCTTAGCAACATTGTTGCGAGAGTATAAAAATTATAATAAAGTTGAGGACATACTTTCAACAACAAACCGGTAATAATCCCGCTCACTTTGAACTGCGAGGAGCTCAAATGAATAGAGCATGGAATGTCTCTAATAGGTTAGGTTGAAAAGTAGTTCAAGTTACAAACGCCAAGGAACAAGGATTCATTTGGACGGTTTGGAACGACGGTCCGTTCAAATACCTAAAAATCTTATCTATCGGACAAAAAGATCCACAGAAACACTTATACACTTCAAAATTACCGACGAATTTCTATAAAAATATATAGAGGAAATAAGTATTAACAAACGAGAACTGTTCCTTCTCTTAAATGTCTGAAATGGGCTAACCAAATAACCAATTTCGCCAATAAGTATGTTAGAAGCAATCCGCACTCAATTAATCGTCGGTAAGTAAATTTTCAAACTGACTCTTTCGTCGATGACGTTGACTCACGGTAATGTGGATCTCCACGCTGGATAGTTACTTCATAAAAAATTTCATGTTATCTCGGTTTTTTAACGACAAAGCGGCACCAATAATAACTAAAGATTCATTCTCGTATTCAGTGTGGTTGTAAATGCTCGCTGATATATGAAGAATAAAATAAAATAAAATAATGTAGCTGGCTGTAACCGCAACCACTTATTCAAACAAAGATATCTGGTTTTTCAAAAGAGAATAGTTTTGCTTTCAACTCTCTCGTTATCAAGTTAAATTTTCTATTGAAAAATAAAGTCACCAGTTCTGAAGTTATAAGCCGATATCTTTTGAGTGGTAAATAATTTAATAGCAGAAAAAAAAACTATTTAAAATCTTAATTTTATCATGCCTCTGACTACACCTAACCCCTTAAAAGACATTACAGTTTTAATTTTTTTGTGAAACTTTTAGCTAACGTTGCGACCTGACTGGATCTTTTAACGATTCAAATAAGTTTTATTTTATACAAGTGTCAGGAAGTCAACAAAAACTGGACGTTCTTAAGTTGGATCGAATAAGAATGTTTGGGTCCAGTTTTTCATCTTTAATTAATTGAAGTGCAAATTTAAGGAATTTTCATTAAAATAGCAAAATGGTTGAAAAATTGTCACACGTTTATATTATTGGTTCATTTACAGGTTTGACCGATTTCAAGTTTGCAATTCAAATTAAATTTCTGAAACGGGGGCCCTTTAGCCGAGTAACTTTAAGTCCACTCAAAAGGCAGGTAAATGGTATACATACATACATCCATATACATGCAGTTTAAGCGACGCTGCTGAAGCTCTTGTTAATTCGCCCCATTGGATCAGCTATTAGAGCCGTCTGTAGGCGTAAAAAAGAGGAGAGAACCAAAAGCATCAACCAAACCTCAACCAAAGAGCGATGGACCCACAGACTAATCCAGGACATTGATCTGTGGATAGATAGACAACATGAGGACCTAGACTTTCACCTAGCCCAAATACTGAGTGGACATGAATGTTTTAGAAGCTATCTGTTCCGATTCCATCACGACGTTAGTCCGTACTGTTCGACGTGTACAGAGTGAATAGAAGACTCTGAGCACGTAGTTTTTCATTGCCCATGTTTTTCAAATGTAAGGGAAAAGTCACTTGGCGGTAGTTTTTCAGTGAAAACTTTGTCAGTCCTCTGGTAAATGGAAAGCTGTCAGCACAGCGTCATGATAAAACATAGACATACTATATATAGTATATTAGGCGTCAGTCAGTCCGTATGATAGATGAGACTTAAAGTATTTCTCTCTCCCATAAAGTAATACTTAATCCGTTGGTTCCGTGGGAGAGATATGAGTTGGGAGTAGGTTAGGTTTAGCGGATTAAAGTTCCGCACTCCGACTTTCAATGTTTCCTCCTTAAATGAAATAATGCACACCTATTGAAGGACTTAAAGGAATTCAAAAATCTGGGATGTTTTTCACTAACTGCAGCAAATATTTCGGTTGACTAATTGATACAATTTATTCCTAGCCACACTTACAAAATTAATCATCATATTTAACGCCAAGCAAAAGCAGTTAACGCAGATACTGATGTATCCTTATCCTTATCTTTCTGTATCGTTGATGAAAAACAGTGTACTGGTAAAGCAGGTTATCGACGGTATCTAAGGCCGCATAAAAATTGTCCGTATAAAAATCTTTCAGTATCGAATTCGATTTCGTTGTGGAATGAATGATTATTTATCGAAAATTAAGCAATGAAATTCAACGTATAATCACTTTAGATTTGACAAAATGGTTATGTTTACTTTTAAGTCAGAAAATAGATTTTTTTTATAATAAATAAATAAAAACTTGTGAGTTTACAAAATTTAATGTACTATACTTAAAGAATCGCTGCTTAATTTTGAAAAATTTTGGATTCACTTAATCACGGAGCCGATCTCCAAGAAGACTTCCGATAAAAAGGTATCTGGCGCTGAGGAAAGCTTTTCTGCTTAAAACTATCTCAAATCCCAAAATCAAGCAAACTCATTGTTACTATAGATTAATACAGGTACTGATCGAAGGACGAGTCAAATTTTTATTTTTCACCGAACTGTGGCTTAACAAAAAATTTAGTTATCAATTATTATCAAAAATGTTATTCCTTAGATCATTAACTGACAAATATATCTAAAGCGGTCTTATTAATATTTTAAATCGATCGGTTCTGGCGTTTCGGAAAAATTATCCTTACCGCTTCTGTAAACAGCATTTCGATAAAAACTCATTTAAAGTTTAAGCAGCTGATTAAATAGTGGCTACCATTACCCACATATTTTTGAGACTATTTGCCGGATAAATGTTAAATTTTCTGAGGGAATTTATGTGAAATTTTTATAAATAAAATTTATTTAAAAATATACATATATCCACCCAATTCTCATATATATAAATACTCAACTTCTTTTTGAACTTTAGTTTCAAAAGTTCCGCAATGAGAGTAATTTTATGCAATAACAAAAAGTAACAACAACCACGCACCGCCGAAACATCAACCGAATCAAAGATGCGTCTGTGATTGGTTAAAAGGCGTGCACCGAACGCAAGTAGAACGCTTCAAGCGCTGAGAAACTACCAGCTAGCGCACATTTAGCAGGTAGATTTAAGCCAGCTGCAATAATTAAACCCGAGTTAAAAGCTCAGCAACAGCTGAGTGTTGGCTCTCTTCAACCCAGCACGTACTCTTAATAGCTGACGCTCTTCTCTGTCGTTGCTGCTGCTGCTGTTGCTGCCGCTGTTATTGCTGCGCTAACACCTTGGACGCCCTTGAGGCAGCGCTCCCCCACATGCAGCGGCGACGCCGAACAGCAACTCATCACGTGCAGCGCGGCAATCTCGTTGGCAGCATTGTGTTGGCAGTAAGTATTGGCGAACAGGATCCAGCTCGAACGGTGCTACCGCCATTGTTAACCAACAGCAACATCGTCGGATTGTCGGTGCTGGTGTTATTGACGTAGTTGTGCGGTTGTCGTGTTTGGGAGTCGTGTAAGCGCGACCGAATGAACATTGTTTTTGTTTTTTTATGTATTTTTCTCGAACGAGAAGTTAATAGCCGAAGTGAGTGTGTATGAACATTCGTTGGCTCGATCGGAGCAGAGTAGTTAAATATAACGTTGTGTCCGGTTTTGAGCCAACATCATTCCATAACGGAGCGTTCTCAGTCGCAGTCAATTTGTAGTAGCAACAAACGGCACCTGCGAAACCCGTACATAGTAAGAAAAACGAAAATTATTCGCAGCACAACAACAACAATACGCGTTACTATAAGTTGTTAAAATAAGAAAAAAAAACTTAGACGCGCGTTAAGTTAGGCGCTTTCGCATCATCACGTCCATTATATACGACTAAGTGTAAATTATCGCCTCCGCCAAACACCACCCTAATCCAACCCAACTAAGTCGAACTGCAAACAACGACGGCAACGCGAACTCTGTGCATACGAGCATTGTTGTTGTTGTGCGATGTTGTATATTTTGTGGCGTTCGGGTGGATCGCGTCAAATTTAAGCAAACAAGTGAGCGGGCGTAGTGGATTGTGACGTTGTCTCGCAGTTTTTTTTTTAATTTTTTATTTCAAGTGAAGTAATTAACTAAGTGACAATGAAGTGAACTTCTCGTTGTAGAGACACGACCAACATCTTGGTACACAATTGTTGTTGTTGTCACGCTGTCACAATATCCGTCTAACTACCAGCAGCTTCGGCAGTCCACCTGGTCGCGTTTTCGTTGTCGTCGTCATCATCATTACCGTTGACGTTGTATGCTAACGGCTTAGATCGCTTTTCTTCGGGCTTAAGGTGTTCGTCGTGTGCGCGGAACCTCATAATCGGCACAACGGTCGTCGCTGCAGCCACAGTCAGTGCCAAAGCTATAGCTACAGCCACCGCCACCGCCGACGCAGCTGCAGTGAGTGATCTCCGCAGCATACACACGATCGCCCAGCGTCGCAGCCACGAGCGCCCAGCAGCAGCAGTAGCCAACGCAGCAGCGACAGCAGCCACCTTAGTGGCGGCAGTTAGCTTTATTACCGCAAAACTATCTGCGAAGTTAAAACGTATCTGAGGTTTCAATACCGTTTTGGTGTGTTTTCGAGTTGGTCGTGTTTAGCTCCTAAGCGTCTTTACGGTTGTGCAGTACATATATTATTACCATATACTATAATATTACTGAGTTATTGAATAATAAAAAATAATAAACAATTTTGAAAAGTAATTAAATAGTATTTTAAAAATATACAAGCATTAAAAAATTTGCTTGAAAGTGTTTTCGAGTATTAAAAAGCAGTTTGTGCTTCCTTTTTTCGAGTAAAAAAAAGTTTAATTATATTAAATAAAATTCAGGAGCTGCTGCTGTTGATAAACGCAAATTATTAATGCAAGAGAAAATTAACAATTTTGTCGCTTGAATAATTCGGCTTAAGCCTTAGTAACGGCGACGACAACGACAACGAAGCCCGGTGCCAATAAGACATTCCGTTCGACGAATTTCGGTTGTAGCAAAAAAGGCACACAGCAGGAAAAACGCGTACAATTTTCCACAGCAAACTTGTTTCCTTCGAATTTGGCGTGTAAAACGTATAACGGAAATGTAAATTATTCGCCCCCTTCATGTTTATATTTGAAAAAGCGTAAACTCAAGCAAGTACGCGTGCAAAAAAATAAGAAACATACGCGGAAAAAATTATAAAAATTTTAAAAATTAAATAACTGTAAAAAATAAACGCTAGTGTGCAATACGTCGCAATTATATAAAAATTATATACGAAACAAAACTTTTAAAAATTTAAAAAAACCCATTATTTGTTTAGAGATTTTTATTTTTGTTGAGTGAACTGTAAGCCTCGCAGCTTTAAACACATTTGAAAACGCGTTACATAAAAATTAAATTAATTATTAATTTTAAAACCACACTTTTCAGAACAAAAATTAAAAAACAATTATCGTTACTCGGCGTATATAACAACAAATATACGAAGCGTAATTAAAACAAAACGCAAAATATCGGAATAAAAGAGCAAAACCAGCGTACAACGCTTAATTAAACGCGTCGTTAGCGACTTTGCACGCTTTTGCAGCAGCCAAACAGCAGCGCTGTTGTGCATTTCATGTGCCTTTAACGGTAAGTTTGACTTAAAAAAATTATGTTTCCTTATAACGCTTACGTAATGCCGCATTGAGTTAACACTTTTTGTCGCCAAAAATAAGCGCAAAAGCGACAAGTGAAATTTATCGTGGAAAAATTGTTTAGTAGGTTAAAATATATTTTAGTTTATGATATATACGCTTATTTTTTCCTAGAGTGCTTTGAAATAAAAAAAATTTTATGTGTATGGGAGACAGTGTTGTATTTATGGCTAACGTCATAACGTTAAAAATTGCATCATTAACTGCGATTGTATAATAATTAAGTATAAATTATATAATTTAGTTTGGGTGATTTCCACGAAGATGTTTAGGTTTCAAATATTTTATTTGTAAAGAAAAATGTTTTTCATATATTTTATTTGCCGTGTTCAAACTTGGCTTTGGAGCTTGTGAAATAGATGCTTTGGGTTCAAAAAGTTTTTTTGTTTTCAAATTCTGATTGATTTGTGAATATCTTAGATTAATTTTAAAAAATTATTGGGCATAAAACGCCATGAAATCTAGATTATACTTCATTAATATGAAATTAAGTATTTCATGTCATATTGTGACTATACCCTAAGAAAACTCGATGAGAACACAGTTTTGTTCTAATAGTTTCATAAAAATCGAAGAGATTTCTCTATTTTTGACATTTTTAAGAATTTATTTCATATTAAACAACGTAATTATTTTCCTCAAGAATAACAGGTTTAATTAATTTAATTAACAAAATTAGTTTTATTTTCTCAAAAACCAGCAATTTTTTCTTCAACACAAAAAATACGATAAATCCGAATGCAAATTAAGCAACATAATTTGCTTCAAGAATAATAAATTTAATTAACAAAATGAGTTTAACTTTCTCGACAACTAGCAAATTATTTTTTTCAACAGAAAAATATACAATTTAGGTGAAAAGATCTAAATTTAATTAACATTAATTTACCTTCCCAGGTGTCTTAAGAGGGGTGCAGTATAAAATAATTTTTTTGTATTTTTTTCGTTATTTTCTTTTTATTATTTACTTCAAAATGTTTATTTTGTATCTTTTTTATTATTTATTTCAAACTTTACTATTTAAAGAGTATTAAAAGTCGATATCTGTCTTATGTAGGCTTATATTCGATTTTTTAGTGTTCAAAACTTTAAAGCTTTTCCCCACAATTCAAGTTTTTAAAGTAGCTGACCTTCATTAATTCAAAATTGCTTCAACGATTCCTTTGAAATTTTCAATACTATTTTTGTACATGATTTTCGAACAAACTTCGGAGGGACATTTGCAAACTTGTTAATAATTTTTATTTTAAAATAAAAAATTCACCGATTTTTTCTTTTCAAAAATTTTCAAAATATGGAAAAATTGAAATTTCGAAAATCCCCTTTTGTTTTACAAACTATTATCTAACGAGTGGAATTGGACTTTTCTTTCTGGAAAATGAAAACATGAAATTTCGAAAATCCTCTTCTGTCTTACCTGGAGAAAACTATTATCTAACGAATGGCATTTGATTTTTCATTTTGGATGATCCAACTACAAGGTAGGGTACCGCATTACTCTCTAATTCGAATTCGAATAATTGCTGCCATGGCCAGTTTTATATATTTTTTCTTTATGCAAAATTTTTCGAATGCCATACTTTAAGATTACATTGGTTCCAAAAAAGAAATTTGAACTGTGTTGTCATGAGAAATTCACAAAAACAAGATATTATCAAAACAAGATTATTTTCCGATTTCAAAAATTATTTGAAAGCTATGCCATTATATTTCGAAAAAATTATTGAAGATACTTATGCTTGTATGTATGTAACAGCTCCTTCTAACTTCTAGAGAGTTCATAATTTTTTTTTTAATTATTATAGTTTAATAATAAAATTAATAATTTGCACCAGAAATGCACATGAATTCTGAAAGTGTAAATTTTTTAAATATTTTTAAAATTCTAAATTAAATTTTTTTATTTTTTTTTTTTTTTTAATATTATAATTTTTTTAATTTTTTAAAAATTCCATATTTTAAAATATTTTCTAAAACAACAAAATATCTAATTTTTTTTTTAATATTTTAATTTTTTAAAAATTCCATATTTTCAAAAACAATTAAATTTTTAATTTTTTTATTATATTTTAGTTTTTTTTTAATATTTTTAAAATTCTAAATCTACAAATATTTTCCAAAACAATAGCATCTCTTAAAATTTTTAATTATCAAGGCCTTGCAGAAAAATCACTAACCTACGAAAAACAGCTTGTATTGATAGGCGCACTTATGTACAGGCTTCTAACAAAACTCCAAGCTGCTTCCATTTGGATATTTTGCTATTAACATTTAACAAGCAATTTTCCATTCATATTTAGTTTCAAATTATTAAGCCATAAACACTAATGAAATATGAGACTGAAATGTACTTTTATAGCACTATTACGAAAAATAATTAGCTTACAGCGCGCTGCTGTAAACACAAGGTAACATTTTTACATATGCACATACATACAGACAATATATGGTATTTTGCATTTGGCGTTATTTAACAAAACAAAATTTTTGCATTTCACGTGTCTATTTGCGCGAAATGTATTTAATCATTTTGCACACACTTTGCTTTTGGGCTCTTGCTTGTGTTTCTGCACCGTAATTACTTGTTACTTGTTTCGTTATCTTGGCTGCCTGCTCGCTTTGCCACCTTAGCATGCAGATGTTTTTCTACAGTAACTGTCACTAGCTGACTGCCATTCCCTTTTCGCATATTTTGCTCCTCATATACCTCCTCATATACGTAAATTAAGTAAAAATTCAACTACCGATTTAAGTATACACAAGCGTCATGTATTTGTATATACTTCTATATATGTATGTATATGCATATTTCACTGAACACGCCTTTTCTAGTTATTTATCATCGGTTTTGCGTTTTTTGACTCAAGCGTACTTGAACGCTTGCTTAGTTGTAGCTATTAAATTTAGCACAAAACAGATATTTTCAAGCAAATATTTGCATAAGATTTCGCTTTCATTGTCTGAAGCACAACGCCAAAAGGCACTACAAAGGTGTATGCATACATATATACTAAAGTACATATAACTTTGTTTAGTACATGAAAAATAAACGCACGTGTATGCTCATGCATTAATTTTATGTGTCTGTACAAAGCTGTGAGACGCAAGCTTAGCGGCTGGTACGCGCGACACATCAGGATTGATAAGCTGAAGATAACAGATGCGTGTCCAAAACACATAAAAAATATGAGAAAAAGAAATATTTTCTTTTGTTTCAATAATTCTTACTAAATTTCATTAGCTCAAAATCACATAAAAGTTAATTTGTTCGCGGAAATCTGACTAGTCATCTAAGTATGGAAAAAAACCTTTAGGTTGTTTTGACACTCTACTAATCGTAGCTAATATTTTCTGCATCATAAATAATTGCTATACAGCATCATAAGCTAGCCACTGTTATATAAGACTTTTAACTATGAATTGTGTGGATAAACTTTCCATCTTTGCGATTTCTTGGTACTATGTTTTACAAAAACTAATTATTTTTTCCCAGCTGGCGGTTATTTACACCCATAGTACTATAGGCAATGAGAAAACAAAATCATTATAATATTCTATGTTAACAATTGCTATTAGCGAAGTTATTTTTGTTCTTAGAATATTTAAAGTCACGGTCTATTGCTGAAGTATTAGTGCGTAAGTTAGGGACTGTGGTTAAAAAGTGAGGAACTGTGGTTAAAAACCTCCACTCAAAGTGGTGAAATTTTAATAAACTTAATGTTGTCGGAACCACAAATAACTAAAGACAAAGTAATTTCGTTTAATTGTGTTCTTAGAAAATCTAAAGTCATAGTCTACTTGGAAAGTAGTGAAGCGAAAATGGTAAATTGTTGTGAAAGGGCGCCTCGAAGGTGGTGAAATCTTCTTCACAATAATGTTATGTAATTAAAAATGTTTCATGACAATATAATTTCGTTAAATGTTGTTCTGAGTGAAAGTACGGTTAAGTTGTAACAATATGAAGTGTTGTTGAACACGAGTAACTTGGAGTGTTTTTAATATTTGCATACTTTGGGCCGTACTCTTCATTGAATATCAAAGTTGTCGTGTTTTAAAGGATTTGAAGTATGTTTTAAAAATAGTTATAATAAGTGTATGAGGTTATGAAATCAATTTACTGAAAACATTTACTCTAAATAGGTTATAAGTATGTTTTAAAAATAGTTCTGCTGAGTGTATTGAATATGAAATAAATTTTGGGAAAACAAATTTCAATTCAATTTTGAGAAATAATTGAATTATTTTAATTTTTTTTTCAAAATTGATGCAATTTTTTCTAAGAAAATTCCTTCGAAAAATATTTTTCATATCTCTCTTATATCTTTCAATTTTTCGCATCAGTATTTAAAGCTCCAAAAATTTATTTTTCGACCTAAAGCTTTTTTAATGAGTAGAAGAAACTATTGATATAGCATTGAGTAGACAATGGAGATGATTCAAAGATATCGATCTAACCACAAACAAACTAATTTATATCATATTCTGACTAGTTTTTTTATTAATAAAAGCTCTGTAGCCTTGTAAAATTTGCTACCAAATGATATTTCGTGCACATTACCATGCTCCATTACCTCTAGTAATATCCTGATGAGTTTGGCATAAAGTTTATAATGCTGAGAAGGAAACGTCGGGATGTTCTTAGGTATATACATATATAAGTTATCAGCATTAAAAGCAATTGACTGTCCTTCTTTTACACGCCTCTCTGTATCTATGTACATATGTACGTATCTAAGTTTTTGTGATATTGAACTGAAATTTTGCACACACCTATGTCAGAAGCACCGTTTTCGATGCACTATAGTATATAGCTGTCACACAAACAGATCGACTAATACAAGTACAACTTGTATCAAGTACTTGTGCGGAAAAATTTTTGGAGAAACTTTTTTTTGAAAATTTTTTTTATTTGAAAAATTTTTTTATATGAAAACACAAACAGATCGACTAATATCAAGTACTTGTATGGCAATTTTTTTTTTGAATTTTTTTTTTTTATTTGAAAATTTTTTTTTATAAAAATTATTTTCATAAAACTTGGCATGACTTATAATTCAAGGAAACGGCACAATTTTCGAACAAGTTGTTCACATTGCACCGCTATAAGATATAGCTGCTATACAAAATGACCCATTCAAATCAAGTTTTGAATGAAAAACTGTTTTATTCGACAAGATACACTGATATAAGAATATCACAACAGAACAGCATTTCAAACCCAGATATCAGATCTCTTCTCTAAAGATATACCTATATACATATGTATAGTACAAGTGATGAGCGCTGAAAGATCGTATTTCTGTGACACACAAACAGATATGTACAACAAAAAGTGTTGTGCTGATAAAACTTTTTCAACACGCTCAAAACTACAAGTGCCATTAGAGTACCAACCAAACACATAAGCAAAAGCATTAGATACCTCGCAAAGGAAGGAGGAATAGTGAAGCAGAAGAGGCATACAAAATTTGACAGCCAGCAAATAAAAACACTCATGTAGCACGCAAATTTTGCCCTAGGCTATGAACCATAAAAGCTACAAATAAAAACAACCACAGCAAACAGATATTTGAATAGCAAAAAGAAGCAAAAACTGCGGAACAACAGCGCCACAGGCATAAAATAGTTATCAGTTTGCATGTACAACTATATAGCTGTGTACTTATGTATAAGTATGTGTGCCATTTTAGGTATGATTGCGCAGAAAAACCAATATTTTCGCCCGCCACTCAATTATGCATAATTATTTCACTATAGTTGAGCCACAAAAGTAGCAAAAAAAAAGTTAAATTACTGTGTACAATGACCGCTGCGGGCCGGCATGGCAAAAACACAGCAAGTCATTACATACTTACATGAAGTAACTACTCGTATATCATATATACATAAATACGGGAATAATTATTTATATAAAATATAATTAAGTTTCGCAATTTGTTACACTCAATTTGTTTATTTACACATATGTATAATATAGATATTGTATTACTTGTACATAATGCAGGAACCACCTGCTTGGTCATCCTATACGTATACGTAATTATTATCGCTAATACATATGTATGTATGGATGTATGTATATATAAGCAGGCATTATTTGCAATGTTTGTTTTGCTTCATATTTCACTATTATTAAATTGCAAAATGATTTTGATGATGGCTATTATATATAATCGTCTATTAAAGTCATAGTGTTTTTTGCTTGCGACATGATTTTATATTTAATGAAATGTTTACTGTTGTCAATGGCGCAAATTATCCTTATATTATAAACAAGTGGCACTTAAAGTTCCGTTAGATGCTTGGATTAGTTTTTCATACCTTTATGTTATTTGATAAATGTAAGGAACTATTACTTTCAAGATGGATTTCAATTTTTCTTCTCAAAAATCTACACATAGCTGACCCAACGGAAGGGCAAAATTTGTTAGAAAAAATATTTTTTATATGAATCGAACCTGTCTTTGAGTAGACACCTCTAACTAGATAATGACAGCTATGGGCTGTTTTTTAAATTATTACTAGAGGTGCTTTCTAGGCGCTATAAATTAGAAAAATTCCCACGACAGTCGGGTCTAATGTCAACTCGGCAGAATTCTGCCGCTACAACAACAACTCGGTCCCGTGGCAGTCGGGTCTACGTAACCGGAACGGACACGTATTTTTTTATCCGGCCAAGGACTGTCATTTCGCAAAATTCTGCCGCTACAACAACAACTACGGAAAAATTTATATTTGGTAACCCTAAACCTAATAATTTTATACATGAATAAATTTTCCGTAGTACTGATAAACTAAATACAACATTTTTATAACAAAATAACTGAAATAGAAAATATATAAAATTGTGCGACAACCCTGTTCGACCAAAATTGGTTCATAAACATACTTATATTGCAGAGTAATATATGTTTATACAAGCTAATTCAGTGCAATATTTTCATAACATAAAATAAAAAAAATTTAAATATGGCAACCTTATGCGCAAAATTAAATATTAATAAATAGTAAATAAAGTAAGAAATATTGGAATTAGTACTAAATTTGTGTAACATAAAATAAAAAATGTTATTATATGTAAATGTGTATTAATAAATAGTAAGCAAAATAACAAATATTGTTAATAAAAGTTGATATACGTAATTAAACCCGAAAATATAGTCACAGTATGAAGAAATTGTGGCAACTCTATTTAAGTTAAATATTTTTTCTTAGTTAATTTTTTAATTTAATTATTTATTTTTACGATATGCCAATATTTTGAAGATGTAGTCTAATATCAGTTTTTGAAGATAATATGGCAACCTTGTTTAACAAAAATTAGTCGTTATACTAATATACTGTTAAGTTCAGCTCCATACTTTTACAACAGCAAATAACAAAAATAGTTAAAAAAATGGAAACCTTATGGAAAATTTTTTAATTGACAAATATTAAGCAAAATGGCAAATATTGGTGTTGACGTGGACATACCTACTTGAAAATGGTAAATAATGCAATAGTTACAAATGTAAGAAATTCTGGCAACTCTATTTGCGAAAAATACTTTTTCTTCAATATCCGTATGTTGGGGGTCTTTCAGCTATGCCAATTTATTTAAAGATATAGTCTAACTTCATAATGGTTATAATATTAATAATTTTATATACACATGTAGGTATAAAAGTCAAGAAAAAATAACAGTAATTGTTATTATCTGAAGTTTGTTACTTATATTTTTTGCCAAATAAAACGAGTAATATATATAAACACATCCAGTTATAGTAAAATATCAATCAGTTAATTATCAGTTTCTTTCTTATGCCTTCTTCCTTTCAACAATATATTTATTATTGAATTTACTGTCATAAAATTGGAATCTAATAGCAATTCAAATCAGCTTCTAAATCTACTATACGCATACAAATGCATATGTATTTTGCTTTGCACATTTTTTTAATGAGCACTGAATTTGTCGCCTCAACCTCCTACTTATCAAGCTAGCCGACTCTGCTCGCCTTGGCATTGGCATTTGTATAAAGAAATGGCAGCTAAATAAGATCAATTTGAGACACACTCATTGTAATGAAAGAATGCTTAAACACACATACATATCAATATAAAATTAGAAAAAACAAAATTTTTTAATGAAAGAATGCAGTCAAAACAAAATACCAATAACGCACCGAGCACAACATCAACAGATGAAAATAGACACAAGAAAAAAAGTTGAATAAATAATCGTCAAAAAATAAAAATTTATTCCCAAACCAAATCAGTCTGCCAACTTTGCAAGTATATAAGTGCAGTACATATATGTGTCTATAATATGTGTGTTTCGATTATATGAAACAAGTGCTTTTGCAATTTTTATATACTTGTATGTACATATGTACATTTTGCTGGCGCTCTGCCAACCTTGTCTGCTCGTTTATCTGTATGTCTGCCCGGCAGTCTGTGTTTCCTACAAAAACCACACACAGGCCATGACGGTAAATATGTATGTATCTTGTATATATGTATGTATTTTTGTATGATTGCGCTTTTCTAAATATTTTGCACAAAATTTGTCTAAGTACATAAATAGTACCCAGTGGCGATTTAATAGGAAATAAAAAAAATATTTTTATGAAAAGTAATAAATGCAAATACATACATGTTTTTTTAAATGAATAATCTTTTAAGAAATTTTCAATATTTAGAAATTGGTTTTTTTTATAATATTATACAAAGTAAAATAAAATTTTAATACAAAATAAATCTAAAAAAATATTACAAACCTTTAAAACTGGTTTCGCAAAAAAAACAACAAAAAAATAATTTATTTACATAGATAGAATGTAAAAATTTTAAACAAATTAAATACAAAATAATTTTGTCAAAAAAACAAATGCCTAAAAATATTTGGAAACATAAAAAAGTATATGTATGTTCTTATAATAAATATTAATAATAAAAAATAAATATTTAAATATTTTTACTGCAAGCACTATAAGACAGTTTTAACTAAATAATAAAATTTAAATAAAAAATATAATTTTTTTTCTAATATCTAATAAATATAGTAAAATATATTCCAAACCTCAAAAACTAGTTTCACAAAAAAAACAACAAAAACCTAAAAAATAATTCACTTACAAAGATTAATTGAACAAATTTTATATTATATAAAATAAAAAAAAAATATTTAAAAACAAATTTTAAAAAATATTCAATAAAATTTGAAAAAATTTAAAAAATATATACTTTTATAATAAATATTACTTATTAATAAATATTACTATTACTAAAAAATAATAAATATTTAAATATTATTTTTTTACTGCATGTAGGACAGAATACCATACTTCTTTATATACATAACTTGCAAAACAAACTTTTAATATTTTATTTATTTTTTTTTAATAAAAAATTAATTTTTTTAATAAAAACTTAAAAGTAAAATTAAAATAAATATTTATTGCTTTAATAGGCTAACTAAATACTAATAAGCTAAAATAAAACAAAAAAAAACTATTTAAATAATTAATTAGCATATTTTTGTATATAACTTATAAAAGTATTAAAAAATTTATTTTTCATAAGCTGATTAAATATTAAGCTACATTAACAAAAGAAAATTAAATAAATTTTCCTTATTAGCATATATTTTATATCAAAATATAAAAATTAATATAAAACTAAAAAAATTAACAAAAAATTTAAAAACTAAGCCTTTAGTCTTCTGCGAACTTAACAACAACATAAAATTAAAAAGAAAAAAATTCTAAATATCATATTTTTCAATTTTTCATTTTAATTTTTTCTTCCTTTCTTTTCCTACTGGGCGTGTGTGTACTTTAGCACTAGCGCGTAATCGCGATCGCTTCCCCGACACTGCTATCAGCGTTGTTGTACTGCTCCTGTATTTAAAAGTGTTTTGCTTGACAATTTTTGTGTTGTATGTATGTGTATGTGTGCAAACGAGTACATACATACATACTTACATATGTACAAGTATAACGACATGTTGGCCTACTGGTGTTTACTTCCGATTTCATCAATGCAACACATTTCTTGTGCAGATTGTATTGATTGTTTGCACTTGTTGTTGTATGAGTATTTTAATAGTTTTCTTTCCTATTTGATTATTCATTTATTTATTTATTTATATATGCGCTTGCTTGTGTTGCTTACTTTATTTGACGTTTTGCTTTCGCCAATTTTCTCAGTATTCGTATGTACATAAGTATATATACATATATACTGACTGACTGACAGCAATTGCAATAAAATTTGTTTATTTCCAACTCGCTGTTCGTCTCGCATGCGTTCTGTTTATGGTTCGTAGATGACACGCTATATTCTTCTATTAATAATTTTTTTTTTATCGGTTTTATTGCCGCAATTTCGTTAGACACCTCAACGAAACGCGATAAATTGGCATTGGATGTTGGCGACACAAGCAGCTCTCTGCTTACTCACATGCGCGAGTCGCCCGACTGCAATTGCAGTAACAATTGTAAGAATATGCTGGCGCACTTGCATTCTTTTACGAAGAAAGCATGAAAATGTAAATAAAATATTCTTAGAAAAAATAACTGATGCGTTTGGGTTTCTTTTTCGAAGAATATATGATACCTAAGCACACGTATCAATGAAATACCTGAAAATCAGTTCATTTTTTTGCAGGAAAGAAGAGTGTGCAACCCATTTATTTAGTTGGGGCATAAGGCAGGGGCACAAGGAATAGTTCTATGAAAACAATGCGCTTTCTGTATGTATCAAATAAAAGCTGTTGCTTGTTGCAGCTGCTTTGAGAACCTTAGTACTGATGTAGTTTCAATTGAAAAGGGCTGAAAGCTGAATATTTGCTAATTTCTACGAATTGTGCTTGTTTTTCTGTTGCTATTTTTAAACCTTTTTCGGGTGAACGGAAAATTTTCGACTTGTCGCAAACTCATTAAAAATTTAAAAATTTTACAAGTGTTGTTGTGGTTGGGTGAAGTTACGTTAAGTTATCAGCAAAAAACTAATTTGAAATGTATAATGAATAATATATGATATTTGTTACCTAAAATATTAAAAAATATTAAATTTTTTTTATAAAATTTAAGATTAATAAAATTGTTGAAATATTATAAATACGAATTAATTTTAATAGAAATTATTTCTTAAAATTAAAAGAAGGTATATTTAATTATTATAATATATAAATATATATTTTTTAGTATAATTTACCAAAGCACATGTTACTAAAATATAAAAAAATTACTTTTTGAATAAAAAATATTTATTACACTACAAAAACATAGAATGCATAAACAATTAAATTTTGCCGAGTGCGCCGAGCTTGGGAAAGTCATCACAACAAGGGTATTTTTTTATATAATATATATATTTGTCAAACATTATTAATTTTTTTTATTGAAATTTTAATTTTTTGCGAAAAAACAGAATATTAAAAAAATAAATATTTCATTTTGTGCAAAAAAATAAAATAAAATTTTTTTCTAAAAAAATTTTTTTTTAAACTTTGGGCCGAATTATATTTTTTCTTTTTTTGCAGAAGATAAATATTACTAATTAATGAAAAATAATTATTAACTTATTAAAATAATTTTTTATTAATTAATAAAACATAATATTTTTTATTGATAACAATATTCAAAAAAATATTTAATTTGTGGAAAAAACGGAATAATAAAAAAAGTACTTTATTTTTGGTAAGAAAATATTTTTTTTTCAAATAAAGTTTTTTAAAAAAGTTTGGGCTGAATTTAAATTGTTTTTTTTTTTTGAAAAAGCAAAACATTATTAAGTAATAAAAATAATAGTTAATTTTTTTATTGCTAACAACATTTTAAAAAATATTTAATTTTGTGCGAAAAAAGCAGAATAATAAAAAAAATATTTTAGGTTTTGCAAGAAATAATTTTTTTTTTAAATTTTGGGCTGATTTTAAGAAATAAAATTAGAAAAGAATATTTTTTGCAAAAAGAAAATTTAAAAACATATATTTTTGCAAATAATTTTCATATTTCGAACCGAAAATTTTTATCAATAAAAAAGAAAAAAATAAATATTTTTTTTTAATATGGAAAACAATTATTTATGAAACATATTTTTAAATAAAAATTACATATTTTTAAAAAAATGTATCCAAAAATTTCACTTCAAAAAAAATTTTTTACTTTATACATGTTCAGAAGGCTAGAAAGAAATTGAACCAAATCTACCTCTTAACTGAATTTTCATTTTAATTTCCTACTTATTTCGCATTCGCAAATTTCGGGAAACATTTACAGTGCATTTTTTGTTATTTAAAGAATAATTTTAAATTATTTCTCTGTTAAAAGACAAAAATATTCCTACGACTTTACGTCAATACTTTTCAAACCCGTAAATCTGTGTGTATATATGTGTGCTTGTATGGCCAATAACAACGTCTGTTGCCAAGAAGAATGAAAATTCCCTACAGTAATCAACTGGCACGAGGCCAAAGGTAATTCGTTAATAAGGAAAGGCAACAACCTTACCAACAACACGCTGTAGTGCGCGCTTGTGTTACGCTATTTGTTACCGTTTAATGCATTTCATTCGAATGCTTATTTAACACATTACCTACATATGTATATACATATGTACATGTAGTACATACATACATATGTTTATATTGATTAGGCTACAAATGAGTGCTTATTGCTGATGTGATGAGGCACATGGCAGTTAGAAACACACACCTTGGCACGTGCTTTGCTGAGCTAGCGGTTGTTAGACTTAAATATATGTATGTATGTATGTATGTGGTAGAGAGTATTTGCTTACAGAAAAAGTATTCTGTATTTATTGTAAACAAATTTTTGTATTTTAAAATTAAAAAAAATCCCATTTCGATTTTCCTGTCTATTTAGCTCCCTTGACCCTAAAGGAGTTTCACTAAAACTGATTTTATAAATATTTTTTTTTCATTTTTTAATTATCGGAAACATAATTATCTTTTGCTAAAAAAAATTACCCAGTTTAATAAGTCAATGAACACAACGAAGTTAATGCAAACGGAATTCAATCAAATTTTGCAATTTCAATCAAAATTCGCCGATTAGTGGTTGTTCACCTTGTCCGATTGCCCAAAAGTGAATAATGAATGCACTGCAAATTTGAAATGATTTCAATAAATTCATTGCATAGTGATTCAGCTATCAATGTCGGCTATGCGAAAATATTGCTTTTTTTGTTTATGAATTTATGATGGGAAATATTTGAAAATATTAACAATAAATTATGAAAAGAAAATTAAGTATAATAAAAATACTAATAAACATAAAACTAAAAAATACACCTATATACAAATGTATATATATAAATATATTTATATTTTAGCTACAAAAATTATAAAAAAAATGTAATTATTAAAAAATATTTAAAACCATTTTTAAAAACTAAAAAAATATTATTTTTAAAAAATTATAAATAACGAAAAGTATTTTAAAAATATTAATGCAATTAATAAAATCAAGGATTTAAAAAAGAATAAAAAATAATATTAAACCTAAAATTATAAAAGTACATCTATATACATATATACATTTTAGTTATAAAAAATATAAAAAATTTAATTTATTAAAATTATTTAAAAAATTATCAAAAATTATTTTGAAAAAATTATAAATAAAGACATTTTTTCAAAAATTATTAAAATTAATTAAAACCAAATTAAATTTCTAGCTTTTCGAGAAACTATTACAATAATGGTATGAAAAATAAAAGAAAAATGCGAAATAACAAAAAAAAATATAAAAATTATTTAAAAAACTTTTGAAAATATAGAAAATTTTATAAAAAAAATTAAAAGTTTCTTGATTACTTTTAATGACAATAACTTTTTTAGAACTTATTAATAAATTTAAAGATATTAAAAAAATTGCAAAAAAATGTGAAGATAATAAGAAAATTAAAAAAGAGAAAATAAATTGAATAGAAAGTAAAAAAAATATAGAAAAATATGAAAAAATAAAACAATTATAAAAATTATTTAAATCTTTTTGTTTAAAAACAATAAACTAGTGAAATAGTTATTTCGTCTATTTTATTGATAATAACTTTAACTTTAATTTTATTTGAAATAAAAAGTAGAAAATAATAAAAAAACAACAAGAAAATTTTTAAAATTAAAAAAAAATATAAAAAAAAATATATTTGAAAAAAAATAAACTGTTTTATGAATTCAAATATCAGTTTTCATGTAAAAATAAAAAAAACCAACAAAAAATAATTTAAAAAAATTTAAAAAAAATATTTTAAAAAAATTTTAAATTGTAATATGAATTAAAATATCAGTATTCATGTAAAAACAAAAAAAAAAAACACAAAAAATAATTTTAAAAAACTTGAAAATTTTAAAAATATTTTAAAATATTAAATGGGATTATGAATCAAAATATCCGTATTCATGAAACTGACATATTTTATTTTTTACTTGATACATTGTCATGATAACAAGATAACTTTTTTAAATTTATTAAACATTTCACTGATTTGATTTACCGATGTACTATACTGCTAAATATTGTTTGTAAGTTAATTGTTGTACATTCTTATTATTATTATTTTGCTTTTTAGCATCAACCTTTTAACCTAACCTAACCTGAGTACTTTCTTGGTCAAATTATTATTTTGCCTACAAAAAACTTAGTTTACTGCCTGTGAACACCCCCTTGTGCGAGGTGACTAACAAAAATCATTATACGCAGCAAATCAATGTTCAAAGCGTAAAGTTAAGAGTCATCATTGATATAAAAAGTATCGACTAGTTATGTTTACAATCGCAGTTTGGGTGAAGGTCAAACCTATTTTGAACTACATGCACTCAAATGTACACATAGTATATTTGTATATATATATACATACATATAGTATAAAGTGTGTTTTACAACAGCTGATAAATAAAGTAAACAAAAATTTGTGAAGAAAACATAACTGCTAATAAAAGTTTCGTACAAACAATCACACATATATACGAGTTAATGATCTCTGCATGATTTCACACAAAATTTCAAATGCGCTTAATTCAAAATATTTCATATGCGATGACGCATTTAATTAAATTCAAACTTCAATAAATTTGACACACACTCTTTTGTGGCTGTGCTATTAGCATTATTGTTATATTATTATAAAACCATTCCGAAATTCATTTGCGCGAATTTGCAGTATTTAGTGCTTATCGGCGGGCAGCTGCACTTGTACGTACATATACTTATAAATACATATATATGTGTATGTGTGTGTATATTAACCGCAGTCTGTTGCAGACAGACAGTTGCGTTGTTATGTGTGTGCGTATTTCAATCTTGTTGCGCCGCACTGCTTAGTTGCTTGTCTCTGTACTCTTTACATATGTACATACTGCATACATTTGGCACATTTTTGTGTTGGTGTGTGCTCTTGATGTCAAGCGAAATGCGTAGATGTTTTGAAAATTTTCCACGCACACAATAACAAATAAACAAATCAACGCTAAACACACAAACCCATTTACTTAATGTAGGATACCCAGGCGTATGAGTCATCTGCATGAATGTGGAGCAAGTGTAACAGTAAACGTATGACGGCGGTAAACAACAAGGTGCAGCGTGAAGCTGCAAAAGAGTAAACAAATGCAGTGATTGGCGAGCAAAAAGTTGTTGTTTGCAAAAAAAAAACAAAACAAAAACAAAAATATTTAGTGAAAGTTGCCGACATTTCTGAGCTGCGGTGGGGGTTGGCTACTTGTTTTGCATATTAATATCAAAACGAAAAACCCAAACTTTGGCTGCATTGAAGCTCGAATACCCTTCACAGGTGCATTTTTGACAGCATAAAAGGGTATGAAACGTTTTTACCTAGATTTTGATTGGTCAGCTTGTATGCGTGCTATATATAGGCTGTAGTGGTTCGATCTGAACAATTTGTTTGGAGATTTTGCCGCTGTCTTGAGTAATAATCTCTGACGGTTCTTTGCAATCTTGTATTACTTAGAGACCCATATACACGAAAATCGTTTACCGAACCGAAAATCCATCTCTTCTCAGCTGCTTACAGCAATTGATATGAATTTTGAAATAATCTTTTTTTAATTTCGCAATTTTTTATCTCAGCTTTCTGATGCAAATCAGTGTTTACTTTTTGCCGCAGGCTTAAGTTGACACATTTTTCATATTTAATTAAGCTTAATGACATGTGTGTTTTTTGTTTCTGTAAGTGAGTTGACAAATTTCTGTTTATGGCTGAATGCACTTCAATGTTGTTGAACTATTATTTTATCTACACAGACGCATACATACACTTGCGGCTCACACACATGCCTCTACATACATACATACATACGGTTATGCATATAAATTTAGAATAGATGGTGTTAGGTAAATAGCAGACGGCAATTACGGAATTATAAAAAATTATTACGAAATAATCATAACGAAAAATAGTTAATAGTAGTGACAATCAATGTACTTACCACTTGTTATTTATGCCGAAATCAGGGTCAGGATACAATTTTCACACACTTTTAATTATTTAAATTAAAAACCATTTAATTAAATTTATTAACACTAACACAGGTTTGATTTGATTGAAGGCTGAAAAGAAATTTAGAATGAAGATTTAGAAGTTGTTTAATGTGTAATTTATTTTCTAACTAAAAGAATATAAAATCGCATGATACAAAATTGTCTAAAGTCTAGCAAACAATTTTTCCAACATATTTTTATAAAATAAATTGCATTCAAAATGTATTTTAGTTAAAAATTGGTTTTAAATTTCAATGAAAAATATTATATATATATGTATATACATATATATAATTTTTTTTAAATTCTGTGAAATAATTTTCTCCAAATAAAATTTCAAAGGAAATACACGCAAAACATATTTTTAAAATAAATTGCAATTAAAACGTAATTTTTTTTAATTAAATTTTTTTAAATTTCAGTGAAAAAATCGCATGAAATATATATATATATATAAATTTTAATTCATCAACTAACTTTTCAAAAAAAAGCACGCAAAATATATTTTTGTTAGAATTTTTTTTTTGGTTGAAAATAAAATCGCATGTGACCAAAACGTCTAAAATCACTCAAATAATTTCAGCAAATAAAATCTCAAAAAAAAGTACGCTCGACAGTTATTTTTTGCTAACATTTGTACGCTTCAACAGCTTTACAACAAACTCATCAATTACAATACACCTACAGCAAATCACTTGTCTCCAATTTTTATTATAAAGTGAAGCAATTCATCAGTCTCCACCTTTTTCATAATAATTAATGTACTCAGTGCACAGCAAGCAATCATATGTTTTTTTCTAAATTGACTTGAGCGCTTTAAACTGACAATTCTCGTTTTTTTCTATTGTGCTCGGACATTTCCAACAAATAATTAGTTTTATTTTGCTGCGTTAATTTGTTTGAAAAAATCGCTGATCGATTGCTTTTAAATATTGATTAACGAGCGACATATTTTGAATTGAATAATAATGCATAAACAAGAATTCAAACTTACTTAGAATAAAAAAATCTAACAGGTAAATGAAGTTGTCAAAAATAAAAGCTTAAGTAATACATTTCTGATGGCTTAACAAAAATCAAAAAAAAACAAAAAAAAACAACAAAAAAAACTTAAAAACATTTTTAATAACGACACAGACACTTATTGAGTTTGCCTCTTTAAGGGTAATTATAGTCACTTAAATTGATTTTTTCGATGAAGAGTATTCTTGGAAAGGAAAAACTCGCTTAAAAATGTTTAATTCAATTATAAATTTTTAAGCAAAACAAAAATTCTATTATAATTTCTGTATTATTACGTCAATGTTTAATTTGACAAACCCATCAATCTTTAATTTTGTTAGAAAATGCGCAATTAATATAAAAACTAGTTATCGCTTTTTGGCATTTCGCCAGTTTGGAGGGAGCGAATCAGCGATTTTTTTTCTGTTTTGTGAAAAGGAAACTGGCTTTAGTTCATAAAATAAGCCATAGAATATTATATTATATAAGAAAAATTTTGATTGGCTAACACGACTTTATATACAAAATTTTGAATAAAAGGCTTTAATAACCAAAAACAGAAAGATAAACTCGAGTTTATTGGTAACTTTGGTGTTAATCATTAAACACCGAATTTACAGAAAAAAATAAATAAATCTGTACTATTTTATTTACAAGCTTGTAAAAATTTGCTCAAAGATAAACTCGAATTTATTGGTAATTTCGGAGTTTAACAAATCGAGTTTACAAAAAAAAATAATTTGTGTTTAGATAGGCGTATACAGGATTTGCAACATAATTTACCTGTAATACTGAAAATTTTGGTAATGACAAACCCGAGTTTAACTTAATAACTCCGGGGTTAATAGTAAACACAGAGTTTAAGAACAAATTAATTCAATTTGTAAGTTTGTATTGACAAGCTTGTAAATCTACTCACAGATAAACTCGAGTTTATTGGTAATTTTAGTGTTCAAAGTTAAACACCGAGTTTACGAAAAAAATTCTTTATTTTGTGTTTAGAGATGCGTAACCAGGATTTTAACATAATTCATCTGTAATATTGCAATTTTTGGTAATGTCAAACCGGAGTTTAACTGAATAACTTTGGTGTTAATCATTAAACACCGAGTTAAAGAAACAAACTCCTTTAATTTTTCTTATGCGAAATATTTTAGGTGTTATAACAAGAGTTTGAGACTTGATATATCGTCAAGATGGAAAAAATTTACTAAGAAGTAGAACATTAACAGCCTTTTGAAAGTTAACATAAGCACCATTTTTGGCAAAATCAAAAATATTTGGAATTTTTTCTATTTATTTTTAATTTTTAAATAGAGTTGCAAAACGTTTAATTTATTAGGACTGACTTAAATGCTATTTATTTTATTACAAGCTTTTCTATTTATTTAAAAAGTATTTAAAAAATAAATCACAAAACATTAACTTTTCAGAAACATAAAGCAGCTGAAGTACTTACTATCTAGTACTTTCTTTATATTTCATAAATATGACTGACTAACCACACTTGATTGTTTCAAGTATTTTCCATATTTTTTATTTTCATAGATATAACTGAGTAACCACACTTGACTGCGAATGACTTATGATCAAAAATAAAATTTTATTGCTCCATTCAACCCTGCTTTCCTAATTTACGCATACATACATACATACATACATACTTTGTATAGCGTTCCAACTCAATAATTTGTAGACTGCCAAACGTCAACGGCAACCAATTGCCGCAAATAATTAAAAATCTCCGATGTAATTTTAACGCCCACAGCAAACCAATTGTCTCAGAATTTTGCAATTAAGAAAATTACACATTTCCCAAAAGTAATTAATCATTAAGAAATTAATCAAAAACAACAAAAAACAACAAAGTATAAGAAACTAGCAAAGGCAAGTTAGAATTTTACAAAATTTAAAAAACTTTTCCTAAACGGAAGCGTGTTATGCAGCGTTTTTGCATCAGATACTCCAATAATTGCACCGAGCACTACAACAAATACACGTCTGTGAGATAGCAGTGCAGGAGATTGTCGGAATTGATAAATGGGAAGTTGCAACAATGATTTATGTGAATTTCCGCAATACCGGCCAGCAAAGGTGAAGTACAGCACGTAGAGGGTGTAAATTTTTATTAAGCGCATTTTAGCAAATATTTGCGCAATCAAAATGCGCAGCATATCATCTTCCCGGAGCGCTTGTGAATGTGATGTGTTGAATGAAGTACAAAGAAATTTCACAGAAAACTGAACTTCCTGCTAAACAGCACAACAAATATAAACAGTGTTAAATTGAAACACATAATTATATTTAATTTCTTTTTGTGAAAAAAAAGCAAAACAACTTATGCAAATTTGTGCAATAAATTTAAATTTCTACCCGGATCGTGTGGAGCACATTAACACATTTATTGGCAGACGTTTAGGCAGAAGCTGCAGCATGCATATTAATATTTGAGGTTAAAAAATATAAACATTACCAATTGCATATATAAATTTGGCAAAAATAAAGATATACTGCACTTTTAAGTATAAAATGGGCAACAGTAAAAAATTATTACAATTTTATCTTCAAATTTGGCAAAATTCATATGAAGCCACAAGCGGACAACAACGATAAATCGCATCAAATAATTGATTATAAACCGCACAACACCTTTACTACAATTATTTACTATGTTACTCATACGTCATGTTGAGCGCTGCTGTAGTGGCCGTCAAACCGCCGGCTGCAAGCACGATTTCACATGAAAAACCGCAAACACATATGGATCACAGTAAACCCAAGATATGTCAATTTATTTTTTATTTTTAATTTTTTTTTGATCATGCACATTACACTTTTTATTGTTGCTATTGTTGTCAATGAATTCTGCAAATAATTGTGGTTCACATTATCAGTTTCAGCGTATATTTCTTGCGAACGTGCTGAGTGTTGCTTAAGTTTACTACAGTTGAGGCGCAGAGACACTATTCATGCTTACTTTTATTGTTGTTGTAGTTATATGTGATCTGATTGTTGACATTGGACATCGGCTCATACATCAGAAAATACATAATTTGTGTTGCTGGTCAGGATAGTGTTCCAATAAAGGTGCCACTGCGCTATTTATTTTATGTTTGTCTAAGAAAAGAGAAACTGCGTAGATAGAACCTCAGTATCTCAGCGTTTGAAGATAACAAAGCATATTTGTTCTTATTTGGTGCTAATGACGTCATATGAGTACTTGTGAGTGATTGGCGGGTGAAACCTTAGACATTTGTGATTATGTTCCAAGCTATGCTCCGCGGCAAGATCAAACAAATTTATAGACTGTGTAGCATATTCATGTGAATGGCAATCTTTTCAATGCAAATTTCTCATTACATGACAGTTAGTATTTTTATTTGTTAGTTTGGTATTTAGTTTTTAGGAGCACGCTTTTGAAAATTATTCGATTGAAAATAAAATAAAAAATGATGTAAAATTGAGTTGAAATTTCGAAAGACTAATTTCGAACATAGACACGATTAATTTTTTATAACTTTCAAAATATTACCTAAAAAACTCTCTTAAACTCGAGTTTATTATTTTGAGTTTAAAGTTAAATTCAATAAATACAATTAATAATTTGTTTATAACATACGCCTAAAAACTTTCATAAAATCGATTTTATTAGTCGGAGTTTAAGCTTTAACTCAATTCATAAGCACGGAGTTTACCAAAAATAGATCAAAAACAGAAAAATTTCAAAAATGAAGTAAACTTTTCGAAAATACAAAAAAAAAATTCGGTATTACATAGACTTGTTAATGAAAAAAGTATTTATTTGTGAAGACTGTAGACGTAAAAAAGTATTTATTAAGTAAATGTTTAGATTATTTTCCAATATTTCGTTTTTATTTTTTGGATTTCGAAAGGGATAGAAACCTGGCTTACGCCTAATTCGTATCTCGTAGCCTGCCACACTTTAGAAATTTAAAAAAAAGTTAATCCTTTGTACTTACATATATTGACTTTGTACTAAAATACAAATATGAAAATATTTACCTATAAAATCTCCCGCTGTTCCTAAATCTATATTTTCCAGTTTTCAATTATTCATAACCTAAAATATTCGAAAATGAGTGAGTGAACCCCGAATATATTTACTTACTCTTAAGTGAGTTATCATTTAAATACTTATTTATTCAGATACCGCTTTTATTTACATATCCAACGACCTAGCATTAAAGTAAATACTGATTTTGCAGTTTTTGTTTGTTTTATAAATACGTCTCCTTATTATGACCTTACGTATGTTTGCGCTTTTTATTGAGTACAATAAATTTAATGGCATTTTGGCGGTTTATCTCATTACAATTCTTCTTTCTTTTGAGGATTTTTGATTTTTAAATATCTGAAAAATATGGCCTGTGCTATTTGTTATTCAAAACTATTTCATTCATATATTCAAACAATTTCTTACCATCTTTACAAAATAAATTTGACTAAAACGACTTAAGTATTTCCTCAATATAAATCTTAAATTTTTTCGTCTGCTTTTTAATGAAAGTTTGATAATTTCATGTTAAAAAATGCGGAAATTTTGCTTACAAGCGCATTTCATGTAATAAACTTTATCGCAAAGAAAATTCCACAAGCTTTCAATAAAATATTTTCCAATCAAAAGCAAGAACATTCAGGAAGTTAACACAACAACTACGCTACATACAAGCTTTAGCAATTATGTATGTAGATATAAAGGGTGATGTCAGGCACAACAAGTACTTAAACGTAATGCTGTTATTCTCGCTTCTTGCGCTAAATAATGAAGAATTCTTTATGCAACTTTCAACACCAAAAATGATAATAAATCTTATTGAAATGGAAACATTTCATTGTCTTCAAAGTGAGTGAATACTTTGCGGTATTTACGGCTTGCTAAAAGCCAATTTGTTGTTGTTGGTGTTGATGTAGTGGCTTTATCGGCGATTTGTTGCATTGACAGCAGGTTCACCAGCAACAGGCACGTAACAGTCAGACGAACGGACAATCAGTCACTCAATCAATGGATCTGCCAAGAGACAAGGCGAGACAAGGTGGCTTTTTCCAATAATTTACATTATGTTTGTGGGTTTGTAAGTACTTGATATGTTCTTATGTAGGTGCTTGGGTATAAACGTGATGAGCACTAAGTTAAAAAGGGGGAAAAAGATGGGAGTTGTGGGAACGTGTTGCGATGGGGAGTAATCAAAAGGGATAAAAAATTCGAATTAAAAATAAAATTATTAAAAAAGTACAGTGTTGCCGTATGTGGTGTTTTGCATAATAGTAAAAGTTTTTATTACCCACTCTTCGCTAGGAGAGAACTATAGATCACAATATGGCAATTATTAAAATGGAAGCATCCACAGGTACACGGAATGAAAATTTTTAAACAAATAACTACTTAAAATGTAATTCAAAAAGCAAACTGTAAATAATAAATAGCAATAAAAAGAAATAAAAATCAGCAAAAACGCATTACAACAATCGTACGAGTATAATACAATCATAACGATATAAGTCTATTTGTGCACCCACATTACCGAATATTGGCGAAATTTCATTGGTGGTGGCATTCATTAGTGACTAGGAAACACAAACAAAAGCATAATGGCATATATAAAGACGCTTATGTAGATATTTGAGTGGCGCCGTCGCAAAAACGTGATCAGCCGCGTCACTTTTGGCCTACTTTGACTATACGGCAACGCATCTATGCACAGATACATATAATACACAGCTGCGGGCTATATATTAGATGTGCACATATGCATATATCGATATAAATATGTAATATATAAGTAGATATATGCGTTAAAGTCGTCAGTGAAAGATAATAATGTGCGAAACTTATTTTATACTTCGCAATGTAAATGGCACACTAGTTTAATGTGTTTAGCAACATGTTGCAGACAGGTGTTCGATATCGTTAGCAACATACACAAATAAGAAATTGTTGAAAATAAGGATTTAAGGCGTAAAAATGATGTTGCTGGAGAAGAAGAGCTGAAGTTTAAATTAGTATTCAGCAGAAGTGGATTAATGGAAGCCTGCCCAGTTGAAAATAGGGTGGCTTGGGAATATAAATGTAATAGGTATGATTTCTTGTACACTTAAATCTTTTTTCTAATAGAGAAAAGTATGTTTTTTTCAAAATTGTATAACATTAATAGACATGTGATGTTTCAGACCACTTTTTATGTTGAATTATTATCTTATATTTATTTATTTAAAGCATTTTCCAGTAACTAAGTAATATTTTTCCAAAAACTACTTATCCGAAATTTATCCGAACTCGGTTATAAACGCGAAAGCGATCTTTACACTAATAAAAAAGAACAAGAAGACTTTTCCAAAATTTAAATTTTTGCGCCCTATCCTTCCTTTTCTTCAAATAGTTGGTATGTGACTTGAATAATATTTTATTCCTAATTATAAGACCGCCTAGTTGTAGGCTTTGATTTTTTTGATATAACAAAAATTAAGTGAAGCATACATTTAGGAGTAAAACTTAATCAAGATGCTAAAATACGAGTTAAAATTTTTGGTATATAATTTCTGTAGATATTTAAGCGCTTCAGCCAGAATTTGAAGAAATTATAGTGCACGAGGTTAGTATTACATACATACAAGAAGAATACACTTTACCTTCGGCTTCATCGAAACTATAATATCCTTCACAGAAGCATTTCTTATGGCATATTTAAAAGGATATAAGCAAATTATTGTGTTGATTTTGATTGATCATTTTGTATGGCAGCTATATGCTATAGTAATCCGATCTGAAAAAATTCTTCGGATATTGTGGCACTGACTCGGACAATAAACTTTGTCAAATTTCGTGAAGATATTTTGTACAAAAGAGTTTTTCATACTGGGCCTAGATTTTGATTGACCATTTTGTATGGCAGCTATATGCTATAGTAATTCGATCTGAAAAATTGCCTTGGATAATGTTATATACAAAATTTTGTGAAAATATCTCGTCAAATAAAATAGTTTTCTATACAAAAACTTCATTCTGGTCGCTCTGTTTGTATGGCAGCTTTATGCTCAGGTGATCCGATATCAAAAAGAAAAAAACGACCGGCGCGCTGTTGTTAACTCGCGGCGTCTGTGCCAGTAAAGAAGAAGAAGAAGAAAATCTGATATCAATGATTTCTTGGGCAGAAATACGACATTAATTTCTTGGTGTTACAAATTTCGCGACAAAGTTAATATACCATTTCGGAATATAAATATTTATTCACATAATATTTAATTAGGAAACTGACTAAGCTTCTATTGATACAAGTTTTCAGATCTTATATTCAAATAATTTCGACTCAAGTAACTTATAAGTTATACTCAAATATACTTTTCAACCGCCAAATTTGGCCTATAACCACTTGCTAAATATTTAATTAAAAATAACCCGCAAAATATACGAGTTTGCGTAAATATTCTTCAACGAACATATTTAAAATTTATTACGCGTTTGATATACGCATAAAGGCAAATCATACATTTGCTCTTGGGGATTC
Organism: Bactrocera neohumeralis; assembly: GCF_024586455.1. NCBI lineage: Eukaryota > Metazoa > Arthropoda > Insecta > Diptera > Tephritidae > Bactrocera > Bactrocera neohumeralis. The sequence goes on from NC_065922.1 coordinate 28,795,407, forward strand.
CCACAACCTTTATTTTAAGTAATGCTCCAAGTATTCACAAATGCGTTCAGTTTTCTTATAAATATAGCTACAATTTTATTAACATAAAACAACACAATTTAGTGAAAGGTTAATGCGACATACATAAGTCCAAATAGTTAACAAGCGCGTAAGCAAAATATTTTTAGATGCATTGGCCAAACGCCTGGACGCGGTAACTAAAATTTGCATGAAAGCGATACACAACCACACAAACTAAGATGTCGTTGCAAAGGTTGAAAAATAAAAATCGAAAACACGAAATACGCGACTGCTTTGCTAACTAAAGAAATGTTTGAATCTTTTATTGCTTTTGTTTTTTGAATGCTCAAATAACTGGCCCAGCAAGCAGTCAGAGAAGACAGCTGATGCGAAGCTCGGTTTTGCATAAACACACAACGAATGCATACAAGTTAAGTATTTTAAGTTATACTTAGCGCCAGCGTCATGCGATAGCCAGCCGTTTGGGTGCTATTTCAACCCAAGTAGACGCTAGTATCCAATACTTTGTCAGTTGGTTGACTTGACTTGACTTGAGTTGAGTTGAGTAAAAGCCCAAATCGAAAACAAGCCGCTGATAGATAAAACATTGAAGACAACACCAAATGCGCGTAAAAACTAGAAATGAGAAATACAATATGCATACGGTAAATATGTATATTTGTATATATGTACATATGTATGTATATGGGTTTGAACGAGCTAAAAATGTGTGCTATACCGGCGTAAACTGGATAAAACTAGAAACGGTGCGGTTTTCTAACATCATTTGACTTTTCGGTCGCTTGTTTGCTGAAGAAAAAAAAATAAAAATGCTAACAAAAAAAATCAAATAAAAGAAATTATAGTAATAAATAGTCGACTATAAAATATTCATGGGTAATCAGATATTTATGTAAATTAGTTTGTAAATAAATATGAGGGGTTTAAGGCATGCTTAGAAATATACATATATATATAAGTATGCTGTATGTGTATTAAGTTAAAGCTGATTATACGATTGATTTGCTTAAATTACTGATTTATTGCCTTCTAGCTAGACCAACAAATTTAAATAAATCAACTCAATTTTTTCTGATTTGAAGAATTGCGCGTTAGAGCATTCAACTTTAAGATCTAGCACAACATTAGATAACGGCATAAATTACTTTCAGCATTAGTATTTGAGGGCAGCTACACTGATTGACAACAAACTCTAACGAAAGCACTGGCATAGTATATACATATGTATATAGTATATATATGTGACCTGGTCTACGGAAAGGGGGCTTAGGTGTCAAAAAAAAGGAGAACAATTAATGAGATAACGAGAAACTGACGATTATTTTTAACAGCTTTTCCCAGAAAACTAGTTTTCGCACGTTAGCTCTCTTTTCGTAGACCAGGTCACATATACTTGTACTGCTACTAAAAAATACGAAAAGACTTTTTCGACTACCAATATATCTATACATATATATGTTATGAATAATAAATATTAATTTTTAACATAAATTTCATATTAATCATACATACATACTCACACATAATACATATTAAAACTTTTTACAGTTTATTGCACACACTCACACACGCAAATATACAATTGATTTCATTCTTATGTTAATCACCCACTCATTTGCATACGTTGAACTCGTAATCAAAATATTATAGATTTAATTTGATTTCCATACAAAAGCAGTTCAACAATCAATACTTGCATAGCTAGTTGCTTGTTATGCGGAAGTGATAATGAGTTTATGTAAACGCAGTTGGTATTTAAATTGTTAGAAACAAAAAGGCCTTTGTGGCTTTTAAATATGCAGTCATTTTTGAAATAGTCTCGCATTTTATAACTTTGTAGTTTACGAGTTCGAACTAGCCTGCAGTTTGCATAATTAGGGGGGGGCGGTAGCACATACCCGGTATATAGACATACTAAGTTAATACAATTGTATAACATGTTTAAGTATATTCAGGCGCTTAATGATTTCTTCGAATCGCATTTGCGTAGTTACATATATATCTATATTGGTATATTCAAATTATATATTGATATTGGAATATATTCCTGCACAAATCAATGACTTGCGTATTTCAATGATTGAACCTGTTTAAGGCTACTACTAATTGGTTATTGATTAGATATATTTTTAGAATAGTAACGCAGTAACGGCTGGTTCGGTTGAGTTGATATTTTTCACGAACTTCTTAGATATTTGTCAGGAAAATATGATAAGAATAAACGCATAGAATATTCGATAAAAATTTCGATTTTTTAAACTACTCTGGACTGCAGTATCTTTCACAAAACTCACATTTTTTGGAAAGCAGCCATTTTTCAACAATCAGTATTTTGAAATTTTTTAATCTCCCAATTATTATCTGTGTTCATCTGTGTTAATAATACATTTTTTGGTTTTTGGTTCTGAGATATTTATAAGCTGAAAAATCAGCCTTACCGCCAGGCACTTTTTTTGAAGGTGTTCATGCAGATGCGTGATCAAGAGAATCCAAAATTTTTCAAAATAAATTGAAAGATATAAAAGTAAAGTAGACTCTACAAAATATATTATATTTTTTATATATTAAATCCACTGCCTCTTTAAAAAAAAAATTCACCAAAATTGCGTTTTTCGGCCTTGCGAGTGGATATATTCTCTTAAGGGGTTACTTGGGTTTACTGGTTTCAAAAAATCAATTTTTTTGTCTTATTAAATTCTACAACACCTATAGAATATCGTCCTAAATAATTTTAAGCTGATCCGAGTAATAGTTTCGGAGATACAGCCCTAGAACTTGTGCGCTCGAAGCTGGCTAGGCTAAGTGTGCCTTTTTTAAACGCCTTTTTCTCGAAAGTGTGTTTTTGAAGTCGACTGGCAGGCTTTCTCGAGAACTGCTCAACCGATATTCATGCAATTTTACACAGGTGTTTGAAATACAATTCTTAGAGACATGCACGAAGGATTTTTTTTCGATTACTATTAACTATTAGAAAAAAATGTCGCGAAATTTTAATTTTTAAAATCCAATTTTCAGTTTTTTTCCTTCGGCCTAGCTCTAAGTTAAGGTTTCAACTTTTTTTCGAAAATTTCAGAATTTCTTTGTTAATAGTGTATGTTTATAACAATAAAAAATTTAATTTTTTATATGAAAAAAAATTGTTGAAAAAACGCTGTTTTTTACCAGAGAAAGCCCATGCAACCCCTCCTTAGCTGTTTGTAACGACCTTTTTGTGCGGTTTATAAAGAAAGTTTAAGTGCAGTCTCAGCATCATAAATTACTGTAGTCTCAAATTTCATCTATTAACTGCAAAAACAGGATATAAAAAGGTACATATATATACGTATTTAATTTTATTTTTGCATTGTACAATTAGTACCATTTTTCTAAAGTCTGAAAAGCTTAACTATAATAAATCAACGCTTGAATAGAACGTGCATTAAAAATAGAATTTTTATTATATCCGGTTGCTTAAAAAAAGTATACATACAAACAGTATAACAGTATGTTTATAATGCACACAAAATTCTTATTCTATTTTATTATTTATTGCTTTATTTTATTTTTTATTAGCGTGGTCAAATTCGTTTCAAAGCGCTGAGCATTTTGTAATGCGCACTTCAAGAATCAATGGTAATTAATTAACCCTTTTGTGTGACTTAAAAAAATTCTTAAATATTAATCAAGTTATATGTTATGATACTACATTTAAAGTTGGCTTTGAAGATATACTTTTAAACCGCTTACATTTATTTATAAGCGTAGAATATGTCAATGTTTGAATAGCAATAATATTGATATTTATTAAAAAATGAGCTTATTTTGTGTCCAAAAAAAAGTTAAAAATCGAAATAAATGTGTGCCCGAATATTAAAGCTGCTTAAAACTAATGACGCAGACAAATAGTCAAGAGCGCAAGTCTGAGGAATTGGGGAATTTTGCGTGCAAAATTGCATTGTAATGTGACATTCTCTTATTTATGGTACTGGCGGTGCTTTGTGAAGATATACTGAAGTGGTTTGATAATTTTTAAATTAGAAAAAATTTTAATTGATTTATTGAACTATTTTTAAGTTCATTGGTCAAGCTTTATTGTGGCTAACAATATATTAAATTGTTTTATTTTTCAATAGAGTGAAACGTTAATTATGAATCAAGACTAAAGCACTGTGGGCTGTATAAAAACAGCTACAGTATCTTTGTTACGGTTCAATTAAATTTGTAGAAACTTGAATCCTCATTGCAAACTTTCTTTTATATTTTTTAATAAATTTGTTAATAAAACTTTTTGAATAATTTTTAAAGTTTTTTTTATTTTTTTTTATATTTTATTTATTTATTTTTTTCTCATAATTTTATTAATTAAATTTTCTTCATATTTTTTGAATAATTTTTTTTGTAATTTTTCCCTTTTTATATTATGTTACAATTTTAAAATAATTTTACAATTTACAATAACAATTTAATTACCGTTTCAAAAGCCGCTCAATTCTGTTTACAGCACAGTTTCACTCAGCAGCAAAATTGCATGCGATATTTTTTACAAGCTTTCATATTTTGCTTTTCATTTCATTCCAATTTTTTGTATAGAAATTTCTCGTATGTAATTACAATGATATTGCATTTGAATGCATAAATCTTTGTGTTCGCAACTGGAATTACCAGAAGCTAATTTTATTGCTCCAAATAAGTAAATTGATTGTAAAAACTGCAATTATCTGTAATAAATTAATCTAGTTGTCATTTGCAAAAGCTACTGCTTTTAATTTAATTATTGTCAAAAAATATAAAATTTTTTTGTAAATCTTATTTCGTTTATTTATTTTTATATTATTTATTTATATTACTTTTAAAACGGATTTTTGCAGTGAAATATTTATTATTTTTAGTTTAAGTTTAAAAGAAAAAAAAATATTTTTTTTTAATTTTTTAAATAAGTTTAAAAGAAAATATAAAATTATAAATCCATTGGGCATATATTTAAAGTTCCAAAAAAGCGATAACCAATTTTTTAGACATTTCTCCCCAAAAAAATTTTATAGGAAAAAAGATTAAAAAATTTTCGCAAGATAAGCGATCAACTCATAGGCACATTTCTCTAAAAAAGTATAATCTACATACATACATTAATTATATTTTCAATATTATCTACCATACAATTTTTCGTAAGCGAAAACAACCGGCAAATTAAAAAACAATATCATTTCGTGACCTAAAATGCAAAACAACGTAGCATCGAAAAAATCGAAATTTAGTTTTTTTAATGCTTACGATGCTCTACAGCATATGGCATATATGTAGCATAAAATTGTCAGCTTTCGCAGTCAGATATAACCAATTTATAACTATTTAATAACCAAAAATTTTCAGATATAACAATTATATAACCATTTTATAACCAAAACTCAAATTTTGTTTCAATATGAGTGGTTTCTATTATAACGTTGTCCTTCGCCTATAAACTTATGAAAGGTGATGTTAGCTTGTTTTGCATTTTAGGTGCTGAATTTTAATATTACCCAATTTTACTATCATTAGCTTATATCTATTGAATACTAAGGCAAATATTAATTAAAAATATATGTATATATATTCGCCTTTGACATATTATTATTATATTCGCTTTCTTTATTTCTCATTCAATATTTTTTATATCTCAGATTTTAATCTATAAATTTCAATTACTTGTTCTTAATGACTTCATTGTTCAGCAAAAAAGAAACTTGATATTTCATTGTTGCTTAATTAACTTAAGCCGTCTACAAATTTATGGCGGATATACGGCTTAGGTCCGTCTGCGTGAAAAGTAGCAACACAAAATGTAATCTACTGGATTCTCAATTAAGTGCAATGTTTTTTATACAAATAATTCCGTTTTTTTTCAACTAATTTCGTCTAATTACATATTGTGAGGAAGTATATGGAAGTTATGTAAATACATATGTATAAGCAGTTTTTATTTTATCCATAATTAAGAGCGTTATAGCCATACTGAAATTATTTATTTCTAGTTGTGTGTGGCTTTCCTGATATTTATATCGTTAATATTGAAAGTATGGCAAGAAAAAGAGGCGGATATTTTTGCAATAATGGCGCATGCAAGGTTGTCAATTATTGCTGGTTTTTATTAAGGGATCTAGTGATAAAAAAACAACTGTAATTAATTTTTTTTCAGGGATCTAGTTATGAAGAAAAATCCATAATTAAATTGTAAGTGATGGTATAATTGTCATTACACATATTTATCATTACAAACTAATTTATTTATTATATTATTTGATTACCTACAAGTTAATTCTGTATATTTTTTATAACTAGATTTTCTTTAACTATTTAGTTTACTTTATTTAGTTACAAATTTCATTACAATCAATATCGAATTGTTCGATTACTTTCAATCAACCGGCGTTAATGCAATAGTTATCAATATGTCAACGTAGTACACTACAAGTTTCTATCTAGCTAAGAATTTACTTTCAGCAAGCATCTTCAGCTTGCCCTTTCCACTTAAATATTTGCCCTAATGCCTTACACCAAAAGCGCTAACGACTTTTAAACGATTTATGCATATTGATTTGTACGCTCAGCAGCTGTCCCGCAGCCCCAATCACTTTACCGGCAGCGACACCGCAATTCACTGTTCACGTGATCTTTCCAGTTCATTGATTCAGAGAAATCGTATGCGTAACAGACATTTACAAGTCGGCAAGTGCTCGTCGCTCATATGCATATCGTGTAACACGAACACAGAATACGGCATTACAAATGCCGCCGCTGCTGTCTTTGCACGGCAATCGATAGCACTATCAAAATTATGTAGAAGCATGTAAGTTTTTATCGCTGCTACGTACGCTCACCGGCGTAACCATCAAATTTAAACAGAAAACTTTAATATATGTATGTATAAGAGAAAACAAAAAAAAAAAATAAAATAAAATGACACGATCAACACTGTATTCATCGAACAAATGATTCAAATGCAAAGCGGTGGGAGGTATAAGTATATATACTTACATATAATATATTATATTTTTACACATATGGATATATCTATATATTATATCAAGTGTTTACATTCTGTAACTGCATTAAAGATGAGTGCTACTTAATAGTTTTCACTGTACGATCGCCATTTGGAGGCTCTTCCGACAGACAAACAAGTTGGCCGCATGTCTGTCGCGGCGCAGCGTTTGTTGTGCGCATTGATTTCCGATTGTTTCCGGTTAAAACTAGATGTTGTATGAAATGAAAACAAAATGTAAATATATATTTCATTAAGAGTTGTGTAGCGCTGCTGGAATTTTCCGACGTTATTAGTTACAAGTTTATTAGTGGATATACGCGCACAAATATTATATTATACATGCAGGCATATTTATGCGCAATCAGTGGAGAAATGGTGGTGCATTTATTACTGTTAACGATTACAAACGATGCGCTGACATTTGTTGTTAGCGCATTTGGGCGTTTAATAAATTGTGGTTAACTTCGCATTTTTAGAGAAATGGAAATGTGTTTGTTTATAACTATTTCTATAAATTATCTCGTTACAATTAATGTGAACATAAACACATCTAACTTCGTTTTGTCATTTCTTAGATATGTAGTTAGATTTAACCGCTATCCTTTTGTAAAGAAATCTGTGTGCGAAAGCAATACACAATTTTGCAGTTTAATTTAATCCAAGAGAGGTTGCAGATATCTCATTAAGCTGATATAACCGCTTGCTATTCGATCGCTGTTTGCTCATGACTGCCTCTTATTTTTATGCCAGTTGTCTGTTCGATTCACCAATTTTACAGTTTTGACCTATGTTTCATTATGACTGCTTGTCCTATTTATACCAGTTGTTTGTTCGTTTCACTAATTATACAATTTTGATCTCTATTTGGGTGAAATTGTTTATTATTTTTATGACAGTTGTCTGTTCGACTCGCTAATCATACAATTTTGATCTCTTTTTGATTATGACTGCTTATCTTATTTACACCAGTTGTCTGTTCGATTCACTAATTTTACATTTTTAAACTTTATTTGATTATGACTACTCATTCTATTTATGTCAATTGTCGATTCAGCACTTGTCCATTTTGGACCATCTACGAACGTTATTTGTATACCATAAAGTAAATTTCCATGGGGTGACTTCAGGATATTGAAAAAATTCTGTCCACTTATTTTTATTTATATTTTCTTTTTTTTTAATTTTTTATGTAAGTCTTCTATTAAATATCAATTATTAAACTTATACAAATAAATATAAAATATAAAAATAATATAAATATATATATTTCTAATAAATTTTCTTTTTTATTTGCAGATTTTTTTCTATATTTCGGGTGATATTCATAGCCGTTAATTTTATTCGTATATAATTGATGGGAATCATCAAAGCGGAACTACTAGATCAGTTAGTCTAATCAGGTGAGTTATTAAGATAACGCAAAGTAAATAACTAGGAGCAAACTAAAAAAAATATAATTAATTAAACTTTGTAAAAATAGATATATGCATATTTGTTTTTGTTCTACTACTACCTTAGAAGACAATAGGAATACCTATATTGTGAACGTAACGTTTGAATGCGATATTATAGATCAGACGTAAATTAGTAAAGAATAATAATACTTCTGAATTACTATATAGTATAAATAAAGGATTATTTAAGTATATTAAATATATAAGCGACAACTATACAAAGAAATTAAAAAAGAAAAAAAAAATAAATAGATAACAAAAATCAAATTATATGAGAAGCTTTCTCCGAGCTGAAATATTATTTTCATATAAATTGAACTATAGTATATAACTGGATTATATTCTATATCATTCCCTATTCAATAACTGAACACTAACAACAATTTAGGAGAGATTTGCTTTAAAACCGAATCTTCGCAATATAAAAAACAGTATACAAAAATCTATCTAAATCTTAGACCTTTCTAAAACCTCTCAAAGTTTTTGCCGCTATAAATATTGGGCAGTCGAAAAAGTCTTTTCGTATTCCTAATAAAATTTTAATTAATTTTTTTTATTTTTATGCAAAAGTTATGAAACTTTTATAGCATTTATCCTAGTATATTAAAAACTAATCAGCTATATCTGGTTTCTGCACAAACGCAACGTAACTTCACTATACATACAATACATTTATGCATGCTTATAAAAAAAAACATTAAATCAAACTCACAGCCATAAAAAAGTTCAGAACCTTCACACCACATATTATACGAACGCACTCTTAGTTCCACCTTCGGGTCATATTTTATACGCGACTTATCGGCACTTGAAAAATTTGCTGATCGCTGCTGCAAATTCCAGCATATAAAGAGTTTAGGGGCTTATCGAAAAGAATTAAATCAGTGCAGAAAAATCGTTTGGTAATAATAAATTAATCGTTGCAAGCGCTAATTTATTTCATACCACATGTTATGAAAAATGCTCAAATAAAAAAATTCAAAATAGCATACATACGCCATTTGATTAGCCAGATTCCGATACTTCGTGATTGATGAAAAATAAAAAAATTGCTGAGAGAATTTATTGCTCATAAATAAGGCGATTTATTGTCAAGTAGCTGAATGTTGGTATAATTTTTATTTTTGCTTTGACTTTTACTTTGTTGAAGTGCTCTCACAATAATATATTAATTTTTTTTTAATAATATTTTTTAATGAATGTGGGGTTGTTTTGTTTTATTTTAAGTTTTGTGCTGATAGCAATATTTATGTGCGGTTTTGGCAACAATTTTTTTACGTGACAGAAAATTAAATGCTTTCCATGAATGAAAAATTAAATAAAAAACTATAATACTCTGTAGCAACTGGTTGCAAGAATATACAATTGGAATTCTACACATACATTTATTACAAAATTCAGCATAAACCATAATACCGCTTCAGAGAAATAAAAATACGACCTAATAATGCTCCTATTCACAATTTTACACCGTAACTCTATTTAGAAATCGCTTATACACCCAGCTCAGAGCAGATTGGTCTTATATATGTATATATGAACGTCCATAGCTTCTTTAACAAAAGCTGCTGCTGACTTCTTATAATGCGATTTACAAGTATATATTTTCAGAACTTGTATAGAAATAACGGTGTTTTATAACAACCTCATAAAATTCTTCCGAAGCAAAAAAAAAAAATCTGAAAACGATTCGAACAGTTCTTTCATGCAAATGAATGAATTCTTACTTCATTCTTTGTGGCCCTTCTCTATCATTCTCTTTTATTAAATATAAATTTACCGTTACCAAATTTCAGCGCCAAAAAATGGCATTGATATTCATACATACATATATACATAAATGCATATGTATGACTGTAGTATGCATTTTGCAGTTAATTGCCTCCACTGCCGTCACAGCTGATTGCATTTTGCATTTTCTCTAAAAATAGAATTTTTTAATAGCCCCACACAACAACACAAAGTGAAGGGAATTAAATATTTTTCGGCATTACAAAATATGCTTCATTGCACACTGGAAATACTATAAATACATACATACGAACGTAAACTGTACGAAAATAACTCAAGTCTTAAAAAAGTGCCTATATAACTTTAAAAATAGCCGCCAATATCGTTAAATGATGTGCAATACGAAGATGTATATTTATGTAATGTGCATATATACGAGTATAAGTAGCGTCAAAAAATTTTTTTACCGTTTAGAGCTCAGCAGGTCGAAAAGTTTCGCTGGTTAATGCAACAGGTGCGCAGCTGACATTTTGCTGGCGAGGGGTTTTGCAAAGGAAAAAAATTATAAAAATCAGGATTTGATCTGTTTAGAAAATTAACGGGATTATCAGTGCAGATTGATTTAATAAGAAAAAGTATGAATTTTACTAAAATAAATTTCAACAAAATTTCAGAATAAAAATTGCAAATTGAGTAACAATATGTCACTTGGCAGGGGAAAAAGTACTTTAAAGCATGTTTTCATAAGCAAAAATAAATATTTTTTAACAAATATATAATATTTCTTTATGAAAATATAACAATTTTGTAAATTCGTTAAAATATGATTATATTAAAAAAGTTTATTGGTCTTCAGGAACTTTCGTCTTACCTTCTTTTACGGAAGTATACTCATCTATACCTTATACAAATAAAAAGAGTTATAAAACAAGTATTGTAACAAAAATTTCTTTTAAAACTAGTTCAAGTCGACCAGATGCTTTAGAAAATTATACATTCTCGAAACCTCTTTGAAATATATTCCTCAAAATCGTAAATCAAATATATATTTAGGAAAATATATTTTTCTTAATTCTTCGTGGCTTCGAAGGGCTTCTTCTTTTTATAGTTAATCATTTTATTCCAAATATTTTCGAAATTCTACTTACGAATAAATTAATTCATTAGCGAAAATTAATCTTTTCGAAATGATTTTAGCGTACAATCCGGGTCAATTTTGATCAGATGCCGCCGATTTAAATGCTTAGTCCATCAGTAACCGTATTTCTGTTACTTTGAAGGCATATTCATTTTGATGATCGAAAATTAATTTTTTTCGAAACGAAACGTGCAGTTCGAGTCCAATTCGATCAGATGGTATATTGAAAACTTAAATGCTCAGTTCATTAATAACCATATTTCCGTTCTTTTGAGAGCATATTAATTTTTTATGACTCAAAAAAATTTGAAACGGTTTTTGCGTGCAATCCGGGTGAAATTTGATCAGATAATAGACTGAAAATTTAATTATCAGTTCATTAATAATGGAATTTCCCTCACTTTGGGAGCAATTAATTTTAATTCTTTTTTTGTACGCTCAAAACCAACTCCGACATTTTAAGGCCCCTTAGTTTTTTCTAACTAATATCAACTAAGTTAGCCACCTGCTTCAAGTCAAGTCTTTTATTATGTATAAAATATGTAAGAAGAGTCATTTGATCCGAAAACCCCACCTAGTGTGCGGCCCTGACACAGGTATAGCATATACACCCGTAAACTCAAAGCATACAAGGCATTATTATTATGTCGCTGCAACATGTTGGCACTGCTGGCAATCGTAAAGCAACAATAAAAAGCGAAAACAAAACTGCCTTCAATCGTGAGACGTTATTGCGAAACTTTAATTGAATTGCAATTACCTTTGCCATGGCAAGCGAACAAAGAAAAAAATATTAAAAAATATTTTAAAAAATTAGCAAAGACAGCAAAAACCATCAATTGACCAATAAATAATAATCGCCAGCTAGTGGCGGCAACAGCTGAGCAAACAGTAGTCCTTGCCGCAAATTCCAAATTTTTTACCGCAACATAGCACTTTTTGTATGCGCGTGTGTGTTTGTTGTGTTGCGGCTGAACATCATCACCACAGCTTTCGTTGTTGCGGAAGTTGCGCATTTGCGGTTTGCAATTTCAAGCATTACTCCAAAAGTGCAAAAAAATTGCATAATTAGTATTTCCATAAGTAGTTCTGTATATATGTAGGTATCTGTGCGCAATTTCTCACTTACATACAGACATTTTTTTTCCTAACTGGCATTCTAATCGCTATGAAGGTCTGCCTTCCCACCGGCTTGCAGCGCGCTTGCTTTCTTTCCACTGCGCATAGTGTGCGCTGGACAGACATAAACACACAAACTCATACATATATACAGCTTCGTTTCCATAATTTTTCTCAATGCCTTTTTTACGCCAACATTTCATTTCACAAGTAGCAAATTAAAGTATCTAACAGCTACCGACAGTCGGAAGCAATTGGAGGTGTGAAACAATGTTATAATTGCTGTGTTCATTAAGAAGAAATTGAAAACAAAAAACACATGAGCAACAACAACAACTACTTTAAATAAATATTAACTCAATTAAAGGCTAAGTGTTGCTGGTGAATTGCTACTACTTCGCACTGGCGCTACAAAGGCGCCGAGTGATGATGCCGTGGCGGTGTGCTCACACTATGTACCGTTGATTAATTTATGAGCTTTGATAAGATCACTGTCATTTCAACAAATATCGACTAGTGTTATTTTATTATTTGTAAACAAATAAATTATATATGTACACCGACTATTAGTAATTTGTTTGCTTAATTAATTGCATATTTCCTTTTACTTTGGGATTCACTTCCGTCGGCACTTGCTCAATATTTACAGAACAAAAACCAGAGAAACGTTATTAATAAATCACGTTGCAGACAATTTGATAATGTTCAGAATACTTTGTTTACCGCTATGTTGAGTGGTTGATATTAATAGAACATTACTGAATTTTGAATTAGTTGAGTGAAATATATTATTAAATTATCTCTCTCATTTGGCTATTGAGAAGTAAATACTTTGGTCTTATAACGTAAAGTGGTGGTTTTATGAGGAATTTCGGACTGCTTTCAATTGATAAATTTCTGTAAACCTTTTATTTAAATTTTATGGTATTTTTTAAAAGTAGAGATGGTGTTTATAGTGTAAATAAAATTTCAAATTGAAGCATTTTAGAATTAAGGGGTTGTATGGGTTTCTTCGAGTAAAAAACAGCCTTTTTCCAACATTTAGCCTAGCTAGCCTCGATCGCACAAGTTCTCAAGGCTGCATCTCCGAAACCATTACTCGGATCAACTTGAAAATTTAGGACAAAATTTTAAAATTGTTGTAGAATTTAATAAGACAATCAAAAAATTCGATTTTTTGAACCCCACAAGCCCATGTAACCCCTCAAAGTACTGTCCCAAACTTGTTAAATTTTGAAACATTTTGGATTTCCTTGATCTTGGAGCTGATGATGTCTGTAGATTCGGAAGATTTTTCAGCTTAAAATAATCTCAAAGTCAAGAACCAAACAAATTTACTATTACTATAGATGAATACTACTGATCATAATTATAATTTTTGAAAAAAATTTTTTTTTTTAAATATACTGAAATTATTCAAAGATCGTATTCCTTTGACCATTACATGACAAATATGGTAGTCGAAAATGTCTTTTCGTATTTCTAATCAAACTTGAACTTATTTTTTTACATTTATACTAATAAATAAATAAACAAATATGTACCATTTTGGTAGACCACTTTTTGCCATTTTTCCGTTAGAGACATTATTCCATCAGTGTAAAACGAAATTTCGAAATATCAAGAACGGAAGCGAGCGAACCATTGTTGTGTTACACGAACTGATTGATACAGCATGGTCTCCGTAAACTTCAAACTTGCGTGGCATTCTTCTCTTTTTTATAAAAAAATTTCAAAATATAGCGAATTTCTTCATTATTTTCACTCATTTTTCAATAGCTATAACTGTTTTTCAACTTCCCCGAAATTCATTTTATTTTGGTTAAATGAAGCTTAAAATCTCACTTTTACAACACTGTACGGTACGACACAATGTAGCACTGGAACACTGCGACGACAACTATTGACAAAATACGAAAATACTTTTTCGACCACCCATAAATAATCATTATACATAATTATATGTATGAAGAACACCGATTACATAGCCATATCAATCCAGTCAGCAGACCATCATTTCCGATCATTTACCTTTATAATACATTCTCAATTATTTGCCCTCAAATTTCACTTGAAAATTTCATAGTAATTTTTCTCCAAAGAAAAATGCCATTTTCTGTACTTCTACCTCTTCGCCTTACTATAAAAATAGGAAATCCGGCCCTTTTGCATAAATAATCGCTGGAAGTACTCAACTATCTATCGTTAATAGTAGCATTTAACGACAGAAAGGAAAAGGCAAGAAGATAATAATAATAAACTGCTTGAGAAAAAATCGGAAAAATGCGCAAATCATGTGAGAACAAAGCGCGGTGACGATGGACAACTTCCGAAGCGCATTAAGTAGCGGGTGTTGCAACAGCAAATAGCACATATGCATGTATTTGTATTTATATGCAAATTGCCAACAGTCTTACATATTATATTATATAATTAACGAGTGTTTCGTGCCGTTAGTTAACGTGTTGTAATGCTGTCATGTAGTTGTTGGTTTTGAGAATGCCAGCCTTTGCATGTACACAATGACAGCTTCGTCAACGCACAGCAACAACTACAAACTGCAAGTACAAAACAAAAACTGCAACAACAACACCTATATATAACAACAATAGTGATTTGATAATCTAACGAGATCACTAAAGCTGTTAGCTTGTTTGGCGAGCACGCTGTTCAGCGTCGTCAATGAATTTTATAACCAAATAATAGTAACATATAATAATGTAATAGCGGATAATTTTTACAAAAACTAAAATAAAAATATTACAATCAAGCGCTGCCCTGCACGCAATTTGCTGCCACTAAAATTTCAATACACAATTTGTTGTTACTCTTTTGTCTACATGCTAATTTCAATATGAATCTTTATTGTTGTAGTGCTGACAAGAGCGTGATCGCCACGGCATGTGGGTGGTCTAACGCGCTCAGCGGTGCGCATTTGTGCAATTAAGTGCCGGAAAGCCAGTTTATTTGCTATTACAACTGTAGTTTGCATTCGAGAGAATCAATTCATTTCTGATTTTGCGCATTATGTATGTATGTATATTATTAAATAAAGGCTTTAGAGACTTTCTGGCGCTGCTCTTTGTTAATAATACTAAATTTAAAAAATTTTAATTTAAAAACATTTTCCCCATTATTCTAACAGTCCGGGTCAATTTTGATCGGATGATTTTAGTATAAGAAATGTGCTGGTATATTGTTTAATTTACAAATTTTAAATAAAAAAGTAGTTCATTTTATGCAGAGTTAAGAAAAATCCCAGAACAAAAACTAATATTCTCTTTTCTGTTCAAATTAATTACAAAGGAACTCATTTGGTTATATTTATTTATGATTTATTAAAAAAAATTCATTTAAAAAAACTAATTTTTCTAGTTCGAAATAAATTTTCTTGGAATTTTCCCAACTTAACTTGTAATAAAATATTGCAAACTCTAACTAAAAATCAAATAATGGCTTTCATGACTTATATTTTACATCTCTGTATTTAAATTTGAATAATTTCTATAATTACACTTTTTTAAACAAATTTCTTTTCCGCTAGTTTAAAAAATGTTGATCTTAAATTCGAAAGTAAGAGCCAATATTTTTACAAAATTAGTTAATACGAAATTTTTATAAAAACAATTTAAAAAAATTAAGAACAAAATTTTCATATCAAAAAATTTAAAAAAAAAATTAACAAAATTTAAAAAAAAAATTAAAAGGAAAAGTTAAAAAAAAAAAACAAATGGAAAAGAAAAGGAAAACGAATTGCGATTTTTTATAATATACTAGTTATGCTACACTAGTTTAAAAAATATCGAATTTAAATTTAAAAATTAAAACTTAGTACTTTATAAAATTTTTTAATACAAAATTGTTATAAAAAAAATTCAAGTAAAATCAGAAATACAATTCAAAAGAGATTAAATCTAAATTGAAGTTAAAAAAGAAATTTTTTATAATAGACATCAAATATTTTAACGTTTTAATTATTCTGCTGGTTTAAAAAAATACTGAATATATTTGAAAATAAAACCTTAGCACATTAAAATATTAGTTAATACATAATTTGTATAAAAACAATTTCAAAAATATTTTAAAAAAATTAACAATGAAATTTTTATAAAAAAATTAACAAAATTAACAACAAAATTTAACAACAAAATTTTTTTTTAAAAAATTAAAAAAAAATTAACAAAATTTTTATAAAAAAACATTTCAAAAGATTCCAAAAAATAAATAGAGATTAAATTGCTATTTTTCAGAATATACAAGAAATGTTTTTATGTTTTAATTAAAACTATTTTTAAACTATAAATTATTTATAAAAAAAAATTATTTAAAAATTTCCAAAAAAAAATATATTTATAAAAAATTAATTGTAACTAATTTATAATATACAAAATGTATTTACTTAAAAATAATAATATTTTTATAAAAAAAAATAATTAAAAAAATATTTTCAAATAAATTTAAAAAAAAGTTTATAGAAAACTTTACAGGCAAATAAATTGTAAATTATTTATAACATAAAAAATGTATAGTATTTACTTTTCTGAATAATTTACAAAAAAAAAACAATATACATATAAAAAATTTACAAAAAAAATTATTTAAAAAATATTAACAAAAAAATTACAAGCACAGACATCGTAAATTATTTATAAAATCAAAAAAATATTTGTTTTAAACTAACAATAGGGAATATGCATGCCTTATACGCGTTAAACACGCGATGACGTTTTTGTTTGCACTTATCACCTTGGGATAACCCATATAATAACACACTAAATTTAATATATTTAGCAAATTGAATAAAATGTTACTTAAATCATCATAGTCATAAAATAATTTTGCCATATGACTCAAGCTTAACGTTTTATTTACTTTTATTAATCACATGCTCGCCGCGAGGG
This sequence comes from Bactrocera neohumeralis, assembly GCF_024586455.1. NCBI lineage: Eukaryota > Metazoa > Arthropoda > Insecta > Diptera > Tephritidae > Bactrocera > Bactrocera neohumeralis. The sequence continues at coordinate 28,812,774 of NC_065922.1, forward strand.
AAATGTTTTTTGCGCTTATAAAACAGTGTAATCAATGTGCAATAATCTGATTTTAACTAAAGAAAAAACCCCACTAATCCTGCTGCATATTTTAAATGATTAAATGCTGATCAATGATTATAATATTGGCCGCGATATCACATCGCACGCCGATTTGCCAACAAGCACTTGATGAATGAATGTCTGCAAGCAGGTATGCGATGTGTGATAGAGCGTGTACAAATTAAAGGAAATTTGGCAGCGTGTTATAAAAATATCAAAATCAAAATCGCATTTTAAAATGATTACAAAGCTGATGTATAGTCATAAATATACATTTTTTACTTGGTTTTTTTGTAGCTAAATATTTTGTGTGTATGTATGGGTGCGCTGTTAATGCAAGACTCCAAAAATGTCACTACTTTCTTTATTTTTTCATTGAAGCAAATAAGCAGCAAATTTTCAATTGCCGTCGCCAGTATCAGTGATTGCTGATAAAAGGGCAATACGGTGTCATAATTTAAATTGTTTGTCAGTTTAATTCGCTTGCGATAAGTTGCGCGAAGGCGGAAGGAATACCCACATGAAAGTGTTTATTGGAAACAAAACTATAAATATCTATGGAATATTGTCTTTGGGGTTTTCTTTTAATTAAAAAAAAATGTGTGCAAATTATAAAATGATATTAGCTGATTCTGCTCACATAGACTAATGCCTGCCGAAGTTAGTCGGTTTTTATTTCACACTTGAAAATTATCATTTTTAATCGATGAACTCTTGAGTTTGCACGCGTCCCGATATATACAGTAGCTGTAAATATAGCGCTTGACTGATTTACAGTATTCTGAACTGCTGCCTTCTCACAACCATTTATACGCACGCATCGGCACAAAGCCCCGGCAAACTTATCGCTTCCGCTTAAGCACGAAAAACCCATTCAAATAATTATTAGCCACTTTAACTAACTGCTACTGTCTATTTTTAACATAATGATCAAAGCATTCTTAAAATCGTAAAAACCAACATTGGAAATTTGCTTAGAATTTTTACTTCAATAAATTAGAATAGAAAGATAACCGCCATTATCATATGGTTGATGTGACTTCAAAAGAAAGCATAAAAACCGAAAAGAAAATTAATTAAATTAAATTATTTAATTAGACACTCTGATATCAGTAATATAAATAATAATATAAAAAATTCGTTGAAACAATTTTGCTGGATTTTTTAAGGCAATCTGAGCATTTCTACGAACTTCAATGAAGCCAGAGGGCGCTGTAGCTAAATTTTTACCGTCAATAGTAGCATTAGACTCATACTCATTTACTGGTACATACAATTTTGGCTAATTGGAACAAAACTACATTTGTTATAGTACAATTGGTTTCGCAATAAGTGAAAACCAGGTTTTTGAACGGCTTTGCCTATTTTCAAGTTGTAGATTAACTAAATGTTGCCTAAACTTTGGCGCAAAGTCAAAAAATGCGATGAAGAGGAATTTGTAGGTCTACACTAAATAGACTCTCAAAGTCTGTTAATCAAATCGTTTCTAATTTGGAAACAACAGTTATCAACATTTGGCGAAGAAATCAATTTTATTTACGAAATAATTTTAATTTCGCAACTCAATGAAAGCACTTAACGCACACTTAAAATAATTTTTTGCAACCATTTTGTTATTTGTCTGTTATTATCATTAATCTATTTCGGTTTCCTGCTTTATTTACAACAAAAAATATTTTTTAACATTTTTTAATTACTGGTTTAAATACTGGTATAATCTAAATACTCTCGAGAGAAATTTGAAAAATAATTCTTTGGAGTGAAGAAGAATTCACAAACCTTGTAGAGATTTTGTCCTTTAACTGCCGTCGAAAAATATGTAAATAATTAAAATTAAAATATTTTGAACAAAAGAGCATAACATATAGTACTAATAAGCCCGAAACGGGTATTATTCTGATCTCCCGTCTAAAAATTTATATGTAAGTAAACATATGGAGGATGTCAATAGATCATAAAAGTGATTTAACCCTTCGCTAGGGTTCCAAGTTCGATTACGCCAGATTCTAGTAAAGTTCTTTCTTCGATTTTCTAAGATTTGGCATATATAACACTTAACTTGTTTTCCGAATTTGATTACGCCAGTTTGTTTTATAGTTGTTTCTTCGATTTTCTAAAGTTTGGCATATCGAAAGCGGGTGTTATTCGGACAACATAAAACACCTCTTGTATTAACTATTGTATTAAGAAGGCTGAAGAGCTATGGCAATCAAATTTTTGCTAAAAATTCCATAATTTTTAGTTATTTTGCCTTGCTGTTCCATGAGGCTCACGGTTTCTAGCCGTAATCAAAGAGCTTATATCTTAACCACTTAAGTTCGCAAGTGTTTTCTTTTTCCTCTTCATTTCAAGTGTGAAATCAACGATGATGAAGTCAAAGGCTAAAAATAACCAAAATTTTGGCAAAATGCGTGCGGAGTATCAAGATGGAATCTTTGAAAAATTCAACTTTTTTATGATGTTGCGTTGCCGTTGATGTCTTGCCTAAACTTGTTATATATAAAGGAAATGAAAACTATAAAAATAAACTTTAGATCGCATGTTAAGCACGTGCTGAAAAGGCGATCATATATCAAATTACTTGAAAGAATTGATATACTAGTTAGTTTAGTATTTAGTTGTTTACAAACTGATCATTCAAACTGAAGCTCTTGTATAGAAAACTACTTTATTTGACAAGGTATCTTCACAAAATTTCACATAGATTATTATCCGAGCCATCGCTACATTTTTCGAAATAATAGTTGTGATCGGACAACTATAGCATACAGCTCTCCTTTAAACTGATCGATCAAAATCAAGATAAAGATATATTTTTGCCTTCTTCTCTCTCTTACCCTCGATTAAAACTAATAACATAATTTGTTGATAAAGGCATTTATTGCTCGATATATACTACAGCAATGAGTAGCGAGTTGTAACAGGCAGGGTTATTGACTTATTTATTGCTAACTTAGCGATATGAAAGCAATAAAAAACGTGTTGAAAATATGCTAAGTTCTAAAAACCTCAATTGTTTTGTGTTTTGTAGCGGCGCGCGTAAAAAACTTCTGTTTTATAAATAAATTGAAATTTTCTCTGTTGCTTTGTTTTCATCGGCTTTTCAATAATCAATAAAATTCAATGCAATTCACTTTTAATATTAAAGATATTACCGATATCACCTAAAATTTATCTACTGGTCTATTTTTGTACGTTTAACTTGCTTGTGGCATCAATAAGCGTTGTTTGCCTACAACAGCCCATCAACAGCAATGAAGCGCCAACTACCACGCTTATCTGTCACATACGAGTATGCGCTGTACACGCTTGCTTAAAGCAATTTCGCCTTTCACATTTATCATGAAGTTCAATAAAAGCTTACACTGCATATGGGAGTATGTGCATGTGTGTATTTGCATTATTCTATATTTATTTACATACTCGCATAATAAATTTATCTCACATGCTTGTCACTCACTCAAGTTAACGCATGACTCATTTGCCATCAAGCATTATTTGAGTTAAGTAAATGAAATCAAAAAGTCCAACTAGCAGATATGTCATTGTGTTTGTGAATATCATTAACGGTACGCTGTAATTTATACAGAAGAATTGTAAAGATTGTAACACGTTGTGTAATTTAATTAGCAACGGAAGTCTCTAAACTGGTATGAGAACGTCACTATCTTATCTTTATCTTCATATTCACGCTTATATCATTGTTTTTTTTTTATTTTATATTTTATTTTGCTTGCAATTAGTAATTCTAAATTAATTGCAATATTTCTTACAATTTAGGTAGAATTTCTAATAAATTTTAATATTAATAAAATAATTGTCTGGCAGCAGTGATTGTAGAGATTCAAATATGTATTTAAGTACTAGTATTGGAACTCTTGTTCATTTTGAAGTTATATTGTATGTAAATATTTTCCTATCAATTATAACTTACAAAAGCTGGTTATTTCCTGTTTACAAATACTTTTGCATATACTTGTGTATTTTGATAGACTAAAAGTGTAGGATTCATATGAGTTATACATATAGTATATTATTTCCATTACTCCAGTATAATACATATAATATTTTAAAATAAGATTTCTCCAGAATAAAGAAGAAAATTTCAAAATTTGACATTTTCTAGAAATAATTTATCCTCAAAACGTCCGAATTACCAACTAGCGGAGAGTGGTAAATCGAACAACCAACTGGTATAAATCGCATAAACTGGTATAATCAAATACAGATGGAATTGAAGAAGATTTAACCACTTCAGAGATGTTAGCACTCACTAACAAGCGGAGGGTGGTGAATCGAAAAACCAACAGGTATAAATTAACAACCAACTGGTAGAAATCACAGAGACTGCTATAATCGAATACAGATGAAATTGAAAAGGACTTAACTTCTTTAGAGAGGCACTTCAGTTTTGAATTCAGCAGAATATCTATGAAGCACAGCAGTAGATGGCATAAGTAAATTTTTGACCAAGAGAGCGAGGAGAACATACATATGCACATAGTATTAGGAAGAGGCTACTAATATATAGCATATGTACATTTTTAATTTTGTTTGAATAAAATGACCTGGAATAGGTTTGATGAATTTTCAACGATATTTCGAACACTGAGTCTACTGTTCCCTCGGAAATTGAGTGATATTTTACTGAATATTTTTAGAGGGTATAAAAGCTGGCATCTTCTGTTCGTGTTACGCTTTGCTTTTTTTTTGACAAAAAGGCATCTATTATTTACACATTTGCGCATTAGTTTCACACATAATAATTAAAATAAAATGGCATCTGCAAAAAAACACCCTATATTTACTCGTGTGCCACGTGTCATTCATGCTTGGAAATCACTTGTAGATAACGCTAAAATGGATTTGTACAACTACACTCAAATGTACACATATACAAATGTGATAGTAATCAGATTTTAGTTAGCTAACGAGAATATACTCAATCGCAGTGATATCACACTAACACTGCTGGTAAAAATCCAAAATATAAAAGAGAGAGAATAAAAATCATTAAACTGGCATGCTAAAACGCCTTAACACGGTCGTAAATAGTTATAAAATCTGTGTGTGATATTAATTATGGTGAAAAAATGTTATTAAAAATTAATGTTAGTTAATATGAATCACAAATTTCATAGACAATTTTTCTATATATTAGTTGATAGTAGTACTTTTGAAGATGTATTATGAGCCAAAATATGGAGCATTTTTCTTCATATGTATATTCAAAAATATTTACAGTTAATCATATGCGCCACACTAATACCGCTAAGTAGACCACATTTGCTTTAGTTAAGTTACTGCTGTATAATTTACTGAGAGCCAACAACTACTCAACACCCACAAGCGCAACACATACATAGAAAATTTTGTGTAAATAATCGCATAATCAGTTTGTGATCAGCAAATAATGTGAGCACACAAACAAAAAAAGGGAGAAAAAAAACAGTACAACACGCGTCGCTGCTGGTTGCGTATACGACATGTCGCCTCTAAGAGCAGCCCAATTTTGTTGGATGTCACTTTGATTTGATTATTTCGCCGTTCTATTGTACTCAATGACGCTGACCAGTTAGAAGTGTGCTTTACCAATCAAATAACTGCTTAATATTGATTAAAAAGCACAAACACACACACACACATGGGCAAAGGGACAAACAGATAGCTAAGCATACGTAGCACTCGTGTGCATTTACATTTTATTGCCAATTTTTATTATCGCGCTTTGTTTACGCTGTGTGGCTGTGTATCTTTCGGAAATAAATATTCAACAATTTTTAACTGCAGCAAAAACAACAACAACAACAACAACAGCAATAGCAAGAAACAGAGTAACAGAATAATAATAATCGCAACAACAATGACTGTCTACAACTGCTTTATCAATTTCTTGAAGAGTTACTGTCGCCGAGATATTTTTCATTTAAAATTCGCCAAGTGCCGCTAATATTTGGCATTTATCGTTTGACCATTAAACGAGAAGGAGCTCGTCAAATCAAATATATACTCAATCACCTCAAGTGTAGAAAAGTAAACGATATACACATATACGTACATACATAACGGTAAACGGTATTTAAGAAAGCGTTAGCAATAAGTGAGCATTAATCAACATACAAACGTCGTCAAGCACTCAACTAGTGAAGGGTATTTGCTTGTTAAACGCGCATAAAGTGTCTTAAGTTGTTGAGAAGAACGTTGTACAAATCTATATAGTACGTACATATATAGCGACAGATAATATATAAAAGTTATACATATATAACTACAGTTAATATATAAAAATTGTACATACATAACCACAGTTAATATATAGAATTTGTATAAGTAAATAAAACACTTGAGGTGAAGCTGTATTAGTTCAGCATCGAATCTATTGTGTGATATTAATAAAAGTTACTCATATAAGTGGAGTTAGAAAACAAACGTTATTAACGGTCAACGTGTGCGCCAACAAGTGCACATTTTGTAAACGTCTCGACAATTTCGTTTCTTTTGATACCAACTGCAACATATTTCTTCATGCGAAGCCACGAATTTGCAGCTAACAAGTGTGAGTGTTCAAATTAATTTAAATTAGTTGGAGATTTAGATTAAAATATATAATTTATATATACAATTTATTGCTTAAGAGAGATTTAGATTAAAATATATAATTTATATATAAAATTTATTGCTTATTTTTTTAAATTTTTTTTAGTTTTTAAATTAAATTTAGTAATTTTAAAATTTTAAATTTTTAATTAAAGGTTTTTATAAATTATTTTTTGTATTGAAGTTTTTTTTTTATTTCTTAAACTATTTTAAATTAAATTTTTTTATTATTTATTCTTAATAATTTTAAACTGTCTTTCGGAATCTCTTTTTATTTAATTATTAAATAATAGCTGCAAAACTAGAGCGCTTAAGTAGCTAGCTTATATAAAGGACGATAAGGACGATACAAAATTATTCTAAAGCAGTAAAAAAATTAGGTGTTGTTGTAACTTTTAGCCAATGCTTTAATATTGATCGTTTTGTGTGTCTAAATATTAATATTTTAGTTGGGTTAAATTCAAAAGGTTAAAATAATCGTTGTAATCATAGTAATGCAATTATAATCATAACACAGCAAATAATTAAAAATTAATAATTTACTCAAAAATCAATTAAAAGGCATTAAAATCACCGGAAAATGCTACCACATATTTGAAATACCTGCGCAATAAGCGTATAACTGTAATTGTTGGTTAATACAATTATGTGGTATTTATTGCCTGAAGCTTCAAATAATTTAACTTGAGGAATAAATGCTTACAGAAAATGAAGTTGAAGTTTCTTTAACCAAAAAATATCTTTTTGTATGGTAGCTACGTGCTTTAGTGGTCCGACTTCAACAATATATTCAGAGATTGCATCGTTGACTCTGACGAAAATCTATGCCAAATGTCGAGAAGATGTCTCGTCAAATAAAAAAGTTTTCCATATAACAGCGAGATTTATTTTTACCAGTTTGTATGGCAGTTACATGCTATATGGTTCCGAACTGAACAATATATTCGAATATTGTAGCGTTGTCCTGAACAACAATCCATGCCAAATTTTGTGTAGATATTTTGTCAAGCAAAAAAAGTTTTCCGTGCAGGGAATTGAGTTTGATCAATCAATTTGCATGCCAGCTTCTTAGGTAAGAAAAGTCGTGTACAAAATTTCTGAACCATATCTCGACAACTGATGATCAATTCGCTTCCTCAATGTCTGGTTACCAGCTTTTCTGTCCAGTTAATAGAGTTGCCCGCTTAATAGATCGTACTTAATAAACATCAACAAAGCGCATGGTTTATCGAGATTTAATAGAGCGTTATTTATTTATGAATTTATTTATTAATTGGACTGGACACAGTGTGCTAAATTTTACTAAAACCGGTTCAATAGTTTAGAAGTCCATCGCAGACGAACATCGTGACACAAAGTATAAATTATTCGACATGAAACATTCGTGCAATCGCAATTCGACAGGCTGACATCTGACTGTAGATTTTGTTGTTTATTTAACGTTTTAAGAGCTCACAAGTTCGTAAAAGTGACATATCCCCCACTAACTGCATATAAATGCGCCTATAATTGATTCAATTGAGTTATATTTCACAAAGCACACAGCTGCTCATATAGGCCGGATATAAATCGTAACCGATCTATCTGCCGTAAGACTGCGAATAATATGATTAAATAATACCTTTGCTGTAATACTAGTAGCTCCCAGTCAACTCTCAGTTTAACCCAATACATATTTATGGGTTATTACTTAATTACACACTACTAAATACTCACTTCGTGTACTTAGTGTATTAAACTACATTGGTTAGGTGGCATTTCACACATTTAATACAATTCGGTTATTGCAAGGAATGTTATTCAGCTGGTTGCTGAGCATTCCTTGACTAATCGTAGCGACTTTAACTGAATGATTTTAAATTACTGTTTTAATTAAGTCTAGCTATGCGGTGCCAGGCACCCAACTATATGTTTTAGAGCTGTATTGAGGTGTACTTTAGGAAGTGATTCATATATTTTTATGGGTGTTATGAATGGGAAGCATTTCGGGATGCGGATAATTGCTGTTATATTAAGTGAGAGGTTGAGAGGTTTGAATGAATTAATGTGTACTTGTTTGTAGTAGAAGCGAGAGTGTGAGTAACTTTTAGAGAGTATGATTTTATATTAATTTTATGAGAGATAGGCTAGTGCTTTGAGGTTAAAAGTTGTTCCTTTTATATTTTGCTTTGAAATAAATTTATGTTTTTAGAATACTAATAAGACTATAACCACGAAGAAGAAAAAAAAGATTTTTATTCAATTTTAAAGGAAAAAATACTTTTTTTTTTCAATTTATAAATTCGAACTTGATTTACAAAGTTTACTCCCAAAATAATTAAAAAAAAAATCAAAAACTAATTCACTTAACATGCAGAATTTATAATTAAATGCCGAAATATATAAAATATGCAATTGAATATGCCTTGAACGCCTTGAGGACATTATAACTTCATTCAGCTCTAGAAAAATCAATATTAAGACATTTTACTAGATCAAAATTAATTTATACCAAATATAGCTCTAAAAATATGTCTATTTATGTATATAAAATTTTATGCCAAATTTCGATGTATTTTTTTTTTTTTTTTTGTAAAACCTATTAAATCATAGTACATGCAATAGCGCCTTAATGCATTTTAGTCATGAAATTACGTTTTACAGCTCAAAATTCAAAAACATATAACCACACTCAGGTGTAACAGGTGTAATAACAATTAATCAGTCAAGTTCACACGAGTGCACAGGGCAAACTACAAAGTAAAAAAAAGCAACAAAAAAAAATGAAACTCATTGTTCAAGTTGATTATCAGACGGAAATTTCGAAGTAATAAAATCGGTTATAAAATAGTAAAAGCCAAAACTGAATATCAATTGTAGTAAATTATTCTGCAATTTCATGTTGCACTCAAACAAGAATTGTCTGTAACTAGTAAATTATCTTCCTGTTGCATTAATATTTATTACTGTCTGGCTGACCATATTCTGCAATAAAATAATAAAATAAATTTAGAAAATAGTGCCGTTGTCAGCTAGATTTATACGAATCACGACTGAATCTCAATAAATCGC